>NW_024349409.1:0-207347 GCF_902729225.1 Pteropus medius | reverse complement strand
TTCATTCCCTTGTCGAGGATACTCCCTCTGCCGAGAAGGCATGCTCTACCACTGTTCCCTGCACTCACTCTGCTCCAGCTCTCCCAGCCTCCGTGCTGATCCTCGAAGATGCCAGGCATGCTTCTGCAGGAGGAAATTACACTACCTGTTAGCTCAATTAGAAATGCTCTTCTCTATCTTTACGCATTGCTAGTTTTCACACCAACTTCATGTTTTTGTCTATATATTATATTCCCAATGAATTCCAATTGAATGCCAGTTCCCTCCCACAGATGGCGCTTTCTCTCATATTTACTGATTCTGACAGTTTAGGAACAGAGTGTGAGGCAGATGAGAGAAAAAATAACTGGAAAAAGAATGATGAAATGCATGATGAGTAAACATGATACCTAGACTAGATAACTTTCATTTTAGTACTTATTCCCAGATAATTTATTTTAGAGTCTTTTGCACAGCTAAGCCCTTTGGTTAAATGTAAAACCAGCAGCCACATTATTATTTTTTTTTTCAATGCTGTAATGGAAATAATCTTTTTGATGGCATAAACACTTTTTTGCATCTTAATAGTTAAGGAAATTAAAAACCGAAGCTATGAAAATCCAAGTTATACATTTCAATGATTCAGGCTTTTTTTTTTCACAAAATATGAAAACTTCTGCTAACCTTTTTTCCTCATATGAAGCATATAATTCACTTAGGCAAAGTTGCTAGCATTGACCTTTCTATTCTTTTGTGTTAATGAACTGCATGTTTTTAAGACCCCATACTTTCATCCCATCATTTTTTCACCTCGATTATACTTCTCAGAATATAACAGGTAATAAGTGATGACATCGTTCATAGGGCTTTCAAAAGTTGCACTTAAATGAGTGGGATAAAACCATATTATAGAACTTTCTTTTAGAACTTCTTATATTCGGCATGTATATCTCAATTGAAAATTTTCAATGCGTGCTTTATTTTGTTAACTTTTTCTCCCTCAGGTGAGAACATTTAGATTCAATCTCACAGTAAATTTCAATTATACGATACAAAGCAATTCACTATAGTTATCATGTAATAAATTAGATCCTCAGGCCTTATTGAGTTTATAACTGAAAGTTTGGTCCTTTTTACCAACTTCTCCCTATTTTCTCCAACCCGTAGCTCCTGGAGACCTCTTTCTATGAATTTTATTTTTTATAATTCCTTGTAAAATGATACCATACATTATTTGTGTTTTCTTTTTAACTTATTTAGCCAAGCAAAATACCTTACAGTTTCATCCTTGTCGCAAATGACAGAAATTTCTTTTTCTCATGTTAGGAATACAACCTAATTATTATTGATACTTTTTGTGTGTGTGTGTGTGTACTCATAATATTTTGATACCTATTCATCCATTGAAAAAACTTTGGTTGCTTCCATATCTTAGTTATTATGAATAATGCTGCAGTGAAAATGGCAATACTGATATCTCTTTGAGATAATCGTGTCATTTTTTTAGATCTATCCCCAGAAGTGAGATTGGTAGTTCCTATGCTACTTCTAATTTTAATTTCCTTAGGAATGATAAACATTCCCCTTTTATTGATACACGAAGAGTAGGATGAAAAGAATTCCATCTAATTCTAACTAGATAATTTAGATTTCACGTGCTTTTTTTTTTTTTTGACATTAGTGTGTCATTTAATTTGTGTTTTCAAAGTCTACTATTTCTACCCTCGTTATTTTCGGTTAAGTGAAATAAAAAAAAATTACCTTTGTTTCCCCCTACATAGTGAGACTTGCACTTTTGTCATCAACAAAATATTTCTATTCAAATACAGATAACTAGTTATGATTGGAGGATGAATTAATGACTAAAATAATGAGTAATATTTAATATTTCAATGTCTTTGTGACAGAGTTCAATGCTGTTTTAATGTTTTATCTTTCACAGACACATTGATTTTTATCAGAGGAAGTATAAATCACTTATACCTAATATTAAAATTGAGTGCAGTGATTTTCAGTATGAGGGCAGAGAATTAAGGATGATAAGTTTGGGAACTGATGATTGTTGTGACAGTTATAATGAAGTTGAAAGTGTAGTAATTCTTCAACAGATTGGTGATCAATATCATTAAATACTTATTATTAATTAAATTATGATTTTATAATTTTTCCTTGTGATAGAAATGACATCATGAGAGGAAAAGAAGTATGTAATGCCATGATTGAGCAATCTGGAGTAAGAGTAGAACATAAGCATCTAATACACTCTTAAGAAGGCCTGGGTTTTCAGTGCTTGTGATGAAGATGGAGGCAAGTTAACAGCATGATGGTCAAGTTTTTTGTCCCCAGAAATCATTTAGAATATGAAAACAATTTCTCACAGCACTTGCCATGGACAAAGTAAATGGCATAGTACGAGCTCAAAGTCTCCTATATTCTGCAGGTGTATGACGAGACAAGCTGTCTTCAAAATAGCTCAAGTACAGAATTTCCTGTTCAAACTTTAAGTGACACGTTAATGAGAAATCTACTTTTTTCACATTGCTTCACACTGAGTCTTCACATGCAGGCTGTGAAGACCATGAAAATTATAGTAGCAACCTGGTCTCCCGCTAATGGATGCACGCCTTTCTGGCCTACAGAGGTATGTGTCTCTGCTCTCCTGTCTGTCTACTGGCCCAATTCATTTAATGGTAAATTATAAATTCTAGATGTGATACAATTGAAGTATAGTTAATATGCAATCAAATCAAAGAAACATTGGTATCTTTATTTGTACAATTCAGGATAAAAACAAGAATGAAATATAAAACATGTTTGAGAATATCTTAAAATATTCAAACTTTAGCCTGTGGAAAATTACTCAAGTGCATGCACACATGCATAATTGGGTTTGTAAGTCAATATAACTTAATGTGAAACCCCATAAGCAACACGACCAGGAAGAGTTATTTATGGATTTTGAAATGAATAAATATAATTATATGATTAATTACATATATGATCTTTTATATTTGAAAAACGATTCTTAAAATGAAGTCATTGAATAATGAAGGTCTAATATAGTTTCTCATACATGTACCTTGATTAAATAAAAGCAATTTGACCTGTAATAAAAATCAGGATGAGATAGTCTCCATAAAATGTTTATTTATAATTAGTTATTAACAATCAACAGACTTTTTAGAAATTGAATAAAACATTGTAGGAAAAGATACCACACTGACAACAAACCCTTGTCTAATGAATTATGTTATATTAATTGATGTGAATCAGAAATAGCAACATAGCAATTGTATGAAAATAATAATTAAGCTAAGTAACATATATTGAGTGTTTATAATTGCCAGATTGGGTATTAAGTGTTTTACATGCACTATAATTTATATATTTTTATTCCACTTTAGATTAGTAAACTAGGTTGCTAGACTAAGTAATTTTTAAAATTGTAAATTTCAAAGCCAGAATTTATTCTAGAACTGTAGAGCCAACTCGCTAATTTATTAAATAATTTATCTGATTTATTAGATTTGCTTACACAACTAAAGCTACCCTCACCAACTCTGGCAGCCATAGGATCCTTCAGGAAGTTTGTACCAACAGTGTTTCTCCATAAATGATCCACAGATTTATTTTTCATCTTATGGTTTCATGTCTTATCCATTAACTAAATTATAAATTACTCATATAAGATAAGTATTTTAAAAAATCATTTTATATTGTGTTTTTTTATTTATTTATTAAGTTTTGGATAACTTCAGTGAGTCATTTAACATTTTTTCAACACATAAAATATTTCTTTAAAATTTTAATAACTTGTCAGAAGTCCACAGTCATTCAAAATAAAACATCATTTGATAACACATGCCTTTTTGATAACTAAATGTGATGAAATAAAAGTAATTTAATGCAGACTATTACTGTATATGCTAAGGCTACTATTTGCTCAACTAGAACACTTAAACGATTAGTGGATATAAAAGTTATCATAAAAATTGGTGCCTTCTTATTTTTTCCATACAATGTTTTCATTTTCACACAGTTATTCTAAAAGTGTTAAAATGTTTCAATGGAATTTGACATTAAATTAATAAAGATATTATTTACTTCTTTTCTAACTTATTCGTTTTCATTGCTTCAACCAATAATATCATGTCATACATAAATTATCATTTTAAGAGCTATTATTCTGTCGTGAAACACTCATTTAAAGCTCTAAGTAAATTAAAACCTGACTTTCCATTGGTCACCTGCAAAATCAGTGCTGTTCCTTCTCACACTCCACCCACGTTGACTCCACCCACATATCCTAGGGATCTTGTCTGTGTTCATACCCTTTATTAATGACTTCAGGACAGTTATCATAGAGCACTGTCACTGGCGTTACTGAGCTGAAGAGATGAATATCCAACAAGAAAATGACTCAGACTCGAATCTGGCTAAGGTGTCAATGAGAGCAAATGAAAGGTAAGGGCACTAAAAACTTCATTTCACTAACAGAACAGCAAATATCTCTCCTATGTGGAATTAAATCTTCACAATGCTTTTCAGAACTTCAAGAGAATGACAAGAGCGACCACTGTAAAGTTAACACATTGAAGGGACACACAATATAACTGTTTTAGGATGTGCAGCTGGGATGCAGAGATGTGGGAAAAGAATAGTGAATAAGCTCACATATATTTTATTTGTGAGGTTCAGAGATGAAAGTTGAAATACAGTACTCTAATATGCAATCTGAGGACTGATTTTATTCAGGCATTCTTATAAGGTGTAATTTTTGATCAACAACTCATGGAGCATTATATTTCCTGAAAATTCAATGGTATATTCTGAGAGGAACATTACAATAATACCTGTGTGTTTGGAATCCAATTTTATATATATGATTCCCAGTGCATGTGGATTCTCTGTGTGTAAACTGTCTAAGCGATTGTCTCCATCTGTCCTTTCTCAGTGTTCTCATTTCTCTCCCTGCATCTTTACCATCACCTCCAGAGAAGCTCATTGCTGGCATCCTGGGCGTTTTCTGCGTTTTCTTGATGTATGCTGTAGTAAGAATGATACATTTTATTCGTTGTAAGTAATTTTTTGAAAGATTTTATGAGTACTTTTCACTTCAATAATCATCAGTGCCTCTAATCACTTCTTGATACAATGAATAGAACTCTAATTTTCATGTATGCTTTTAAACTAATTGTGAAATGTTCTTCTGATATCATCCAAGATTTAAATGTCAGAATGATTGCAGAATGTATTTTATAAATACGTGTACATATAGATATACATTTCTATTCTGATTTCATAACTCAAAGACATACTTAGGATACGAAAGTATTGAGAAATACAGATTATTTGTTAAGATTGGTAAATCAAATATTGTAAAAGATAGTGTAGTTTTTTTCTTGCAGCTTTTAAAATGTTTTTGTCCTCTTTATTATTTCATTAATTTTTCTTGGTAAAATCAACTTTATCCCAGATTATTCCAATCTTAAACAATACATCAAATGTCAAAGTAAAAGTCAAAATGTATTATAATTTATCTAGATTATTTAAAATGTCATGTTATAAGAATTACTTCTGGTTTCTTTTTTTAGCTTCCCTAATACTAGAGCAGAATAATTCCTCCTTGGTAACAAGAATCCAGAAAGATACAGAATGGTTTTCAAACTTCTGATATTAGTAATTTATACTTTGTCTCTAACTCAGCATAGATCAAAATGGTAATAGTTTTTTTGAAAACAAATCATAATAATTGGGTAATAGATATTCATAAATAATAATTATAAGGGAATGTTTTCCCTAAACTCTTTTATTACTTTATTAATTTTTCTTAGTATAGTCAGCTTTATCCCTGATTATTCTCATCCTAAACATGTCAAATTTCAAAGTAAGAAACAAAGTATTATGATTCATTTAGATTATTGAAAATATTATTTTTTTAGTACTAATTACTTTGTGTATTTTTTTAGCTACCTTAAACCCAGAGCAGAATAATTCCTCCTTGGTAACAGGAATCCAGAAAGGTACAGAATGGTTTTCAAACTTCTGATATTAGTAGTTTATACTTTGCCTCCAATTCAGGGTAGATGAAAATAGTAATAGTTTTTTTTTAAAAACAAGTTATAATAGTGGGTAATAGATATTCATAAATAATAATTACAGGAGAATGTCCCTTCTTATGCAACAATATGAAGAAATATTTATTCCAAATCATCATACCCATTGTTGTCATTTGGCTGGAATTTCCTCCTGCTATTCTATGAAACGAATCACTTACTCTTCTAAAAAGGTGGCTTTGTTCATTGACAATGAGGACATGTGTTAGAGTGGATATTGTTGCTTGTGTGTTTTCTTGTTAAGGGCACATAAATTAGGGGCTGAGAGGTTGACTCTTCTCTGTGAGTGTGTGTGACTGTGTTTTGTTTCATATGTAGCAGCCAGTGAAGGTGCATAGATACGTTATGCGCATATATGTTTATACTTAGGCTAATGTAAATTAACTTTTTCTTTTTAAAATTCAAATTGCTTTTTGATAATTTCTTCAGCATATCATTGTGGTCGTTGTCCAAAGGAGTGGTTTACATATTCCAACAACTGCTTTTACTTTAGTACCGAAAGGAAAACATGGAATGAGAGTCTGACGGCCTGTGCTTCTAAGAACTCTAAGCTGCTCTATATAGATAATGAAGAAGAAATGGTAAGATTTTAAATGTTTCCAACATGTTATTAAAAGTTTTTTGGTCTATTGCACATTGTAGAATATATTCATATTCTTGTATACAACTGTAGTTTATCTGAAAGTCTGTTAATATACCATTGTTTGACACTGTAATCTTTCATTTCTATTTTATGCCATTAATGAACATATGATAATTTCCAGTTTTTAGATTTCATAGACAACCATGTTTCCATAATCGCTTTTCTCGCTAATAAATTTTGCTGTTTATTTTTATAATATATCAAGGAAACTAATCATATCATCTTTGTGCAGATTGATTACAAACTGGAAAGACCCATGTAATTATAAATCAGATCATGAAACAGAAGTTTCCAGTTTGCAGTAGCCCTTCTCCTGTGTATCTTCTCAGAAGATCTCCCTCCTTACATAACCATTATTGAGATTTTCAATATTAGAATTATCTTGGCTTCATTTTGAACGTTATATAATGAGGATCATTCAGTATGCATTTTGTGTGTGTCTCCTTTTATTCCCATATGACATTTTTGCAATTATTCTATGCTAGTGCAGTTATCTGTACATTGTTAATTTTCAGTGCGATCATTGTATATATATGACATCTTTAATCTATCCTACTCAGAATATAGTTATTTTATTAGTGTGTGGATATTATGAATAATAATAATTATATAGATAATGAGGAAGAAATGGTGAGATAGAATACATTTCACATGTTTCATTAAAGATTTATTTCAGCCAATATTATATAATTGTAGAATTTATTTGTATTTTTGTATATATTTGTAGTTATTTGTTTTAAAGTCTAAAATATTCCATTGTTTGACTTTATAATATTGTATTATATTTTTATACTTCTAATGCACATTTGATAATTTTGTTCTTGCTATTCATAGAAAACTGTGCTTCTGTGAATGTTTTTTCTAAAATAAACTTAGCTACTTAATATTAATATATCAAGAAAACTAAACCTATCACGATTGAGCAGATTGATTACAAAGAGAATGGGACCATATAATTACAAATTAGGTCACAAAATAGAGTTTGCAGTTTTCTGCGGCTCTGCTCCTGTGTATTCTCTCATCACTTCTCCTCCTTTATCACTTAACCGCTGTCCTGACTTTTAATATTAGAGAATCTCTTTGCTTGTTTTTGAACCTCATATAAATAAAATCAAACAGTACATATTTTTTTTTACTGTCTCTTTTTACTCCCAAATAATATTGTTGAAATTTATGTGTATCATAGCGTTTATTTGCAGTTTGTTAACTCTCACTGTGGAGCTATGTAAATGTAACACTTTAATATTCATTCTGTTTGATGACTTTCATTGGGAGTGTGAATCTGCTGTCCTTAGGAATAAAGAGCCTTTTTGAGTCCAAAAATTTTAGTCTTAGGATTCCCTTTGCTGGTCTCACCTCCAAGCCCCTTACCCTGGTGTCTCCTGGACACCAAGAAGGAGAAGCACTTTCCCTGGCTCACATTGTTAGCAGGTGTCCTGATGGATCACATTGCAGGCTTGCCTGGTGCTGTTGAGCGGGGTTCTCTCTCTAAAGCAGAAGTCAGATGGCTTCCCTAAGCCACCTCCTATTGTTAGGCTGAGTATTGGGAAGGAGCAGGCCTAGGTTACTTTCTTCCATTAAGTGGGGAATATAAGAAAACTTGTTATTCTATTGTTCCTTTATCTGAGGATACCAAATTATTTTCCTTTCTCTTTCCACCTTTCAGAGTTCTCCTTTAACTGTACCTTTCATTAGTTCCAGAATTTATAGCTGTACTTAGCAAGGAGTAGCAGAGAAATGAGTCTCTGACACCTTGTCTGGGCCATTGGATTCTATCAACACAGAAACAGGTCAATTTGGGGCTTATCTGGTTAACTAGTGGTGTGGGGCTCAGAAAACCAAAGTTTTGGCTTTCATGTTATTTGTTTCCTTAATTACAATCCCTTAATGTTTTTTAAAGCCTGATCTCTGAGAAACATAGTAGAAAACTACATTGTACATTGATTTAGTCACAGTATCAAATATGATAAATAAGTATTTGGTAACTTATGGCTGAGTAACATTTCATTATATATATATGTATGTATGTATGTAAGTACATATAAATATATGTACATATATATATGTATGTATATATATAAAACATCTTCTTTATCCAATCATCTATTGAAGGACACTAGTTGTTTCCATGTCTTAGCCACCTGAAATAATGCTGCAATGAACATCAGGGTGTCTATATCTTTATGAATAAATGGTTTTAAATTTGGGGGGTAGATACTCAGAAGAGGGATTGCTGGGTCATATCATAATACTATTCTTAAATATTTGAGGAACCACCATAGTGTTTGCCATAGTTGCTGTAGCATTATGCATTCCCACCAGCAATGTATGAGGGTTTGTTTTTCCCCACAACCTCTCCAATACTTGTTATTACTTGTCTTGTTGATAACTGTCATTCTAACCGGTGTGAGATGGTATCTCATTGCGGCTTTGATTTGCATTTTCTTAATAGCTAGTGACCCTGAGAATCTTTTCTTGTGTATTGGCCGTTTGTATGTCTTCTTGGGAGAAGTGTCTGTTTGGGTCCTCTGCCCATTTTTTAACTGTATTGTTTTTTTGTTGTTGAGTTCTATGAGTTCTTTATATTTTTTGGATATTAGCCCTTTATCAGGGGCATTGTTTGCAAATATCTTCTCCTATTCAGCAGTTTGCCTCTTTGTTTTGTTGATGGCATTCTCTTTTTTTTTTGGCTATGCAGAAGCTTTTTAGTTTGAAATAGTCCCATTCATTTATTTTTGCATTTACTTCCCTTGCCTTTGAGGTAAAATTCATATCTTGAGGTAATCATGCTAAATGAAATTTCAGACCAGAATGGTTGAGATCCATAAAATTTCACTCATATATAGGACATAAACCTAAAAGCAACAAACAAACAGGACAAACAAAAACTCAGAGACACAGACAATCATTTAGTGATTACCAGAGGAATAGGGGGGAAGAGATGAGATAGATAAGGATAAAGGAGAACAAATATATGGTGACAGATGAATATTTGACTTTGGTTGGTGAACATGCTATACAATGTACAGATGATGTATTATTGAATTGTACACTCGAAACGTATATAATTCTATTAACCAATGTCCCTATAACAAATTTATTTTTTATTTTTTATATTTATATTTATTTATTTATTTAATAAAATAAATGATTAAAAATTTTTTTTCCCACCATCTTCTTCCCTGAACCACCTACACTCTGGTAACCACTAGACTATTGTCCATGTCTATGAGTCTCTGTTTATTTGTCCTGTTCGTTTGTTGCTTTCAAGTTTATATCCCACACATAAGTGATATTATGTGATTTTCAACTTTCCCTTTCTGGCTTATTTCACACAGCATGATTATCTTGAGGTCCATCCATGTTGTCGCAAATGGCAGTATTTCATCTCTCTTATGGCTGAGTAATATTCCATGTTATAATATATGTACCACAGCTTCTTTAGCCAGTCACCTATTGTAGGACACTTCGGTTGCTTCCATATCCTGGCCACTGTGAATAATGCTGCTATAAACATCGGTGTGCAAATATCTTTTCGGATATGGATTTTCAAGTCTTTGGGGTAAATATCCAGTAGAAGGATTGCTGGATCATATGGTAGATCAATTCTTATATTTTTGAGGAACCTCCATAGTGTTTTCCATAGTGGCTGTACCAATTTTCAGTCCCACCAGCAGTGTATGAGGGTTCCTTTTTCTCTGCATCCTCTCCAACTTGTTCTGTTGATTATAGCTAATCTAACAGGTGTGAGGTGGTATCTCATTGTGGTTTTGATTTGCATTTCCCTAATAGTTAACGATGTTGAGCATCTTTTCATATAGTTGTTGGCCATTTGTATGTCATGTAGGGAGAGATGGCTGTTCAGGTCCGCTGCCCATTTTTTTCATTGGATCATTGGATCATTTGTTTTTGTTGTTGTTGTTATTGAGTTGTATAAGTCCTTTGCATATTTGGATATTAGGCCCTTATCAGAGGCATTGCTTGCAAACATATTTTCCCTTTCGGATGTTTGTCTCTTTACCTTGTTGACGATTTCTTTTGTTGAACAGAGCTTCTTAGTTTGATATAGACCCATTCATTTATTTCACCTTTTACTTCCCTTGCCTTTGAGGTCAAATTCACAAAATCTTCAAGTCCAAGGTCCTTGAGTTTAGTTCTTATGTTTTCTTCTATGCATTTTATTGTTTCAGGTTTTATATTCAGATCCTTAATCCATTTTGAGTTAATTTTGGTGTGTGGTGTTAGACACCAGTCTAGTTTCATTCTTTTGTAGGTGGCTTTCCAGTTTTCCCAGCACAATTTATTGAAGAGGCTTTCCTTTCTCCACTGTATGTTTTGGCTTTTTTGTTGAAAATTATTTGCCTGTATAAATATGAGTTTACTTCTGGACTCTCGATTCTGTTGCACTGATCTGTGTGCCTGTTTTGCTGCCAGTACCATCAGTTATGATTACTGTCGCTTTGTAGTATAATTTGAAGTCAGGTAGAGTGATGCCTCCAGCCTCATTTTTATTCACAGGATGGCTTTGGCAATTCAAAGTCTTTTGTGCTTCCATACAAATCTGATGAATTTTGTTCCAGTTCTTTAAAAAATGTCGATGGAATTTTGATGAGGATTGCATTAAATCTGTATGATGCTTTAGATAATAAGGTTATTTTAACTATGTTGATTCTTCTAATCCAAGAACATGGAATATCTTTCCATTTCTTTGTATCTTCTTTGATTTCTTTTAACAGGGTCTATAGTTTTCATTATATAGGTCCTTCACAGGTTTCATTAGATTTATTCCTAGGTATTTTATTCTTTTGTTGCAATTGCAAAAGGAATTACTTTTTCCACTTCCATCCTGACATTTCGTTATTAGAGTATAGGAACGCTATGGATTTTCAAACATTGATTTTGTATCCAGAAACTTTACTGTATTTGCTTATTGTTTCTACTAGTGTTCTTGTGGAGTCTTTAGGGCTTTCTATATCGGGAATCATGTCATCTGCAAATAGTGAAAGTTTGACTTCTTCGTTTCCTATTTGGATGCCTTTTACTTCTTTCTCTTGCCAGATTGCACTCGCTAGGACCTCCAATGTTATTCTGAATAACAGTGGCAATAGTGGACAGCTTTGTCTTGTTCCTGATCTTAGAGGGAAGGTTTTTAGATTTTCACTATTAGGTATAATGTTGGCTGAGGGCTTGTCATATATGGTCTTCGTTATGTTAAGGTACTGTGGTGAACCACATTAATCAATTTGTGTATGTCGAACCATCCCTGTGCACCTGGAATGAAGCGCATTTGATCGTAGCGTATAATCTTTTTAATGTATTGCTGTATTCATTTCACTAGTGTCTTATTTAGGATTTTTGCATCTGTGTTCATGAGAGATATTGGTCTTTAGTTTTCTTTTTTTGTGTTATCTTTACCAGGATTTGTTATCAGGGTAATATTGGCCTCATAAAATGAGTTGAGAAGTATTACCTCCTCTTTGATTTTTTTTGGAAGAGTTTGAGGAGAATAGATATTAAGTCCTCTTTGAATGTTTGGTAGAATTCACTGGTGAAGCCATCTGGTCCTGAACTTTAATTTTTGGTAGGTTTTTGATAATTGTTTCAATTTCCATACTGCTGATCGGTCTATTTAGATTTTCCAGTTCTTCTTGATTTAGTCTAGGAAATTTGCATTTTTCTAAATACCGGTCTATTTCTTCTAGGTTATTAAATTTGGTATTATATGCTTTTTCATAGTATTCTTGTATGATCCTTTGTATTTCTGCGATGTCAGTCATAATTTCACCTCTGTCATCCCTGATTTTGTTTATTTATGTCCTTTCTCTTTTTTCTTTAGTGGGTCTGGTCAGGGGTTTGTCAATTTTATTAACCTTCTCAAAGAACCAGCACTTTGCTGTATTTATTTTTTCTTCTTATTTTTTGTTTGTTTGCTTTCAATTTAATTTTTTTGCTCTAATTTGTTCTTCCTTTTCTAGTTTTTTAAGATAAAGCGTTAGGTTGTTTATTTGGGCTTGTTCTTGTTTTTGGAGGTAGGCCTGTCATTATCATTTGTTTCTATGTATTTCTTGATCTTTCTTTTTATTTCTTCTCTGACCCAGTTATTCTTCAGTAGTATGTTGTTTAATCTCCATGTATTTGTGGTTCTTCCTGATTTCTTAATACAGTTGACCTCTAGTTTCAAAGCAGTATGAGTAGAGAATATGGTTGGTATGAATTCAACTCTGTTATATTTGTTGAGGCCATTTCTGTGTCCCAGGATGTGGTCAATCTTTGAGAATGTTCCATGTGTACTAGAGAAGAATGTATAAGCAGCTGTTTTGGAATGAAAGGCTCTGTAAATGTCAATTATGTCCAGTTAGTCTAATGTGTCATTTAAGGATGTTATTTCCTTATTGATTTTGTGTGTGTATGATCTGTCCATATCCGACAGTGGGGTATTTAGGTCCCCTACTATGAAATGTTTTGGTCTGCTTCTCTCTTTAGTTGTTAGTAATTGCTTTACATATTTTGAGGCTCCCTGATGGGGAGAATAGATATTAATAAGTGTTATGTCTTCTTGGTGTGTGACTTCCTTTATCATTATGAAGTGTCTCTCAGTATATTTCTTTACCTTTTTTATTTCAAAGTCTATTTTGTCTGATATTAGTATAGCTACTCCCGCTTTTCTCTGAATGCCATTTGCTTTCAGTTTGAGTCTATATTTGTCTTTGGAGCTGAGATGTGTCTCCTGGAGATAGCATATGGTTGGGTTTTGTTTTTGATACATTCTGCAACTCTATGTCTTTTTATTGGTGAGTTCAGTCCATTTACGTTTAGGGTCATTATTAAAATATGAGGTTTTCTTATAGCCATTTTATCTTTTGCTTTCTGGTAGCTCGGAGTTTCCATTGCTTTCTTGTCCTTGTGTTTCTGTTTATTCTGGTTGGGTTTTGTCATTTTTTTCACCTGGTCCTTCTCGTTTTATGTTATTTACTTCAGTTCTGAATCTTTGGTGTGTGGTTACCATAAGAACATGTAAAGGATAGTTTTATATATATACATATACATATACACATATATATATATATATACATACATACATACATACATATACATATATATATGTGTATGTGTATATGTATATGTATGAATGTATGTATGTATATATACATATATATAAATATTTACATATGTAATAGTCATCCCTTTTCTTCTGCATGTGCCTTATCTCCATTCCCCTTTGTGAATCTGGATCTTTGAATCCTCCCCTTTATAGTTATTACTGTCTCAATTCATCCTTATGTATCCTGAATGTTCATTACAGTCTTGCTATAGCAAATTTTTCTTATTTTTTAAGCTTATAATGCTCTGTTCTTAGTAAGGTTTGCATTCCTCTGCTTTTATCAGACTGCTAGTCACCTTACTCCAATTATGTATTTTTTTTTTTTTATTATCATTTAGCTTTAGGTGAGCTGACCCCTTTCAGTATTTCCTGTAGTGCAGGATTGTAGTGGAGAATTCCCTCAGTTTTAGCACGTCTGGAAAAGTCTTTATGTCTACTTCATATCTAAAGGAGAGCTTAGCTGGATACATTATTCTTGGCCGGTAGTGCCTTTCATTAAACGGTATGAATAATTGATTCCACTACCTTCTGGCTTGTAAGGTTTGTGCTGACAAGTCCGACAATACTTTAATGGGTTTCCCTTTATAAGTTACTCCTTTCTTTTTCCTGGCTGCCTTGAGAATTCTGTCTTTGTGTTTGAGTTTTGATAATTTTCATACAATGTGTCTTGGTGAAGGCCTTTTGGGGTTGAGATAATTGAGTGTTCTGTTGACTTCTTGAATTCCAAGCTCTAGCTCATTCCTTAGATTTGGGAAATTCTTGTCAATTATTTGTCTGAAAATGCTTTGTAATCCCTGTTCCTTTTCCTCACTTTCAAGAATGCCCATTATTCTTATGTTTCCTCTCCTGATGGTATCAGTTAGTTCTTGTATTTCTCTTTTATTATTTTTCATTCTTTGATTTCTCTCTTCTTCCTTCTGATTTATTTCTAGATTTCTGTCTTCGACATCACTGATCCTTTCCCGAGTTTGTTATTTCATTTTTCAACTCTTGTAGTGCATTCTTTATCTCCAGAAGATCTATTCGGTTCTTTTTGAGGGTTTCTATCTCCTTGCTAAAGAACTCATTCTGCTCATCTAGTTGTTTTTTCAATTCCTGAAATTGTTGATATGATTCATTTTGGATCCCATTGAGTTTTTTCAGAAGTACATTCCTGAATTCTCTTTCATTTAACTTCCATATCTCTATGTCTGTAAGCTTATTTTCTGGAGATTTTTTTTTCTTTCTGAGATGCCTTGTCATCTTGGTTGTTCATGGTGTTTAATGGACTATTTCTCTGCCTGGGCATTAATAGAAGTGTATTCTGCTCCACCACCCCTCCCCGCCCCCGAAATAAGATTTACTATATAATGGTCTCTCTAGCCTGTTGCAAAGATGGCATTTTTCTTTTGATTTCCAGTAAGTGGTGTCTAAGCCTCTTGGATCCCTGCTATATATATAGCCTTAATAATGCCCTTTTTTCTCTTGTATATCTTTAATCACACTCGCTACTCTCAGTCACAGTTCCTGTCAGTATTAGTGACAATTTTGGTAGCTTTTGCTCAGATTCCCCTGGGGCTCTGGGGTATTCTGTCTTGGAGGGTATGGGGGGAGGGGCCATGTGGGTTAGGGATTAGGGACTACAGCTCAGCCTCAGTTTTGTAACCATGGCTGGTAAAAATCAACTGTTGTTTCTTTGCCGTCTTGCTTCTCTGCTTTCTTCCCTTATGAATGGGCCGTGCCGCAGGCGCGTGGTGCTCACTGCACTTCCAGGTAGTGCTGCTCAGGAAATTCCCTGCTCCATTCCCCCTCCACCTCCTCCTACAGGGAGCTCCAGCAGCTGCTAGAGGCAGCTTCTTTGTTTCTCCCAGTCCAGCGCCCGACACCCGGAGTTCTGACCTGTGGTAGCTCTTATGCGCAGATCCCATGCTCAGATGGGCTGGTGTGGAGTTGGCGTGTTTTTTGTTGAATTTTAGATGTTCATCTTATTGTTTCAAGGGGAGAGTACTAGGGATGTCTCTCACTCAGCCATGTTTTTGACGTCACACCAACAAATTTATTTTTAAAAAGTATTTGAAAACTTGTTTGAAGCCTTGCTCTTTTAGTTTTGTCAATATGGGTAACCATTAAATTACATGAATCAGAATTTTCCTTATCAACCTAAGAAGAATAAAACTACTAAGCATAAGTATTTAAGAGTTAATTTTAAATCAAAATACAATATTGCTGAACATTTTTGGCAACATGAAAGCGGTGTTCAACTTTATATTTAAATTAGGATCCAATACTCTCATTTTGTTCTGAAAATTAAAGAACCCATGAAAAAATACACTACCTGCATTTTATGAAAATAATACCAACTTTTATAATAATTATTTAAATAAAAATTCTTTATTTTTCGGTAGAAGTTTCTGAGTTACTTCCATCATGGATTGGAGTCTTCCGTAAAAGCAGTGATCAGCCATGGATGTCGATAAGTGGTTCAAATTTTACACTAAAGTAAGTTGTTTTATAAGCTCTACAGAAGAAGAAAAGTATAAGAAATAAAAATTCAGAAGAGTATTATGAATGCATTTGTTTACATTGAATTATAAACATGAAGAATTATGTTCAAAGTTAATGAAACATTAATATAAATATTAACGAATGACTACTCAGTTTCCCTAATAACCAGCTCTTACTAATATTATATGGAAAATGTCATCACCCATTTTGAAAATATTCTTCTATTACAATTACATGAAAATGCTATTGTTTTATAACTCGTTCCCATACTACATAACAAGAGAATTTTGCATTTTTCTCATTATAGGATAGCAGAGGCATCATCTGGTAAACATAACTGTGTCATGCTATCCTCATCTGGCCTCACGTCAAATTACTGTGGATCTCCAAAAATATATCACTGCAAGTGTAAGCTTTAGAGTTAAAACTCTTGAATTGGATTCTGTTGGGTAACTTTATTCTTCTTAAAATATCATGATTGCTTAAGTCTTAAATAAATATATTATTTGCTCTAACAATGAAACATTTTTCCATAAGAAATATTGGAAAACAATATACATCCCAGAGTACAGATATCATTACTTTTAGTGTCTGGCTTTCTTGGTTCAACATATTTGTGGCATTCAAGCTTTCTAAAAAATCTCATGTTGTGTGAGTCAAATTACATGAAACATCAAGAATAGGTAAATCCATAAAGGGAGAAAGTAGATTAGCAATTGCCAAGGGCCGAAGGGAGGTGGGCAGAGGAAATGATTGTTAATTGGCACTCTGTTTCTTTGGGGAGCTGAAAACTTTCTAAATTTTGATAGTGGTGATGGTTGCAAACTCTGTGAATATATTAAAATTTACTGATGTATACACACTAGAAGGATGAATTTTATGCTGCACACATTACATCTCAATAAAGCTGTTAAAAAACACTTGGGTTTATGTTTGAAATTACATTTAAATTTTAATTTATAAAGATTCATCATTTTACAATATCGATCCTTCCAATCAATATGCTTTATCGTTCCAAATATTAGGTTTTCTTTATTTTTCTACTATATTTTGATTTTTCTACATTAAGGGTTTATATGAATATTTTACAGTCATGATTTTGTAACTGACATCCTTGATGTCGATTCCACGTGGAGAGCTGCCCTATGTGGGCCACTCTTGACAGAAGCCCTTTTGGTAACTGGCATCCTTATTTTTAATTTTTCTTTAGTAAATTTTTTGCTTTAGACATAAATACAATTGAAGTTTACATGTTGATCTTCAATGACTTCATTGAAGTTTTGTATTAATTCTATCATTTCAAATATATATTCTCTTGAATGTTTTAAATAAAAAGCTATTTTATCTGCAAACAATCACGCTTTTATTTCTTTTTCCCTAATGCAATTATTTTCTTTCTTGACTTACCTTCACAGGCTAAGGTTTTATTTCTAATGTTGAATGGCAGGAATAGTAAAATTTCTATATGTATCTTTCTTTGTTTAGAACAAAATATTTAAATATTTCATCCTTGTGTATGACGTTTATTTAAAGCTTTTTTCATCATACCTTTCTCATATTAAAGCAATTCTATAATATTCTTATTATTCTAATAGATTTTATAATTACTCAATGTTACATTTTGATTATTTTTGTATCAATTGCCATGATACATATTTTTCTGTGTAATGTTTATGAAACGAGTTACCTTTATTTCTTTGAAATGTTAAACCAATCTTGCATTTCTAAAATGAAAGCACTATAAACATTTAATATCGTCCTTTTTAAAAAATCAGTGCATCTATTACACTTAGATTGCGCTCTTTTCCTTTTGTGTTCACAAAGAGATTAGAATAAATTTTTATTTATGTTATGTATTTGACAGTTTTTAATATCAGGACTATATCTGGAAGCATTTCTCTTTTTCTATTATCTGGAAGTCTTTGTATAAGTGCACTATTTTTTTTAGATGTTATTTTTCACTACTGACACCATCTGAGCCTGAAAAAGTTTTTTGTGAGAAAGTTTATAAAATTGACTCAATTTCTCTAATACAGGCTAGATTTACTGAAGTTTTTATTTGTTGCAGTGTATTTTTATAATTTTCTGTTTCATGTAGATATTAAAATGCATTTATTATATTGCTTTATTATCATGTCAGTATCTGTAAAAGCGGTAATGATATTTCCATGTTTATTCTAGATTTAAAAGATTTGTATTCTCTCAGTTTTTCCTCCAACAGTCATTTATCAATTTTACTAAGTATTTTCAATGAGAATAACTTTGACATTGTTGATTCTATTGTAATTTTGTTTTTTACCCTGATTTTGTATTCTTTTGTTTTTGTCTTCATTTGGATTTAATTTCACGGAATTTTAGCTTTTCCATTTTCTTGAGATGCATGTGTGGATTTCTTCTTTTTTTTGTAACGTGTATTAATGCAATAAATATCTCACAAGATTTTTGCCGTTATATTTTCCTTGGAATTCATATAAAAACTGTGATCATTCATTGCGATCACTTCTTTGGCCCTATATGTTATTTAGAAATGTATTACTGAACTTAAAACCAGACAAGGTTTATTAAATTTTGGATTATTCACTTTTATTTTTGGTAAACTGAGATTAGAGAATTTTTGTAAGGCTGGAAATGTTCTACATCTTTAATTATTTACTTTTATTTATTTATATTTATTTATTTATTTATTTTTAGGCAAGGCAAGCCTTGTTTGATCTCACAGATTGCAAGGACCTTGTCAGCTTACAATCCTTTGTTTTTTTATTTTTTATGTCTGCAGCACCTGGTCTTCTTAGTTAGTCTCCCATCTCAGCCAGCTTAGCTTCTGAGATCAGATGGGATAGGGCTTGTTCAGGAAAGCATGGCCATAGACACTACATCTCTATTTAAATGAAGCTAGTTGACTTAGAAACCTATCTTAAAATTTTATTTATTTTTAATTAATTAAATTTGAATTTGAATAGCCACATTTCAAGTGCCCACGTACAAAATGGCCATTGTCTACTTCAGTGACATCACAGTTTTATACATTTTATACTAATAGCGTTGAAATATTAGTATGTAGCATATAGTGTATTTTTTAAATATTTTCATGTGAACATAAACATATTCTATATTATTATATTTTTGAGTAATATATACTATTATTGTGTGTGTGTCTGTGTGTGGTTAATTGTGTGGTTTAAAACTCTGTATGGAATTTCTGATATATCTGTTACTTTTATAAGCAATGAGAGAAAATTATTTAAATTTCCACTTATGAGTGTTTACTTCTTCACTTGTTTACATATGGAGAACTTGAATATCAGGTACATACAGATTAAAAAAAATATCGCCAATGGCTTGTGAATTTAATCTGTTTTAATGAAATATGCTTCATCATTTTCAACAATGATTCTTGCTTTAAATTGGGTTAATACATTAACTATAGCAGTTTACTATTGGTTTGTGGTTTGTTTTGCATGATTTATTTTCTTCATCTTTTTACCTTCATCTGTCTTTATGCTAATGTTAAAAATGTCTCATTATGACAGCAGTTATTTTAAATATAAACATTTTTGAAATTTAGATAGAAAATTATCTATTTATATTTAAGATAATTATTAAATTATTAATATAATTATTATTTATATTCCTTATTTATTTGTATAAATATATTGTAATTAATTATTATATAGCTTTCATTTAATTGGGATGACCACTACTATTTTTTGAACTCTACCTTTTATTTCGTTTCTTATCTTTCACAGGAAATATTTTTGTTTACTTTCTTCTATAAAAACTTATTAATTTTATATGCTTTAAAAATTCTTTGTTAGTAGCCTGCATTTTACAGCATACATTCTTTACTCATTAAAGCCTAATAAATTAGTATTTTTTCACTCTCACCAATAGTGAAAATACCTACCATCTATTTTTATTTACTGTTAGCTGTATTTGCTCCCTTGAATTCTAATACAAACATTTATTATAAAATATGAAACTTTATCATTAATATTTTATCCACTCAATAACCAGACAGATATAGCTACAAAATTTATTTTCTGCAAATCTTCTTTTCTTTATGTATATCCAAGTTTCTATCTAGAATAAGTGTTTTTTCTTTAGAAGACTCTTAAATATTTTCTTTAGTTAGTTAGAGTCAGTTAATAGCAGTTACATTAAGAAACAAGAAAGATTCCAAATAAATGACCTACCACTATGCTTTAAGAAACTAGAAAAAGAAAAACAAACTGAGCCCAAAGTTAGCAGAATTTAGAAAATAACAAATATTAGAGCTGAAATAAATGAAATCGAGAACTGAAAAACAAAAGAACCAAACTAAAAGTTGGCTCTTTGGAAAAAAATAACAAAATTCACAAACCTTCAGTTCGACTAAGGAAAAAGGAGATAGGACCCAAATGGACACGATTATGAATGCAAAAGACACAACAACTGAAACCAAAGAAATTCAAAGGATCACTAGAGGCTACTATGAACAACTATATGACAACAAACTGGACAACTTAAAAGAAATGAAAATATTTTAGAAATGTACAACCTATAAGACTTAATCAGGAAGAAATAGAAAATATGAACAGATTAATTACTAGCAAGAAAATTAAATCAGTAATGAAAAACTCCCAATAAAGAAACACCCCGCACCATATGGCTTCATTGGAAAATGTTACCAAACATTTAAAGAATTAACACGGACCCTTCTCAAACTCCTCCAAAAAACTGAAGCGAGTAACCACAGCCAAACTGATTTTTTGAGGCCGGCATTACCCTGAAACGAAAACCAGAGAAAGGCATGACTAGAAAAGAAAACTACAAGTCAATATCTCTGATAAATGTAGATGGAAACTTCAAATTAAATGCTATCAAACTCAATTCAGCAGCACATTAAAAGGATCATTCACGACGATCAAGTGGGATTTTTACCTAGGATGCAAGGATTGTTCAATATATACAAATTAATCAAAGTGATACTTCACTTTAATAGAATAAAAGAAAAAATATATATGATTATATCAATAAATGCAGAAAAACATTTGACGAAATGTAACATTTGCCATGATATGAACTCAACAAATGAGGCATAAAAAACTACATATCTCAACATAGTAAAGGCCATATATGACAAGTTCACAGCTAACATACTCAAAGGTAAAAAGATGAAAGCTTTTCATCTAACATCAAGATCAAGGCAAAAAGGTCCACTCTCACAACTTCTGTTTAATATAGTATTGGAATTCCTAGCTAGAACAATCAGGCAAGAAAAAGAAATAAAAAGAATTAGAATTTAAAAGGGAGAAGTAAAATTGTCTCTATTTGCAGATGACATGATTTTACATATAGAAAATCTTAATGACACCACCAAAAATTGTAAGATCTAATTAATAAATTGAGTAACGTTGCAGGAAACAAAATTAACATACAAAATCAGTAGCATTTCTACATGCTAACAACAAAAGTTCTGAAAAACATAAAAAATAGTATCAAGAATAATAAAATACTTAGGAAAACTGAGACTGTGAAAGATCTCTATACTAAAAACCACTAAATATTAATGAGAGAAATTGAAGACACTAATAAATAGAAAGGTTTCCCATATTTCTGTGTTAGAAGGGTTAATATTATTAAGTTGCTAATACTAATAAAAGCCATCAATAATGCAATCCCTATCAAGAGTCCAATGGCATATTTTAGAGAAGTAGGGAAAAAAAGTATCTAAACTTATATGGAAGCACAAAAAAGACCTTGAATAGCCAAGGAAATCTGAGAAAGAAAAACAAAGCAGGATGTATCATACTTCCTGATTTCAAACTGTCCTATACAGCTATAGTCATCAACACTATGATCGCAAGAGTAAATCTGAAAACAGCTGCCAAAATAACAAAGTCATAGAGAAAGAAATCAGACTTTTGTTGCCAAAGGTGAGGGATAGGATGGGAGGAGGAAATTGGAGAAAGGTGGTCAAAAAGGTGCAAAGTTCAGGTATAGGATAAATAAGTACTCAGGGGTGTAATGTACAACATAATGACTATAGCTAACAGTGCTATAGGATATACGGAAACGCAGATAAAGGGGAACTATTATATAGTAAAATCGTTAAGAGAGTAAATGCTATCAGTTCTCGTCATGAGGAAATTTTTATTTCTTTATTCTTTTCTTCTTTGTTTTCTTTTCATTGTTTCACTTATGAGAAGATGAATGTTGCCTGAACCTATGGTGATAATATTTTCACAATATACGTAAATCAAACAATCACATTGTAAGGTTCTGTTTCTTTTGTTGCTCATGTGTCTTTCACTTGTGTTTTCAAAGTCTACTTTTTCTTTAGAATTTTTGGATAAGGAGAAACCTTTTTTAATTACTTTTGTTTTCCCCCTACATAGATCGAGGCTTTTGTCTTTTAAAACATATATTCCTATTAAAATACAACGATTAGTTGTCATTCTAAGATGCATCAATACAAAATATAATTGTTATGTAATATTTCAATCTCTGCCATGGTGATACAGTTCAATACTACTTAATGTACTATATACTTCAAGAGACATTATTTTTATCAGGTGAAATCTAAATAACTTATTTCAGAATCATAAGATGCATAAAAAGTTAGAATTAGGGCAGAAATATTGAGAAGATAAATTTAGAAATTGGTGATCATTATGAAAGTTACCATAAAGCTAAATGTACAGTAATTCTTCAAAATATTAGTGACAAATGTCATTAAATATCTATTGTTATAAAATCATGATTTTAGACTTTTTTCATTGAAATTGAAAGACATAATGAGGATAAAAGGAAAAGAAGTATGTAATTCCAGAATTTAGTAACCCTGCCCAAGAGTAGAATTTAAACATCTAAGATGCTCTCGCCAAGGCTTAAGTTTTCAGAGTTGATGATTGAGATGGAAGCAAATAAACAGCATGAGTGGTCAAGTCTTTTGTCCTCTGATATCTTTTAGAATAAGACACCCGTTTCTCAGAGTCACATGCCAGTGGACAATCTAAATGATATACCACCAGCCAGAATATCCTATATTCTGAAGATGTGTGATGAGATAAACTGTCTTCAAAATAACTCGAGTGTAAGAATTTCCTGTTCAAACTTTAAGTGACACATCAGTGCGAAATCTACTTTTTCCACTCTTGCTTCACTCTGAGCCTTCACGGTGCAGCCTGTGAAGACCACAGATATAGTTTGTTTACAAGAGTAACCTGGTCTCCCACTAAAGGATGCACACCTTTCTGGCCTACAGAAGGTATGTGTCTCTGCTCTCTTGTCTCTCTATTAGCCCATCTCCTGTAGTGGGAGATTACCAATGCTGGATGTGATGCAACCTAAGTACAATTAATATACAATTGAATCGGAAGAACATTGGTATGTTTATTTAAATAATTCTGGGCAAAAAATACAAATAAAATATGACAATGTTGGAGGATTTCTTAAACTCTTCAAATTTTTGCCTGTGTAGAATAACTCAAGTGCATTCACACATGCATAATTGGGTGTGTAAACCAAACAATTTAAAGTAAAATCCTATAAGAATTACAGGAAGAAACAGTTACTTTTAGATTTTTAAATCAGTACAGACATAATTATAAGTAATAGTTTATATTTAGCCTAGACTTTAAAGATAGATTCTTAAAATGAATTATTTGAATTGTGAAACTTTAATTACTCATACGCTTAGATTAAGTAAAAGCCGTTGGCTGTTAATAAAAATCAGGATGAACTAGCTCTCATGAAATACTAATTTAAGTTTAATCATAAGTGATTAAAAGATTTTCTAAAAAATTACACAAAACACTGCAAGAAAAGATACTACATTTGTAAAGAGACTCTTGTCCAATGAATTCTATTACAGGGTCTAACTGATATGAGTTAGAAATAATAACATGACAATTTGTTAAAATAATAATCAGCATAACTCATTATTGAGAATTGTAAAAGTCAGATTAAATATTGTTTTACATGCATTATATCTACATATTTTTATTTCTACTTTTCGTTAGTAAATTAAGTAGCCAGACACCAAGGGACTATTTAAAGGTCATATATTATAAATTTCAAAGCTGGGTTTATTCTAGAACTCAGAGACCGCGGAGCCCATTGACTGAATTATTAAATTACATTGCTTGAGTCATCACCATTGCTCACAAAACCAAAGCTATGCTCACTGACTTGACATCCAGAGGGTCATTTTGGAAGTTTGAAACAACAGTGTTCTTCTATACATGATGTATGCATTTATTCATTATTTCATAGTTTTATATCTTTTCCTTTAAATCAAAGGCCAGTTTCTTGTGTTACAGAAATACCTTAAAAATTTTGTTGTTCTATTTTAGTCAATATTGTTTAGGTTTTGACTTCGTGTGTCTGTAGCATTTTTCAACATATAAAGTATTTCTTTAAAATTGTAATAATTCCTCATAACTTCACAATCATTCAAAATAAAAGATCATTTGATAACAACTCATTCTCTTTACTGAATACTTGTGAGTCGCCAAATAAAATTAATTTAGTGCAGGAAATGACTATACATGCCAACACTGCTAATCCCTCTCATCTTTGACCACCCACTCTTTTACCATTATTGGATTCCAGAACTATCATAAATATTATGATCCCTTTTTTTGAATACAGAATTTGAATTTTTAATACAGACATGCTAGTGGTGTTAAAACATTTCTATAGAGTCTGAGTTATATTGAGGATATTATTATTTATGAACTTCT
Organism: Pteropus medius; assembly: GCF_902729225.1. Taxonomy (NCBI): domain Eukaryota; kingdom Metazoa; phylum Chordata; class Mammalia; order Chiroptera; family Pteropodidae; genus Pteropus; species Pteropus medius. The sequence continues at coordinate 182,297 of NW_024349409.1, read as the reverse complement.
TTATTCTTTACTAATTTATTGTGGTTTATTGTTCCAACTAATAATATATTATCAAATGTAAAATATCTTTAAACATGTATTTAATCACGAGACTCTTGTTTGAAGCTCTAAGGCATTTAGAACATGACCTTCAGTTCTTTCAGCTGGGAAATGAGCCCAGTACTAACCCTTTACTCCACCCAGTTTTACTCTGCTAGGCATCTCATTAGTGCATATACCATTTATTCTTAAGTACACTTACTTCACAGCACAGACCTGGTACCACTCAACTGCAAAGATGAATAACCAAGGAGTAACCTATGCAGACCTGAATGTGGCCAGGTTTTCAAGGGGACAGGAACTAAAACCTAAGGGCACAAAAAGCTCCATCTCAATAAGTGAGCAGGAGATAACCTACGCAGAATTAAATCTTCAAGATGTTTCTCAGGATCCACAAGGGAATGACGAGAAATACCACTGCAAAGGTAAAACATTTAACAGACACACAGTATAGACTGTTCTAGGATGTATAGCTGGGTTGCAGAGATGTGAAGAAAGAATAGGAGATAAACTCATATTTTTTCATTTGTGAGGATCAGAACCTGAAGTTAGAATACAGTATTGTAACACGAAATCTCAGGACTAATTTTATTCAGGCATCGTTGTAAGGTGTAGTCTTTGACCAACAACTCACAGAGCATTATATTTCCTGAAAATGCAGTAGTATATTCTGAGAGGATGATTACAATGGTAGATACAGTTTTGGGTTCCAAGCTTGTGTATACGATTCCCTGTGCATGTGGGTTCTCCGTGTGTCAACTCTCTTAGCATTTGTCTCCATCTGTCCTTTCTCAGTGTTCCCATTTCTCTCCCTGCAGCTTTACTGTCACCTCCAGAGAAGCTCATTGCTGGGATCCTGGGGGTCATCTGCCTTGTCTTGTTGTCCACTGTGGTAATAATAGCTGTTATTCCCTGTAAGTTAATTTTGGAAGATTATTTGAAAGCTTTTCATTAATAATCATCAATGCCTTTAATACTTTAGAATATTATTGCATAGAACTCTCTTTTAATGTTTGTATTTAGACTGAACGTGATATACTTTTCTAAATTTGTCCAAAGTATAAATATAGAATGATTTTAGAATTATTTTATAAATATATGGACATATATACATGTATTTATTCTGATTGCGTAACTCAAAGTCATGTTTTAGGAGACTCGAAGACCATATTGAGAATTCATTTTGAGATTGATTAAATCAAATATTGTAAGAGATGGTGAAGTTTAGTTCTTTCAGCTTTATAGTATTTGTCCCCTTTTACTTCTTTATTAATTTTTCTTGGTAAAATCTTGTTTATTTCAGATAATTATAATTCTAAAAACCAAAATTATTCTGATTGATATAAATAATTTTTTTAAAGAATCACTTTAATTTTTGTAGCTACTGTAATACTGGAGAAGAACAATTCACTTCCAATAACAAGGATCCAGAAAGGTACATATGATTTTCAAAGTTATGATAATACCCAGTTTATATTTTGTCTCTATCTAAGTCTAGGTAAAATGATACAAATTTTTTACAGGGAATATAAATTATAAAATGATCAATAGATATTCATCAATAATGATTGTAGAAGGGTGTTTCTTCTCATACAACAATATAAAGAAATACTCATTTTAAAACACCATACCCATTGTTGCCAATTGGCTCAAATTTCCTATTGCACTAATGTGATAAGAGATGTCGTATTTTTATTTTAATTTTTAATTGTTAATTAATTAACTTATTTTTTAGGGTGACATTGGTCGAGTTTTTTTTTTAATTCTAAAGAGTGTTTTTGTTCATTGACATTCAGGATATGTGCAGAGTGAATATTTTTATTTGGGTGTATGCTTTATAAGGACACACAAATTATGAATAAGAGGGTGACCCTTCTCTGTGAGCGTGTGTATGAGTGTGTTTTGTTTTATATGTACTATGGAGTAAATGTACATAGATATACTACTTACAAATATATTTATACCTATGCAAATCTGTAATTTTATTTTCATTTTTGAAAATTCACATTGTTTTTGAATAATAACTCATAATTTTTCTTCAGCATATCATTGTGGTCATTGTCCAAAGGAATGGTTTACATATTCCAACAATTGCTATTACTTTAGTACTGAAAGTAAAACATGGACTGAGAGTCTGACAGCCTGTGCTTCTAAGAACTCTACTCTGCTTTATATAGATAATGAAGAAGAAATGGTAAGATATTAAACTTTTTATGTACTTTATTAAAGGTTTGTTTCAGTCAATATTATACTTGTAGTTTTTATCCATACTTTTGTATATATTTGTAGCTATTTATTTTAAAGTCTGTTTAATAACACTCCATTGTTTGACTTTCAAGTATTTTATTTTGATACCAGAAACACACATTCGATAATTTCTCATTCTTTCTTTTCATAGAAAACCGTGTTTCAATAAATGCTTGTTTTCTAAAATAAACTTTTCTATTTAATTTTACCTCATACCAAGGAAACTAAACATATCATGATTGAGCAGATTGATTACAAAGAGACTGGAACCATGTAATTACAAATCAGATCACAAAATTGAGTTTTCAGTCCTCAGCAGCCCTGGACCTATAGATCCTCTCATCTCAACTCCTCCCTCATCACTTAACCACTGTCCTGACTTTTAACATTATAAAGTCTCTTTGCTTGCTTTTGAATCTCCAATAAATAAAATCAAACAGCATGTACTTTTCTTACTGTCCCTTTCCACTTCCATTTAATATTGGTGCAATTCATTTACATGATTGCATTTACCTGCATTTTAATTTTTATTGTTGAATTATGTGAACGTAACATTTTAAATTCCATTCTATTTGGTGACTTTAGTTGAGAAACGAAGTCTCCTGTCCTGAGGGATAAAGAGGCTTCCTGGGTCCAGAACTTTTAGTCATAAGATTCCCTTTGCTAGTCTAACTCCAAGACTCCTCCCCTGGTGTCTCTTGTTGGGAAAGGGGAAGCACTTCTCCTGGCTCCTTTTGTTAGCAGGCGTCCTGGTGGGTCACCCTGTGGGCTTGCCTGGTGTTGCTGGGTAGGATCCTTCCCTAATGGCAGAGGAGGACTGGCTTTCCTCAGCCATCTCCTATTGGCAGGTGTTGGGAAGCAGCAGGCTTAGGTCACAATCTTGTGTTGGGTGGGTGATAAAACAATTCTGTCACTCTGTTGTTCCCTAATCCGGGGGATTAAACCATTTTCCCTTTCTCTTTCCACCTTTCAGAGTTCTCCTTTACTTGTATCTGTCACGAGTTCCAGAATTTATAGCTGTATTTAATAAGGAGTAGCAGAGAAATGTATCTCTGACACCTGGTCAGAAACAGAAACAGATTCCACTGAAACAGAAACAGATCAGCAAGGGCTTATTTGGTTAAAGAATGTTTTGTGGCCCCCAAATCAAAAATTTGGCTCTCATGTCATTTCTTTTCTTAATGGAAATGCCTTAATTTTTTCACTATTAAATCCTAAACTTTGAAAAACATAGTAGAAAACTACACTGATTTATTCATAGTTTCTGGAGAAATAATGCCACGGTTATCTGGAAACTTCTTTAAAGCCTTGCTATGTTAATCGTCAACATAGGTAACTATTAAATCACATAAATCAGAATGTTCCTTAGTAACATAAGAAGATTAAAACTACTAAGTAGAAATGTTTAAAGTCAATTTGAAACCAAAAATACCAATAATGCTGAGTGTTCTTGGCAATATCAAAGTGGTTTTCGACTTTAATGTGTCTTTACTGTTAGATTAGGATCCAAAGCTCTCATTTTGTTTTTGAAAATTAAGAACCTTACAAAAGAATACACTACTTGCATTTTTAAAAAGTGATACAAGCTTTCACAATGATTTAAATAAAAATTCTTTATTTTGGGGTAGAAATTTCTGAGTTCCATATTACTTCCATCATGGATCGGAGTCTTCCGTAAAAGCAGTGATCAGCCATGGATGTCAAAAAGTGGTTCAAACTTTACACTAAAGTAAGTTGTTTTTATATGTTCTACAGAAGAAGAAAAATATAAGAAATAAAAATTCAGAAGAGTATTATGAATGCATTTATTTACCTTGAATTATAAACATGAAGAATGATGTTCAAAGTTAATGAAACATTGATATAAATATTAAAGAATGACTACCCACTTTCCCTAATAACCAGATCTTACTAATATTATATGGAAAATGTCATCACCCATTTTGAAAATATTCTTCTATTACAGTGACATGAAAATGCTATTTTCAAATTATAAAAGTTTTATAATTTGTCCCCATATGATATAACAAGAGAATTATGCATTTTTCTCCATTACAGGATAAAAAGATTATCATCTAGTAAACTTAACTGTGCTGTGCTATACTCACATGGCCTTATAGCAAGTGATTGTGGATATCCAAATAAGTATTATTGCAAGCGCAAGCTTTAGAGTTAAAATGCTTGAGTTCGGATTCTGTTGGGTAACTATTTTTCATGAAATGAAAATAATATTATGATTGCAGAAGTCTTAAAATGAATTATACTATTTGTTCTAATAACAAAAAATGTTTCATAATGATTATTACTAAATAATGTACACAATCAAAAGTACAGATGTCATTATTTTCAGTGTCTGGTTTTTTAATCCAACATTATAATTGTAGCCTTCAAGCTTTCTAAAAGATCACATGCCGTATGAGTTCATTTATATGAAATATCAAGAATAGAGAAACCCACAAAGGCAGAAAGTGGATTAGCAGTTGCCAAGGGCTGAAGGAAGATGGGCATAGGAAATGACTGCTAACTGGTACACTGCTTCATCTGAGGACTGAAAACTTTCTAAATTTTGATAGTGATGATGGTTGTAAACTCTGTGAATATATTAAAAATTACTGTTGTATACTCTAAAATGATGAACGTTATGCTGTGTAAATTATACCTCAATACAGCTGTTAAAAACAACAATTCTTGGGATTATGTTTGGGACTTCTTTTAATATTTAAGTAATTTATAAAGATTATATTAACTCTTCCAATGAATATCATACTTTATCCTTCTATATATTAGGTTTTCTTTTATCTCGAATATATATTTTTTATTTTAGTATATTGAAGTCTTATAGAAATGTGGGCATTTCAAATCAAAATTATGTAAGTATCATCTTTATTTTTCAGTTTTCTTTAGTCATTTTTACTGTTTTAAACAGAAATACAGTTGAAGGTTACATGTTGATCTTATATTCAATGACTTCACTGATTTTATATATTGATTCTGTCATTTTAAATCAATATTATTCTAAAGTTTTTGCATAAACTGCTATTTCACCTGTAATCGCTATTTTGATTCTTCTACACAGGTAAATTCCTTTTTTTTTCCTGACTTATTTCCACAGTCTAGGTTTTATTTTCAATGTTTAATAGAAGGAACAGTAAAGCTTCTATATTTATCCTTCTCTATTTTAGGGAATATATTTAAATATTTCATCTCTAAGTATAAAGTTTGTTTTAAAGTTTTTTCATCATACCTTTCTTATTTGAAAACTGTTCCATAATATAGTTATTTTTCTAATCAATTTTATAACCAATCATAGTTATATTTTTATTATTTTAGCACCAATTAGAATAATAAATGTTTTTCTGTGTAATATTTATGAAGTAAATCACCTCTATTTCTAACATTAAATTAATCTTGTATTTCAAAAATAAAACCACAATCATCATTTTGTATTTCCCTCTTTAAAAATCAGTGCATTAAAACACAAAAGAACGTATTATACCTATATGAAGTTGTTTTTCTTCATGTATGTGCATAAAGAGATTAGAATGAGTTTTTATTTATGTTATGTACTTGACAGTTTTAATACCAAGGCTATATCAAGAAACATTCCTTTTTCTATTACCTGGAAGCCTTTGTATAAGGGCACTGCTATTTTTTCAATGTTATTTTCACTACTGATGCCATGTGAGCTTCAAGAATTTTTTTTTTGTAGAACAGTTTATAAAATGAACTCGATATCTCTAATATATGTTACAATTGCACCATATTTGTACAATATTTTCATACATTTCTATATCTACAGATATTAGAATGTATTCATAATATGGCTTTATTACCTGTTTAATATCTGTAAAAGTAATAACACCATTCGCATGTTTATTCTAGACCTAAAAGAATGCATCAGTTATTTACCAATTTTATTAAGTATTTTCAAAGAGAATAATTTTGACCTTGTTGATCCTTTCTAATGTAATTTTGTTCTTTGTCTTGATTTTGTACTATTTTTTTCTTCTCTATTTGGATTTAATTAAATATAATCTCCATTTATGATTGTTTGCTTCTTCACTTTTTTACCTATTTTGAACTTATTAGGTACATACAGATTTAAAACAAAAACATAGTTAATGGTTTGGACACTCAATCTGTTTTTATGCAAAACATACTTTATTATATTCAACAATGGTTATTGCTTTAAATAGCACCTACACATTAACTATAGCAGTTTTCTACTGGTTTGTGTTGCATAGTTTATTAATTTTTTTATCTTTTTACTTTCATCTGTATATGTTTAGGTTAAAGCAGTGTCTCATTAAGACAGCAGATAGATTTAGATATAAACTTTGGAATTCAACTAGAAAATTATTCTGTTTATACTTAATGTAACTTAAATGAAGTTATTAAATAAGTATTATTTACCTTTTTATTTATAAGTGCAAATATATAGTTATAATTAATTATTAAATATTATATAGTTATCATTTCATAGGGATGAACACTACCATTCTTTGAACTCCACCTTTTCTTTGTTTTCTTATCTTTTTTAACAAATATTTTATTTTCACTGTCTTCTGTAAAAACTCGTTGACTTAATATTCTTTAAATATTCTTTTATTAGTGGTCTGCATTTTACAGTATACATTCTTTACTCATTAAAGTCAAAAAATTAATACTTCTGTACTCTCACAGTGAAAAGTCCTATCTTCTACTTTTATTTACTGCTTATACAGCATTTGCTCCCTTAAATTCTAATACAAATATTTGTTTTAAAATTTGAAACTGTATTATTATTTTATCCACTCAATATCTACATAGAGAGACCCACAAAATTTGTTTTCTGCAAATTTTCTTTTCGTACATTCAAGTTTTCATCCAGAATAAGTGTTTCATCTTTAGAACACTCAAATATTTTCTTTAGTTAGAATTAATAATTCTCTCCTTTAAAAAAAATTCCTGGAAAATATATGCATTTTGCCATCATAGTAAAAGGATATTTTCACCTGTTATTGAATTTCGATTTTGTTTATCTCTCTTAAGTCGCTAGGTATTATGAGTATAGAAATAGTGATGCATACCAATATGTGTATGCATATATATACATATATGATACACACACACACACACACACAAGATTAAATTATAGCTACTTGTTATTTTGAGTAATTTTAATTGTGGCTTTATATTGTCCAAGTTTAGATTTCCTTAAAGTTAAATGCCAGAAAAAATTATAGTTTATAGTTTTACATGTGGCAAAGAACATGAGATATATAAATATACATATATGTGTGTGTGTGTATACAATTATTTATATATAGTTATTTAATTGAGAATATCAAAGGGAATGATTATAGAAGTAAGTGTATCAATTTTAAAAAGACAATATTAGAGCTTTACATTTTTTGGCATCATTAATAAATGATCTAGTTGTTATAGTTCTATAATTTGGTAATATAGAAAAAATATTATTTAATTTATGAAAATGTAATGTTTCTTGAAACAAATTGGAAACACAATATACCAGAAGTTATGGGATACAGCAAAAGAAGTCCTAGGAGGGAAGTTTATAGAAATAAATGCATAAATTAAGAAGCAAGAAAGAGCCCAAAGAAAAAATCTAACTCTATGCCTTAAGTAACTAGGAAAAGAACAAATTGAGCCCAAATTAGTAGAAATAAGGAAATAATAAATATTAGAGCAGAAATAAATCAAATAGAAACTGAAAAACAATAGAAAGGATAAAGCAAACTGAAAGTTGGTTCTTTGAAAAGAAAAACAAAATTCACAAACCCTCAGCTCAACTAAGGAAAAAGAGATAGGACCAAAATCGACACAATTATGAATGAAAAAGGAGAAACAACAACTGAAACCAAAGAAATTCAAAGGATCGTTAGAGGCTACTATGAACAATTGTATGTTAACAAACTGGACAACTTAAAAAAAATGAAAATATTTTAGAAACATACAAGCTACCAACTCTTAATCAAGAAGAAATAGAAAATATGAACAGATTAATTACTAATAAGAGAATTAAAACAGTCATGAAAAACTCCCAATGAAGAAAAACTCCGCACCATATGGCTTCACTGGAAAATGTTACCAAACATTTAAGAAGAATTATCACCAACACTTCTCAAACCCTTTCAAAAAACTGAAGAGGGGTGAACACAGCCAAACTGATTTTTTGAGGTTGTCATTAACCTGAAAGGAAAAAGAGAATGGGACAAGGAGAAAAGAAAACTACAGGCCGATAGGTCTGATGAACGTAGATGCAAAACTTCAAATAAAATACTGACAAACCTAATTCAACAGCACATTAAAGTGTCATTCGCCATGTTCAAGTGCGATTTATACCTGGAATGCAAGGATGGTTCAATATATACAGAGCAATTAATGTGATCCTTTGCATTAACAGAATAAATGAAAAAAATTATATGATGATATCAATAAATGCAGAAAAAGAATTTACAAAATTTTAACACTTGCGATGATAAAAACTCAACATATTAGGCATAAAAAACTACATATCTAAACATAGAGCAAAGGCCACATATGACAAGTCTACAGCTAACATTATACTCAATGGTAAAAGGATGAAAGCTTTTCATCTAAGATCAGGAACAAGACGAAAGTGCCCACTCTCACCACTTCTATTTCACATAGTATCGGTATTCCTAGCTACAACAATGAGGCAGGAAAAAAATAAAATGATCAGAATTGGCCAGGGAAAAGTAAAATTGTCTTTAATTGCAGCTGATATGATTTTACATTTAGAAAATCTTCATGGCGCCACCAAAAGTAAGCTGTAATGAATGAATTCAGAAACAATGCAAAATACAAAATTAACTGCCAAATCAGTAGCATTTCTATACACTAACAACACTAACAACAAAACTTCCAAAAAAGAAGAAGAAATTGATTCCATTTACAAGAGTATCAAGAAGAATAGAAATACTTAAGAGTAAATTTAACTGAGGTGGTGAAAGATTTTTATACTGAAAAGTACATGTTATTAATGAAAGAAATTAAACACATAATTAAATGGAAAGGTATTCTATGTTCACGTGTTGAAAGAATTAATATTGTTAATTTTCCAATACTATGCAAACCCATCTATAGATTCGAGGCAATCTCTATCAAGATTCCAATCGTATATTTTAGAGAGATTAAAAAAACTACTAATTATGTGGAACCATCAGAGACCTTCGATATCCCAAAAATCTGAGAGAACAGACAAAGCAGGATGTATCACACTTCCTTATTTCAAGCTGGACTGTAAAGGTGTAGTCGTCAAATACTGTATGATTACATAAGTAGAATCTAAAAACAAGAACAACAACAACAAATACATAGAAAATGATGTCAGACTGATGTCACCAAGGTGTGGGGATAGGGGATGGGGAATTGCAGGAAGGTGGCCAAAAGGTACAAAATTCAGCTATGAGATAAATTAGTACTAGGGAGGTAATACAATGGCTATAGCTAACACTGCTATATGATATGCCGCAGCTCCTCTGGTATCTGCCGAAGATACATTACAATACCCCAGTGCATGCCTAAAACCAATAATGGTGAACACTATATATACCACTTTCCCTATAAATACATGCCAATAAAGTTTGTTATAACTTTGGCATAGTAAGAGATTAACAATAACTAAGAAAAAAATAGAATAATTATAACGATATACTGTGATAAAAGTTTTGTGACTATGTTCTCTTTCTCAAAATGTCTTATTATACTGTACTCACCCTCCTTTACTTGTGATACTGTGAGATGATGAAATGCCTACGTGATGACATGAAGTGAGGTGCATGACATAGGTACTGGGACATAGCATAAGGCTACCAGTGACTTTCTGTCCATATGTCAGAAGGAGGATCATCTGCTTAAGATGATGCTGGATCATCAAGCCATGGTGATATCAATGGTTGGATGTCAGAGGTAGATAATGTCAGTGGTTAAGGATCTTTTATAGTTGCTGGTATTTTTGCCACATACTTTTTGAAAAGCATCAAAAATTGCTGTCTTTCTTTTTAACTCAGAGTATTTATACAGAAGTTGAAACCCTTTGCTGATCGTATGGGTGACTTTAAAGCTGCATTCCATCTGATGATCTTGTTCCATAATTTTTGTAAAATAAGGGTACCTTGGACACAAGCACTGTGATACCAAAACAGTCTATCTGAGAACTGAGACGGCTACTATGTGACTACTATGAGGCAAAAAGCATCCACATTTTGCATATGCTGGATAAAGAGATGATTTGAGTCCTGGGTCATACTGAGGGGGGCAAGGAAATATTGTACCAAACTACTCAGAATGGAGCACATTTGAAAATTTATGAATTGTTTATTTCTAGAATTTTTCATTTAATACTTAGGTAATGCAGTTGACTGTTTTTAACTGAAACCATGGAGAGCAAAATGTGGATAAGGGGGAACTACTGTATAGTAAAGTTAAGAGAGTAAATCCTCCTCATAAGAAAAAATTTTTCTTTTTTTCTTTTCTTTTTTCTCTTCTTTTTACAGTATCTATATGAGACAACGATGCTAGCTGAAGCTATGGTGGTAATCATTTCACATATATGTAAATCAAACTATCACGTTGTAAAGTTTTGTTTCTTTTGTTGCCCATGTGTGTTTAACTCGTGTTTTAAAAGTCTACTTTTTCTGCCCTTTCTATTTTTTGGATAAGGGGAAACATTTTTTAATTACCTTTGTTTTCTCACTATATAGATTTGGGCTTTTGTCATTTACAACATATATTCCTATTAAAATACGATAATTAGTTGTCATTGTAAGAAGAATCAACAAAAAATAGAACTGTTATGTAATATTTCAATCTCTGCCATGGTAATATAGTTCAATACCATTTAATGTACTATGCTTCAAGAGACATTATTTTTGTCAGGTGAAATCTAAATAACTTATTTCAGAATCATAAGATGAATAAAAAATTTTTGCAAAATAGGGCAGCGATATTGGGAAAATGAATTTGGAAATTGCTGATCATTGTGAAAGTTGAAATTACCATAAAGTAAATTAGTAATTCTTCAAAATATTATTGACAAATATCATTAAATACCTATTGTAATGAAATTGTGATTTTAGATTTTTGTCATTAAAATAGAAATGACATAATGAGGATAACAGGAAAAGAAGTATGTAATTCAAGGATTTAGCAACCCTGCCTAAGAGTAGAATTTAAACATCTAAGATGCTCTCGCCAAGGGTTAAGTTTTCAGAGTTTGTGATTGAGATGGAAGCAAATAAACAGCATGAGTGGTCAAGTCTTTTGTCCCCTGATATCTTTTAGAATAAGACACCTGTTTCTCAGAGGCATGTGCCAGTGGATAATCTAAACAACACACCATCAGCCAGAATATCCTATATTTTGAAGGTGTGTGATGAGATAAACTGAATTCAAGATAGCTCGAGTGTAAGAATTTCCTGTTCAAAGTTTAAGTGACACATCAATACAAAATCTACTTTTTCCACTCTTGCTTCACTCTGAGCCTTCACGGTGCAGCCTGTGAAGACCACAGATATTGTTTGTTTACAAGAGTAACCTGGTCTCCCACTAAAGGACGCACGCCTTTCTGGCCTACAGAAGGTATGTGTCTCTGCTCTCTTGTCTCTCTATTAGCCCATCTCCTGTAGGGGGAGATTACCAATGCTGGATGTGATGCAACCTAGGTACAATTAATATACAATCGAATCAAAAAGAACATTGGTATGTTTATTTAAATAATTCTGGGTAAAAAATACAAATAAAATATGATTATGTTGGAGGATTTTGTAAACTATTCAAATTCTTGCCTGTGGAGAATAACTCAAGTGCATTCACACATGCATAATTGGGTGTGTAAACCAAACAATTTAAAGTAAAATCCCATAAGAATCACAATGAGGAACAGTTACTATTAGATTTTTTAATCAGTACAGTCATAATTATAAGTAACAGTTTATATTTAGCCTAGACTTTAAAGATAGATTCTTAAAATGAATTATTTTAATTACTCATACGCTTATTTAGATTAAGTAAAAGCTGTTGGCTGTTAGTAAAAATCAGGATGAGTTAGCTCCCATGAAATGCTAATTTAAGCTTAATCATAAATAATCAAGATTTTTTTTTAAAATTAAACAAAACATTGGAAGAAAAGGTACCACATTTATAAAGAGATTCTTGTCTAATGAATTCTGTACTGGGTCTAACTGATATGAATTAGAAATAATAATATGATAATTTGTTAGAATAGTAATCATCATAACTCATTATTGAGAGTTTATAAAAGCCATATTATATATTAATTGTCTTACATGCATTATATCTACATATTTTTATTTCCACATTTCGTTAGTAAATTAAGTAGCCAGACACCAAGGGAATATTTAAAGATCATATATTATAAATTTCAAAGCTGGATTTATTCTAGAACTCAGAGACCACAGAGCTCATTGACTGAATTATTAAATTACATTGTTCGAGTCATTACCATTGCTCACAAAACCAAATCTATGCTCACTGACTTGACATCCAGAGGTTCATTTTGGAAGTGTGAAGCAACAGTGTTCTTCTATAAATGATGTACGCGTTCATTTATTATTACATAGCTTTATATCTTTTCCTTTAAATCAAATGCCAGTTTCTTGTGTTACAGAAATATCTTAACAATTTTGTTTTTGTTTGTATGTCAGTATTGTTAAGGTTTTGACATCGTGTGTCTGTAGCGTTTTTCAACATATAAAATATTTCTTTAAAATTGTAATAATTTCTCATAACTTCACAATCATTCAAAATAAAAGATCATTTGATAACAACTCATTCTCTTTACTAAATAACTATAAGTCAGCAAATAAATTTAATTTAGTGCAGGAATGACCATATGTGCCAACACTGCTAATCCCTCTTCTTTGAGCACTCAGTCTTTAACCATTACAGGATTTCAGAATTATCATAAATATTATGATCCCTTTTTTTGAATATAGAATTTAAATTTTTAATACAGACATGCTAGTGGTATTAAAATATTTCTGTAGAGTCTGACTTATAGTGAGGATATTATTATTTGTGAACGTCTTTATTTCTCATTAATTTATCACTTTTCAGTGCTCCGACTAATCATATATTCTCAAATGTAAAATATCTTTAAAAAATGTATTTAATCATGAGACAATTGCTTAAAGCTCTAAGGGTCTTAGAACATGACCTTTAGTTTTTTCAACTGAGAAATGAGCCCAATACTCACCCTTTACTCCACCCAGTTTTACTCTGCTAGGCATCTTGGTTAGTGCATATACCATTTATTCTTAAGCACACTTACCTCACAGCACAGTCCTGGACACCACTCAGCTGCAGAGATGAGTAACCAAGGCGTAGCCTATGCAGAACTGAATGTGGCCAAGTATTCAAAGGGACAGCAACTAAAACCTAAGGGCACGAAAAGCTCCATTTCAGTAAGTGAGCAGGAGATAGCCTACGCAGAATTAAACCTTCAAGATGCTTCTCAGGATCTTCAAGGGAATGATGAGAAATACCACTGCAAAGGTAAAACATTTAACAGATACACAGTATAACTGTTCCAGGATGTGTAGCTGGGTTGCAGAGATGTGAGAAGAGAATAGGAGATAGACTCACATTTTTTCTTTTGTGAGGATCAGAACTTGAAGTTGGAATACAATATTCTAACATGAATTCTCAGGACTAATTTTATTCAGGTATCAATGTAAGGTGCAATCTTTGACCAACAACTGATGGGGCATAATATATCCTGAAAATGAAGTGGTGTTTCTGAGAGGAAGATTACAATGGTAGATATCGTTTTGGGGGTCCAAGCTATGGATACAATTCTTTGTGCATGTTGGTTCTCCGTATGTAAACTGTCTAAGCAATTGTGTCCATCTGTCCTTTCTCAGTGTTCCTGTTTCTCTCCCTGCAGCTTTACCATCATCTCCAGAGAAGCTCATTGCTGGGGTCCTGGGGGTCATCTGCCTTGTCTTGATGTCCAGTATGGTAAAAGTAGCTGTTATTCCCTGTAAGTAAATTTTTGAAAGATTATAAGATAATTTTTTTTTTGTTTAGAGGCATATCATCAGTGCCTCCAAACACTTTATAATATTCTGGCATAGAACTCTCATTGTTCTGTATGCATTTAGACTAAACGTGAAATGTTTTTCTGAATAAGTCCAGGGTATAAATATCAGAATGTTTGTAGAAAGTATTTTATAAATATATGTGTATATATACGTACATACATATATATATTCTGATTTCATAACTCAAGACATGTTTTGGGAGGCTAAAAGATCTTACTGAGATATACAAATTCATTCTTGAGATTGGTTAAATCTAATTTGCAAGAGATGGTGAAGTTTCATCCTTTTGGGTTTTGGAATAGTTTTCCCCAAACTCCTTTATTATTTTATTAATTTTTCTTAGTATAGTCAGCTTTATCCCAGATTATTCTAATTCTAAATTTCAAAGTAAGAAACAAAAAGTATTATGAGTTATTTAGATTATTGAAAATATTATTTTTTTAGTAATAATTACTTTGTGTATTTTTTTAGCTACCTTAATCCCAAAGCAGAATAATTCCTCCTTGGTAACAGGAATCCAGAAAGGTACAGAATGGTTTTCAAATTTCTATATTAGTAGTTTATCCTTTGCCTCTAACTCAGGATAGATTAAAACAGTAATAGTTTTTTGGAAAAGAAATTGTAATATTGGGTAATAGATATTCATAAATAATAATTATAGGAGAATGTTCCTTCTTATGCAAAAATATGAAGAAATATTCATTTTAAATCATCATGCCCATTGTTGCCATTTGGCTGGAATTTCCTCCTGCTATACTATGAGACAAATAACTTTACTCTTCTAAAAAAGTAGTTTTGTTCATTACAATCAGGACATGAGTTAGAGTGGATATTGTTGCTTGTGTGTTTTCTTGTTAAGGGCACATAAATTAGGGGCTGAGAGGCTGACTCTTCTCTGTGAGTGTGTGTGACTGTGTTTTGTTTCATATGTAGCAGCTAGTGAAGGTGCATAGATACGTTATGCACATATATGTTTATACTTAGGCAAATGTAAATTAACTTCTACTTTTTAAAATTCAAATTGTTTTTCGATAATTTCTTCAGCATATCATTGTGGTCGTTGTGCAAAGGGGTGGTTTACATATTTCAACAACTGCTATTACTTTAGTACCGAAAGGAAAACATGGACTGAGAGTCTGACGGCCTGTGCTTCTAAGAACTCTAAGCTGCTTTATATAGATAATGAAGAAGAAATGGTAAGATTCTAAATGTTTCCAACAGTTTATTAAAAGATTTTTTGGTCTATTGGATATTGTAGAATATATTCATATTTTTGTATATAACTGTAGTTTATCTGAAAGTCTGTTAATATACCATTGTTTGACACTGTAATCTTTCATTTCTATTTTATGCCATTAATGAACATATGATAATTTCCAGTTCTTAGATTTCATAGACAACCATGTTTCCATAATTGCTTTTCTCACTAATAAATTTTGCTGTTTATTTCTACAATATATCAAGGAAACTAATCGTATCATCTTTGTGCAGATTGATTACAAACTGGAAAGACCCATGTAATTATAAATCAGATCATGAAACAGAAGTTTCCAGTTTGCAATAGCCCTTCTCCTGTGTATCTTCTCAGAAGTTCTCCCTCCTTACATAAACATTATTCTGATTTTCAATCTAAAATTATCTTAGCTTCATTTCGAACTTTATATAATGAGGATCATTCAGTATGCATTTTATGTGTGTCTCCTTTTATTTCCATAAGACATTTTTGCAATTATTCTATACTATTGCATTTATCTGTACTTTGTTAATTTTCAGTGCTATAATTGTATATACATGACATCTTTAATCTATTCCACTCAGAATATAGTTATTAATGTGTGGGTATTATGAATAATTATTTTATAAAACCTTCATGTACATTTTCTCTAATTCTGTATTAATAATTTAAATATTATATATAAATGCCATGTAGAAAATATATGGAATATAAATGTTATATTTATAATAACATAATAATAATATATAAATATAATTATATTGTTATAATCATATATATAGAATTATAATATATTGTTCTGTATGTGACGAATATAATTGCAAGGTCATAAATATATGTATATGTCCAATTTTTTAAATTATCTCTCCTTTTTTTTGTTTACTGTGTAAATACATATTTTACCATATAGTTCTTTGATCTAAAACATCACTATCAAGAATTTTAATGTTATAATTTCTTATCTTTGCAAAAAAGTGTTATTATGACATAAATAGGCATATTCCTGATTACTATTAGATTTAACACATCTTTTTGGCTACTAATCATTATGACATTGTCTTCTGAGAGAAAGAGAAGTGCCTGTTTATGTCTCTTGCCCATTTCTCCTGTATGTTCTGTCATTTTTCTTCATAGCAGTTCTTTTTATCTTTCAAATATGAGCTCTAAATTTATCAGATATAAACAGCTTTTTTGACTCCATGATTCCATTTTCACTCTCTTCTTGAAGTTTTTTAATGAGCAGAATTTATTAAATGTTAGCATAGTCCAACTTATCATTTTGAGTGTTAGTGATCATTTGGACTTATTTCAGAAATCAGTCCAAGTTCGTGAAGATAATCTCCTACATTACTGTCCCGGTTGTATTTTTTTTTCTTTATTTATTAGCTTTTACATTTAAGTCTATAATCCATTGAGAATTTATGTTTTTGTGGCTCTGTACTTGTGACTCTGTGTGGTAGAAGTGAACTTGATACTTTTCTACACCTTATGTAATCGATGGGTCATAATTTATTGTGAGTATTATTTTCTTATGAGTAAGTATATTTACATATATAATTCTACATATACGTACTCTCATCCTCTCATCTGTTTAATATAGAGATAATATATTTTATGTATCTTTATAAGATGAATATATATATAATGTTATGTGTATATAATATTATATACACATGCAGTATTCCCATCTTATATTAGGGGATATGTTCTACGACCCCAGTGGATGCTTCAAATCACAGATAGTATTGAACTTCATATACATGATGCTTTTTCTTATACATAATTACCTATGATAAAGTTTAATTTACAAGTTATTCACAGTAAGAATTTAAGAAGAATAACTACTAATAAAATAGCTCCTAATAAAATTACTAACTACTAATAAAATTACACAATATATTGTCATAAAAGTTACATAAATTAGGTCTCTCATCCTTATCTCAAAATATCTTAGTGTACTATACCTATCCATTTTGAGGTGCAGTAGCAAAACTAACACACATTTCTTTTTCCTTCACAATTTCACAGATAGAGAGTTATTTATTACTGTAGATTTTAGCAATCTCTGCATAAGATTTTTTTCCTTTCCTTATTAAATCAAGGTTTTTCACCTTTTCCCTTAAAGGAACCACTTCACAGTTTCACTTTGGCATATCAAATTGCCAGAATCATTAGCCTTGAGCTTTGGTTCCCTTATTAAGTATAATAAGGCTTAATTGAACACAAGCTCTGAGACACTGCAGCACTGGATCTGATAACCAAGTGACTAAGTACTAAGTGACTAACACTAATAGGTGGGAGCATGTACAGTGTGTTTTGTTGGACCAAGGGATGATTCAGATCCTGGGCAGAAAGTTGTGGGACAGTGTGAGATTTCACCACGCTACTCAGAACTTCACCCAATTAAAATTTATGAACTTTCTCATTTTGGCATTTCCTATTTAATACTTTCAGATCCAAGTTGACTGTGGATATCTGAAACAGGGGAAGTGAAACCAAGGATAAAGGGGGACTACTGTGTATACATCATAGTCTAAATAACCTACAGGAGCTTGAGTAAAATGGAGAAAACTTACCTCCCTTATATCCCTTTACTGTGTCTATTCATAATATAATTGTCTTAAAAGTTTTAACTACATATATTGAGAATCACATGGGAGAATGTTAAAATTTACTTCAATTTATAATTTTGCCTCGACTATTAAACAATTTCGAAAACAGAAAAGAACGAAACATATAAATCTGATATATTTTTACTCTTTCTCTGTTTTCTTTTTCTTCCTGATAACCCAATTTGGCATTTGTTTTCTGCTTAGACAATTCCTTTTAATTATTCTATTAAAGATAGCCTGGTGGTAACACATTTTCTCAGTTTTTCATCTGAGAATGTCTTGATTTCCTCTTTATTCTTGAGTGGTATTTTTGCTAGACTTTTTAATGTTTTTTTGTTGGAATAAGGCAGTTAGTGTCTTAAAGTTTTCTGTCATTTTGTCTTGCTCCTTTCATGGTCCTTTGACTGGAGAGTAAAGATTTTTCTTGTGACTTTTGTCTGTATCCATTGGTGTTTGTGGTTTACTAGCCTCTCCAGCATCTAGTCTGGGATATATGAAGTAAAAAGTTATTCCAGGGAGCTTCCCACCCCACCATACCATTCCTCATGTTCCAAGTTCTTACAACCTCGGACTGGAAAAAGCACCTTTTTCTCACTTGCTACCTAGCAAATTGTGCACTTACAGTTGAAAAAGTAGTGGACAATTTACCACCCCATCCCCACTGTGAATCAAGTCTGCCCCTGTAGCAACAACACCAATGATATTTGCAGCTTTCCCAAATTGTAAAAACTGTCATTTTTCTTACTCCTGAGATGAGATGGGGATGAGGTGCAATATAGGAGGAGTAGGCAAGAAGACTATATATTTGCTCCATTCTCACCTGAATTTCTAAATATTCCACAATTTATTAGTCTGCTCAATTTTCAGAGTTCTGGTATCGTTATTGTTCTGAATTTGTCCTCTTCACTTAGTCATACTAATTAATAGATGTTCTTAATGTGTCCAGTATGTAACAATATATTGTAAATTAAAAGACTATAAATTAGAAAGAATTAAGTTTATTGTTTTTACAAATTCAAATTAATGTACAAGCTTTTACTTGACTTCTCATAAATTTTTTTTCATAGAATTTTTTGAAGATTTTCAATGACTTTTCATGGATTGGACTCTCCCACAGAAACAATAATGTGAGGGTGTGGCCAAATGACTCATCTTTCTCTTCTAAATGGTAAGTTTCCTGAAAACTCAAATATTTTATGCCTTGAAAAAATTAATCTTGGAAACAAAATGCAATATGAAGCAATTATTTGTTTCCATAGAAAAATTATATGAGAAATATTCAGATTTATATATGTAAATATTCATCTAAATATGCATCTAAATTGGGGCTAAATGAATTGTTTATTCATCAAAATGTTAAGATATATATTACTAAATTAATGACATAGATTCTCTGTATTTCAGGTTCTCAGTAACTTCAGAGCCAGACAGTAATTGTACATATGTGAAATTATTCAGCCACGAGTTTGACTCTGAATCCTGTTTCAAGATAAACAGATATACTTGTAAGCACCAGGCACTTTCACTTACCTAAATTTGGTATGATGGTAATCTCACCATTTATAAAGAGCATATTTTTAGCATCTTTAAAAAACATACAATTATTTTTCTAGGATTATTTTTAAGACCTTTTTTTGAGACTTTTCACAACAAAATTAAGAAGACGGTACCGAGATTTCCCATGTCCCCTGCTCCACACACGCACAGCCTTTTTATCAACATCACTGACCAGAGTGGTACATTTGTTACTGAGCATAAATCTATAGTGATGCATCATATTCACCCAAAATCTATAGTTTATCTGAAGCTTTACTTTTGGTGGTATATAATTATTTCAAAATCTATATTAATTTTCAAAATTATGTATCCAGGTACATATACTACATTTCTAAACTTTTGTTTTCAATGAAAATAAATTACAAAAGTAATACAAAGAATTTTATTTCTAGTCTCCATGATGTGAAGAATTTCACTCATATCTTCAAATTAATTGATTTATCTTACCCCTTAAACATTGAAAATGAGGATTGAACAACCCAGGGTAGTGAGGTGCATAAGGCAGATTGAGTCAGGAGACAAAAACCAGGGGAACTTTGATTTAAAGGCTTAACCATTTGTTGGTGACAGCCTACAAAGAGGGAATAAAAGAAAATTATAAGGAATACTGTACGGTTAAAGAAGATTAGCAAAAGATAGACTCACTGGGAGCCAGGCCTGTTCCTTGAGGATGGGTTATAGACTACATTGCAAGCAGTGTGGCTGCAGATGACTTTATGGTGGACATGTTCACTGGCTTGCCCTGGCATAGAACAGTTCCACAGTCTGCAGGCTGAAATAGGAGAGGATGGATCTCAGACTGTGACTGACAAACAAGAAGATCTCCCTGCCACCGTGACAGCAGGCAGAGGCTAGAGGAGGGGCAGCTAAGACTGACACTGGCCACAGAAACTTTCTGGAGTGTAAATGCCACAGGATTCCTGTGTGTGCAGAGCTGGCAACCACACCAAAATAGCCAAAGGAAAGAAAACACCATGAAACCAGAAACAAGAGCCCATTCTCTGGCAGTGTCTCTCCAGTGCCTTTTCCTGACAAAACTTATCATCATGTGAGTTGACAAGATAGAAAAGGGTGTAAGATCTACCTTCATTGAAAAGACAATATAGGACAGATTTGAAGCTGAAAGTAATTTTTATTGACACTCAAAGTTATTATGCCGCAATTTCAAGGTCCCTATATAAAAGCCACTTGCACCTGGCCCACTTGCTCAAAAAAGGAAAGCAAAATATACCTTCTGAATCGATTTTAGTGCTGCATTATCGATGATTAGATTCTCTTTTTTTAGTAGAGACTGGCATTTTCATGAGGTATACTTAGTGTCCTTTGATATTTTTTACGTCTGTTTTTTCCCTCTACTAGATTTCAGATATTTTGGAAGGTATCCTGTTTTATTGAATTCTCTATCTCCCCACTTGACACCCTCTTAATTATTATTATTAAGAACATACTTAATTGGAAAAAATAAAGTGTTAAATAATAAAAAAATTTAAAGTGTAAATATATTTGTGTAAATCGAACACAAACTAGTCTTGACAGAACTTGGGATGAATCTTCGTCATTTGGCCCTGTTTCAGATATATTTTTACTGTAGTTCGATTACAAGAGGGAGAAATCTTATATTGTTTTAAAATAAATTAATATTTTATATACACCTATCTCTGTAAATGCAGTTTTTATATTCTCTGTATTTATTTCTTTTAGTCATGTAAAGTATATGAACATTCAAAATTAAGTTAATATATTATGTAAATAGTTGCTGTAGGTAATTGCTACAGTTGTGTTACAAACACCCCAAGATTGCATTGTCATTTAAAAATAAGCATTCATTTCTCATTTACCCAGTTGTGGTTTTGCTGGCTTTCCGTTGATATAGGTTGGGCACGTATGGACTCGGCTCCAGACCACAGATTCAGTTCAGATCCTTTTTTGTATATTTAATTCTCTGAATAGTGGGCTACCTAGTACATGACTTTCTCATTAGAGAGATTAGCAGCTGTCAGAGGGGCAAGCAGAACTGTGTTTCTTTATGCATGGGCTCAGAATTTATAAACTGTCACTTTCCCAACCTCATTATACTCTCAAAACAGGTCACATGGCCAAACTTATCATTAATTGTCTGCGAAGTCTACTCTTTTCTTAATGGTGAAAAGGAGGAAATGTAGATTCATTGACTAATAATCCATAGTCAATGGGTTATTAACTGCCATAGAAATAGTTTTCTCATTTTACTTCATGAGATAGATGCATTTGTTTGTAAAAAGATAACATTGGGAAATAAATTTCTTTTGGTATTTTCTGAAGTTATCATCTAGGTTTTTGATTCCTCTTTGTCAAAAATATTGTGAGGTAATTTTCTATAGGGGTAAATATCACCATGTTGCTGCTTTCACCCGGACCCTTGATCAATGTACAAAAGGAAAGTCAACAGTATGATATAAGTTGAAAAACTTGGCAAGAAAACGAGGTCACTTGAGTGTAACTTCTGAATGCACGCTATTAGTCCTGTGACTCAGTAACTATAACAGTTCTGGCTTAGTTTGCTCTTCTGTAATATATGATAGAAATAGTGTCTTATTCATGGATTACCCGAGGAACATTTCAAAAGCCCTTGCAAAAGCACTTCCTGCCACATACGTATTAACGACATCTCAGTTATTTTTACTTAAAACTTTTATGCTTCCATTCCATTGCCTGTGACATGATGATGATAATGATAGCTACCAATAAGAGCTGCTCTGACAAATACATGATATAATGCCCAAAGAGCCTTAAAACAAAGCCTAATGATATTAAGTTCTTACAATATACGATGTTTTCATATTTTCCTTCCAAATATTTAATAATGTCAAATTTCTCAGATCTGTGCTCTTAAACTTTCTTCTTTCACCTATTAAATCATTAATGTTTGAATAAATTTGTTTTATCCAGACATCAAAATTACAATCTGACTTAACCAATTTAATCGTATGTATCAAAGATATTTTCATTCAAAAAGACTTTGACAAATTCAATGCATCTCATGTATGGACAATAAATGAGAGTAATTTTTTTAACTAGGAATGCTTTTCCCTTATTAGAATCAAGTTGCAATGACTTTTTTTTCTTATTGGATAAGAAGTCCAGCCTCTTCCCCCAATGTATTATTTTGCACATATCTATGAGCTATTTTTGGGGAGGTGGGGTGTGGGAGGAAGGGCGAGGGGGTAATTGAAGAAATTTTAAATGAAATTGTCGAGTTTGGTCAAGATAACCCTTAAAAGCTCTGAGATTTGAGAACAAAGGAAAGCTTTATAATTTCTCAAAGAATGAAGAGACTAAAATGCCCTTTTTCTTTTAAAGTTGGAGTGCCTCATTCATACATGTGTATCTCTTACCATTGAGAATGGAGAAAAATACATAACACAGAAGCTACTTAATATGTTATGATGAGGAATACCTATTTTTATCTCCCAAACTATTTTCTATATATCTCGATACATGCATTAAAAACATGCTTAAAGTTTTAAATGTGTACATAAGAAGCCATGGAAATTACTTGTTAGAGCGAGCTTAGGACATACCGCCCAAAAAAGAAGAAACTCCACCAGATATCAACATAAGGGACAATATCAGGGAGATGCTAAACATGGGTGAATTTAGAATTGAAAGAGTCACAGAGATGTCAGGAACCTATGGGTCAAAATGATAGTTTTCTACAGTTCTAACATTCGAGAGTATAGATTAGGTGTGAAACATAATGGACTTGTAAGTCTGGTCTACAGAATTAAATAGTACTAACTTCAGTACTAATTTTAGGGGAAGATGGTGCCCTTATATATTTATAGTATTTGGAGCAGAGCAGAATATATGTTCTTTGCAGGAGTCAGTTTCAAAGGCAACGTAGGAAGGACTGTCCAAATGTGTTTTCCATATTTATTAATTAGAAAAATTTGTTTACCAGTAATTAATGAGTATAAAGTTATGGATAAAATGAGCCATCATATTTAATAATGTTGTTCTTCCCTACATTTTATTAGGCTCCTTTCTTAATTTCAACCATTGTGTGTTTCTGGTTTCTCCTAAGGCAATATATAAAAATTTAGCTTTCCTCCCTGAAAATCTCTGAACTGGATAAGAAACATACATTCACTAAATAAATCCATGATTTTCTGTATTTTCCTTTTCTATTTTCTCTTCAGTTCCAAATATTATTTGTTGATGGAATCCAAGATTCCCTCTCAGAGATACTGGAATGAAATTCGATAACGATGTAATTACTAGAAGAATAAAATGCATAAGTACATACAAAGAATAAAATCCTAGCAACAGAGAGGCACCTCAAAATTTAATAAACACTATAGAGATCATGAAGTTCCCAAAAGTATAACAATTAAAGAACACTGTCACATAAGTAAAGAGACATTTAAATCCAGAGGAATTTGGACTTGTGCTTCTGGTATGATTAAGTGAACTCCTACTGGATTATCTCATGATAACAGTTATGAACTCTGGACAAAATACATATACACACATATATACACACACAGCCTACTCTGGTGATGGGAGGGAGGCAAAGAGTATGGGAATATTACTTCAGACTTTGAGGAACAAAATTCACAAAGTGAGTTACCACTTCTAGTCTGAAGGCATTTAGTCTGGCTAAAATGCTAATACAAACCTTCATTTCTTTCCTATCTAAAAAAACAGAAGGTAGAGTTTAAGACAAGCTAAGCCACTGCAAAATGATGGTGAAATCCCAAAAGAAAAGAGCCAAAGAGTAGGAATAATAAACTCTGTCAGAATTTGTAGCAGACACCAAAATAGTCTTTATGTGGGAAAGAAATTACAGAACTGGGATTTGAGCTGTCAACCAAGAGAGTCTGTAGTGCCAGTCCAGCTTGATGAATTGCCTCCTAAAAAAACAATCAATACTATTCAGATAATCATAATTGAATCCATACATCAGAATGGATCTAATATTTAAAGTAACTTATATAAAGACCCAGAAAAATGTGACTTCTCAAGAGAAACGATAACTTATCCATATCTTCCTGATATTGTCTTTTTACAGCTTTTAATATGTCTAGCCCTTGTTGGTATTATACATATATATTATATATACATGTTATGTATATATAATATATATACATATATATGTTATATATATAATATATGTATATACACATATATTATATATACATATATATTATATATATGTGGATATATAATATATATATATAAAATACCAAAAGATATATATATCTTTTTCTAAAATGTTTATACACAGACTAATATTTTTTCTTCACTATTGTTTTATACCCCCAATATTTTATTTATTCCACTTGCCTATGAAGTGTAATCAGGCTAGCTGAATTTGCAACAGTTAAATTCACTTCAATGGCTGTGGTCTGTTGATGTTTCAGATGAGGGGATTATGAGCTTCACCCTGTTGATGTCGAGTTGGACACTTCTGAGATGAAATACTAAGAGGCAATTCATGATTTTCTGTAGCTCTTTTCTCTCTGACACAGGCGCCAGCAGTGTTTCAGACAGAGGCTACACTGTAAAAATTTTGTCCAAAAGAGACGATGACATTGGGTAAGAAAGAGATATAAAGCAAGAGTACGAAATAAATCTCTCTCGCTGCAGAAACAAACTTTTGTTGACGTAAGCCTCTGATACTTTGGGATTACTTGTCCTTGTAGGGTAACCTAGTCTATTTGAGTGATACAATGGTTTAAATGCTCCATTTGTCTTTTATTTCCTTTTGATTCTTGGCCAAGACAACCGTGTTTCCCCAATTGTCTTTCTCAATAACTTTCCATGTAGTAATTTGTACTTTACAATAGAGTCTCCAATATGTATTTGTGTAATATACACTTTTTATAAATATAAATATATATGTATTTATACATATAACATAGGTATAAAATTTCACGAAGATCCCTATATGGTTTTTATAAAAAAAGACATAGCTATGCTGGTGGAACGTTTTAACAGTGGTAACTTTTGGCTATTTGAATATAAAAATAAAAGTGAATCAACAGATACTTTTTCCATTTAAAAATATTATTTCTTTATTGGATCAAGTTGAACATATTTAGTGTATATAGTTGCTTCACTGCTCGTGTCATCTCTCCTGAAGCCATAGGAAAAAATTTTACAAATTACCAATTTCTACCAGAAATCAATATAAAATGAATACAGAAAAAAAAATATTTTGTAAAATTATGGTAAACAAATACAATGGGATTCATAGGAAATTAATTTTATCATAAAGGAAATGATAAACATTAATTAAAAATTAAATTATAACTGAAGTCAGTTAAATGACAAATATAGCAAATCAAACAGAAAGAAGAAATTTAAGATCGGCTTGAAGGTAACATATAATTAAAGTAGTCAGATGAATGCTTAGAACCATCTTCAGAGCAAGAAATTAAATAACTCCAGAAAACTCTTCAATTTGGGGCAGTGATGATCTAGGCTATGTGGCCTCTTTTTGAACCTGGAAAATATTAAAAGCAATACAGTTTGCCTTGTAATTATGGCTTTGAGAGAAAGGCACTTTGGAATGTGTATTCTGACATAGACATGGCAAATTTTATGCTAAGTGTGGCATAGAAGGTAGGGTCTCACCAGTTATGACCATTTGGTTGTAGAGTTATGAAAATCCCAGAAAGCAGAATACAAGATATTCACATACTTTGATCAACTACATGGTTACCCCCACAATTTCAGTGTTCCCAGAGATAAGCTTCTTTTTATGTTATCTTATATTATAATAAGTTAATAGAACTGCTACTTCGTGATCGAAAAACATTGTTCAAACTTAAAGTTGCAATTATCAGCATAAATAGACCAACAAGAATCACCAAACTTTTGAGGAGAAAGTCACCAAACCAAATGGTTAGGAGATTAAATCTAAACAGGAAATTAATTGACCAGAGACAAGATTTCCAAATAAAAGTAATCAGATTACCTGGATCATTCTTGGGAAAATAGTGGCTTTTGTATATGGAGCTAATTTCTTGTTCATCTCAACAGGTACACTCTAATATAAAAGAACAACAACAAGCAGCATCACTGTAGTCGAAGTTTGTCAGAACTGCTGTACCCTTCAGAGGTATTCGCCTTCAAACACAAATAGAGACATAAGAAGCAAAGTGTGGGGAATGGGGACTCTTCTTGAAACCATCAGGTGGACAGATTTCTTTGGATGATGAGAAAAAATATGAATGTGTAACTATTAATGTAAAATATAATTATGAATGTAAAGTAAAATAGGAAACTTCTGGAGATGCTCTCCACCAGGGCCACTTAGGGTTTGGAATTCAAGGTCCAATATTTCAAATCGTGCACCAACGTAATAAAGACAGAAAATGATGGTGTTCTTGAATTTTGTTTATAAAGTAAAAATATCTCAATTTACTAAAATGGTAAGAGATAGAAATGGACACAGCAATAAAAGAAGTCAGTTCTGTGGTTCAGGTATTGTGGAGGTGCCAGAAAATTTGAAAAAGTCACAAATGGGAATTTTAGAAATGGGAACAAAATCATTTCAATTAAAAAAAAAAACCAGTGGAGTCTTTCAATAACAAACCAGAAACATCTAGAAAGTGAAGTAAGTGGATTGAAAGAGCATTAGAAGAAAAGAGAAAACAAAGTAGAAACTATAGAAGATACTAAGAGCAAAGGATAAAATTTCGTCAAAGACAAGATGTGGAAAAGGAGAATACGTGATGTGAGAAGAGACCACAGCTGATTGTATTCGCGATTAATAATGCATGAGATACTCAGGTTCAGGAGTATAATTCATCACTCTCAGGAAAAAAATACATCTAATTAACACCTGGTTTCATCACTGTAATACTATTTCTTATTCTCCTCCTTCTATCTCCTTTAAAATCGATCACAAGATGGATTTCTGCCCTAATAGCCCATTGAAACTAAACTCTATATTTGGAAATCCTATAATAAATTCTCATCTTACTTGAATTAGCAGCAACCTTAGACAAGGTGGATCACTCGTTCATCTTGGAAACCGGTTCTTCACTTGGCACCAGGGCAATACTTTTACTGGTTTTATCCCTATGTCATTGCTACTCCTTTCAGTCTTGTTTGCTGGTTTCACCTCTTCCCCTTTACTTCTTCTCATCTGCGTGTCACAGGGCTCAGTGCTTGGACTTCCCCTTTTTTATATCCACATGTATTTCCTGCGTGATATTATCAGTCCCTTAGTTTTAAGCCCAAATTTTATGTTTTCCAGGCCAAACTGCACCATTAACTCAGGACTTAGACATCTGAGATCCCATTCCACAGCTCTATTTGTATGTTTAATAAAAAGATTCATATTAACATGTTCATCCAAAAACAGAACCCTGATTTCTCTATCCCACATCTCCTTCAAGTATATTCTTTTTCAACTTAACTAATAGAAACACGACATTTCCAGTGTTTCAAGGCAAAAATCATTTTTGACCCTTGACTTTCTTCTTCCCTCTCCAGCCACATATTATATTAGAGTCCTGTTAACAGTAACTTCAAAATATGCCAGAATCCAATCATTACTCATCATTTCCACTGTTTACCCTGGTCCAAGCCACCATCATGTCGAGCCTGAATTATTTTGAGTGTCTCTATTTTTGACCTCACTCTGTATATTGCTTCAGCAGTCAAAATGACACCATTAAAATATAGTCAGAGCCAGTTCCTCATCTTTTCAAACCCACAAGTGTCTCTCCACGCTCCCAGTGAAGATGCTAAAGCCTTTCAAAGTCTGGATGATCTGAGCCTGTTACCTCTTTCATCTTATCCTATAACAAGGTGTTTCTAGCACTTGATTCTCCCCCAATCTCAACCCACTAAGGTACCTTTGTAGATGCGTTTTCTTAGTCCGTGCCCATGAAAGTTCACAAGCACAAATATATGACACTTTTCTCTTTGTCCTTGTGTATATCTGTTCTTTCTACATACATAGGCTATTTTCAATATATTCAGGGATTAATTTTCATTCCCTTGTTGAGGATATACCCTACTCTTAAAGTATATGCACCAACGAGGTTCCCTTCACTCAGACATGCTTCTGCAGGAGGAAATTTCACTACCTGTCAGCTCAATTAGAAATGCTCTTCTCTGTTTTTACGCATTGCTAGTTTTCACACCAACTTCATGTTTTTGTCCAAATATTATATTCCCGATGAATTCCAATTCAATGCCAGTTCCCTTCCACAGATGGGGCTTTGTCTCATATTTACTGATTCTGACAGTTTAGGAACAGAATGAGAGGCAGATGAGAGAAAAAATAACTAGGAAAAGAATGATGAAATGCATGACGAGTAAACATGATACCTAGACTAGATAACTTTGTTTTCAGTAATTATTCCCAGATAATTTATTTTAGTCTTTTGCACAGCTAAGCCTATTGGTTAAGTGTAAAAAAAGCAGTCCTATTATTGTTTCTTTCCTCAGTGCTGTAATGGAAATAATATTTTTGATGGCATAATCACATTTTTGCATATTAATAGTTAAGGAAATTAAAAAACAAAGCTATGAAAATCAAACTTATACCTTTAAATGATTCAGGCTTTTTTTTTCACAAAATATGAAAACTTCTGCTAACCTTTTTTCCTCATATGAAGCATATAATTCACTTAGGCAAAGTTACTTGCATTGGCCTTTCTATTCTTTTGTGTTAATGAACTGCATGTTTTTAAGACCCCATACTTTCATCCCATCATTTTCTTACCTTGATTATACTTCTCAGAATATAACAGGTAATAAGTGATGACCTTGTTCATAGTGCTTTCAAATGTTGCACTTAAAGAGTGGGATTAAACCATATTATTGAACTTTCTTTTAGAACTTCTTATATTCGGCATGTATATCTCAACTGAAAATTTTCAATGCGTGCTTTATTTTGTTACCTTTTTCTCCTTTAGGTGAGAACATTTAGATTGTATCTCACAGTAAATTTCAATTGTATTATACAAAGCAATTCAGTATAGTCACCATGCAATAAATTAGATCTTCAGGCCTTATTGAGCTTATAACTGGAAGTTTGGTCCCTTTTACCAACCTCTCCCTATTTTCTCCACCCCGTAGCTCCTGGAGACTACTTTTCTACTGTCTCTATGAATTTGATTTTTTCTAATTCCGTGTATAAATGATACCATACATTACTTGTCTTTTCTGTATAACTTATTTAACTAAGCAAAATACCTTACAGTTTTATCCTTGTCACAAATGACAGAAATTTCTGTTTCTCTTGTCTGAGTAATAATCTATTGTGTGTGTGTGGATAGTATTTTCTTTATCCATTCATCCATTGAAAAAACTTCAGTTGCTTCCATATCTTAGTTAATGCGAATCTTGCTGCAATGAACATGAAAATACAGATATCTCTTTGAGATAATCATGTTATTTTTTAGATATATACCCAGAAGTGGAGTTGATAGATCATATGCTACTTCTAATTTTATTTCTTTAGGAATGATAAACGTCCCCCTTTTTTTGATACACGAGAAGTCGGATGAAAAGAATTCTAATTCACACTAGGTAATTTAGATTTCATGTTTTTTTTTCTTTTGATATTAGTGTGTCATTTCATGTGTGCTTTAAGTCTACTTTTTCTGCCCTCTTTATTTTTGGTAAGTGAAATTTTAAAAAATCACCTCTGTTTCCTCCTATATCGTGAGACTTGGGCTTTTGTCATTAATAAAAAGTATTTCTATTAAAATACAGATAACTAGTTATGGAGGATGAATTAATGAATGAAATAATGAATAGAATTTAATATTTCAATCTCTTTGTGATATAGTTCAATGTTATTCTAAAGTTTTATCTTTCACAGAGACATTGATTTTTATCAAGGGAAGTATAAATCAGTTATATCTAATAGTAAAATTGAATGCAGTGATTTTTAGTATGAGGCCAGAGAAATTAGGAAGGTAAATTTGATTGTTGTGACAGTGATAATAAAATTGAAAGTATAGTAATTCTTCAACATATTAGTGATCAATATCATTAAATATCTACTGTTAATGAAATTATGATTTTTAGAATTTTTTCCTTGTGATAGAAATGACATAATGAGAGGAATAGAAGTATGTAGTGCCATGATTGAGTAATCATGACTAAGAGTAGAACTTAAACATGTAATATACTCTTAACAAGGCCTGGGTTTTCAGTGCTTGTGATGAAAATGGAAGCAATTTAACAGCATGATGGTCAAGATTTTTGTCCCCACGAATCATTTAGAATATGAAAACAATTTCTCAGAACAGTTGCCAATGGACAAAGTAAAGGAGCTCAAAGTCTCCTATATTCTGGAGTTGTGCGACGAGGTAAGCTGCCTTCAAAATAGCTCAAGTACAGAATTTCCTGTTCAAACTTTATGTGACACATTAATGAGAAATCTACTTTTTTCATTTTGCTTCACACTGAGTCTTCACATGCAGGCTGTGAAGACCACGGAAATTATAGGAGTAACCTGGTCTTCCGCTAAAGGATGCACATCTTTCTGGCCTACAGAGGTATGTGTCTCTGCTCTCCTGTCTGTCTACTGGCCCAATTCATTTAATGGTAAATTATAAATTCTAGATGTGACACAATTGAAGTATAGTTAATATGCAATCAAATCAAAGAAACATTGGTATCCTTATTTGTACAATTCAGGGTAAAAACAAGAATGAAATATAAAATATGTTTGAGAATATCTTAAAATATTCGAACTTTAGCCTGAAATATTCAAGCGCATTCACACATGCATAATTGGGTTTGTAAGTCAATATAACTTAACGTGAAACCCCATAAGCGGCACGACCAGGAAGAGTTATTTATGGATTTTGAAATGAATAAATATAATTATATGATTAATTACATATATAATGTTTTATATTTGAAAAATGATTCTTAAAATGCAGTCATTGAATCGTGAAGGTCTAACATAGTTTCTCATACATGTACTTTGATTAAATAAAAGCAGTTTGACTTGGAATAAAAATCACGATGACATATTCTCTATAAAATGCTTATTTAAAATTACTTATTAACAATCAAAAGACTTTTTAGAAACTGAACAAAACATTGTAGAAAAAGATACAACACTGACAACAGACTCCTGTCTGAAGAATTATGTTATAGTAATTGATGTGAATCAGAAATAGTAACATAGCAATTGTATTAAAATAATAATTAAGCTAAGTAACATATTATTGAGTGTTTATAAATGCCTGGTTGAGTATTAAGTGTTCTACATGCACTGTAATTTACATATTTTTATTCCACTTTAGACTAGTAAACTAGGTTGCTAGACTAAATAATTTTTAAAATTGTAAATTTCAAAGCCAGAATTTATTCTAGAACTGCAGAACCAACCCGCTAATTTATTAAATAATTTATCTGTTTTATTAGATTTGCTTACACAACTTATACTACCCTCACTGACTTTGGCAACCTTCAGGAAGTTTGTACCAACAGTGTTTCTCCATTAATGATACATGTTTATTTTTCATCTTACGGTTTCATATCTTAACCATTATAAGGTACAAATTACTGGTATCAGATAAATATTTTAAAAAATCATTTTATTTTGCGTTTTTTTAACTTCAGTGTGTATCTAACACTTTTCAACGTATAAAATATTTCTTTAAAATTTTAATAACTTCTCAGAACTCCACAGTTGTTCAAAATAAAACATCATTTAACACTCATCTGTCTTTTTAATATGTAAATGTGATTGAATAAAAGTAATTTAATGCAGATAATTACTATATATGTTAATGCTACTATTTGCTCACCTAGAACACTTTAACAATTAGTGGATATGAAAGTTTTCATAAAAATTGGTGCCTCCTTATTTTTTTATGCAGTGTTTTCATTTTCATACAGTTATTCTAAAAGTGTTAAAATGTTTCAGTGGAATTTGACATTAAATTAATAAAGATATTATTTACTTCTTTCCTAATTTATTAGTTTTCATTGCTTCAACCAATAATATCATGTCATACATAAAATATCATTTTAAGAACTATTATTCTGTCATGAAACACTTATTTAAAGTTCTATGTAAATTAGAACCTGACTTTCCATTGGTCACCTGCAAAATCAGTGCTGTTCCTTCTCACACTCCACCCACGTTGACTCCACCCACATATCCTAGGGATCTTGTCAGTGTTCACACTCTTTATTAATGTCTTCAGCACAGTTATCATAGAGCACTGTCACTGGCATTACTGAGCTGAAGTGATGAATATTCAACGAGAAAACGACTCAGACTCGAATCTGGCTAAGGTGTCAAGGAGAGAGCAAATGAAAGGTAAGGGCACTAAAAACTTCATTTCACTAACAGAACAGCAAATATCTATCCAATATGGATTTAAATCTTCAAAATGCTTTTCAAGATTTGACAATGAGAATGACAAGAATGACCATTGTAAAGTTAACACATTGAAGGGACACACAATATAACTGTTCTAGGATGTGCAGCTGGGATGCAATGATGTGGGAAAAGAATAGTGAATAAGCTCACATATATTTTATTTGTGAGGATCAGAGTTGAAAGCTGGAATACAGTACTCGAATATGCAATCTTAGGACTGATTTTATTCAGGCATTGTTATAAGGTGTAATTTTTGATCAACAACTCATGAAGCATTATATGTCCTGAAAATTCAATGATATATTCTGAGAGGAAGGTTACAATGGTAATCTGTGTTTGGTGTCCAAGTTTATATATATGATTCGCTGTGCGTGTGGGTTCTCTATGTGTAAACTGTATAAGCAATTGTCCCCATCTGTCCTTTCTCAGTGTTCCCATTTCTCTCCTTGCAGCTTTGCCATCACCTCCAGAGAAGCTCATTGCTGGCATCCTGGGAGTTTTCTGCCTTGTCTTGTACGTTGTAGTAAGAATGATGCATTTTATTCCTCGTAAGTAATTTTTTGAAAGATTTTATGGATACTTTTCACTTCAATAATCGTCGGTGCCTCTAATCACTTCTTTATATGATGAATAGAACTCTAATTTTAATGTATGCTTTTAAACTAATTGTGAAATGTTTTTCTGAAATCGTCCAAGGTTTAAATGTCAGAATGACTGCAGAAAGTATTTTATGAATACGTGTACAGATATACATACATATTCTGATTTCATAGATCAAAGAAATACTTAGGAGATGAAAGTATTGAGAAATACTGATTATTTGTTAAGATTGATTAAATCAAATATTGTAAAAGATAGTGTAGTTTTTTCTTGCAGCTTTTGAAATGTTTTTTCCTCTTTATTATTTCATTAATTTTTCTTGGTAAAATCAACTTTATTCCAGATTATTCTCATCTTAAACGATACATCAAATTTCAAAGTCAAAGTCAAAATGTATTATAATCTATCTAGATTATTTAAAATATCATGTTATAAGAATTACTTCTGGTTTCTTTTTTTAGCTTCCCTAATACTAGAGCAGAATCATTCCTCCTTGGTAACAAGAATCCAGAAAGGTACAGAATGGTTTTCAAACTTCTGATATTAGTAGTTTTTACTTCGCCTCTAATCAGGATAGATTAAAATAGTAATAGTTTTTTTGGAAAAGAAATTATAATATTGGGTAATAGATATTAATAAATAATAATTATAAGAGAATGTTCCTTCTTATGCAACAATATAAAGAAATATTCATTTTAAATCATCATTCCCATTGTTGCCATTTGGCTGGAATTTCCTGTTGCTATACTATGAGACAAATAACTTTACTCTTCTAAAAAAGTAGTTTTGTTCATTACAATCAGGACATGTGTTAGAGTGGATATTGTTGCTTGCATGTTTTCTTGTTAAGGGCACATATATTAGGGGCTGAGATGCTGACTCTTCTCTGTGAGTGTGTGTGACTATGTTTTGTTTCATATGTAGCAATCAGTGAAGGTGCATAGATACATTATGCACATGTATGTTTATACTTAGGCAAATGTAAATTAACTTTTACTTTTTAAAATTCAAATTGCTTTTTGATAATTTCTTCAGCTTACCATTGTGGTCGTTGTCCAAAGGAATGGTTTACGTATTCCAACAATTGCTATTACTTTAGTACCAAAAGGAAAACATGGACTGAGAGTCTGACGGCCTGTGCTTCTAAGAACTCTAAGCTGCTTTATATAGATAATGAAGAGGAAATGGTAAGATTCTAAATGTTTCCAACATTTTATTAAAAGATTTTTTTTGTCTATTGTATATTGTAGAATATATTCATTTTTTTGTAAATAACTGTAGTTTATCTTAAAGTCTGTTAATATACCATTGTTTGACACTGTAATCTTTCATTTCTATTTTATGCCATTAATGAACATATGATAATTTCCAGTTATTAGATTTCATAGACAATCATGTTTCCATAATTGCATTTCTCGCTAATAAATTTTGCTGTTTATTTTTACAATATATCAAAAAATCTAATCGTATCAACTTTGTACAGATTGATTACAAACTGGAAAGACCCATGTAATTATAAATCAGATCATGAAACAGAAGTTTCCAGTTTGCAGTAGCCCTTCTCCTGTGTATCTTCTCAGAAGATCTCCCTCCTTACAAACCATTATTCTGATTTTCAACATTAAAATTATCTTGGCTTCATTTTGAACTTTATATACAGAGGATCATTCAGTACGCATTTTATGTGTGTCTTCTTTTATTTCCATATGACATTTTTGCAATTATTCTACACTATTGCATTTATCTGTACTTTGTTAATTTTCAGTGCTATAATTATATATACATGACATTTTTAATCTATCCTACTCAGAATATAGTTGTTTTATTAATGTGTGGGTATTATTAATAATTATTTTATATAAATCCTTATGTACATTTTCTCCAATTCTGTATTAATAATTTATATATTATATATAAATGCCATGTAGAAAATATATGTAATATAAATGTTATATTTATAATAACATAATAATAATACATAAGTATAATTATAATGTCCCAATCCTATATATAGAATTATAATATATTGTTCTGTATGTGACAAATAAAATTGCAGCATCATAAATATATGTATATGACCAATTTATTTAATTATCACTACTTTTTTTTGGTTTACTGTGTAAATACATATTTTGCCATATAGTCTTTTGATCTAAACAGCAAGACTTTTAATGTTATAATTTCTTATCATTGCAAAAAAGTGTTATTATGACATAAATAGGCATTTTCTTGATTACTATTAGATTGAACACATCTTTTTGGCTAGTAATCACTATGACATTCTCTTCTGCGAGAAAGAGAAGTGCTTGTTTATGTCTTTTGCCCATTTCTCCTATATGCTGTCATTTTTCTTCATAGTAGTTCTTTTTATCTTTCAAATATGAGTTCTTTATTAAATTTATCATATATAAATTGCTTTTTTGACTCCATGACTCCATTTTCACTCTCTTCTTGGAGATTTTTAATGACCAGAATTTATTAAATGTTAGCATAGTCCAACTTATTTTGGGTGTTAGTGATCATTCGGACTTCTTTCAGAAATCAGTCCAAGTTCATGAAGATAATCTCCTACATTACTCTCTAGGTTATATCTTTTTTCTTTATTTATTAATATTTACATTTAAGTCTATATTCCATTGAGATTTAATTTTTGGGGGGCTCTGTATTTGTGACTCTGTGCAGTAGAAGTAAAATTGATACTTTTCTACACATTATGTAATCGATGGGTCATAATTTATCGTGAGGATTATTTTTTTCATGAGTAAGTATATTTACATATATAATTCTACATATATATACTCTCATCCTCTCATCTGTTTAATATAGAGATAATATCTTTTATATATCTTTATAAGATGTAAATATATATAATGTATTCTCATCTTATATTAAGGGACATATTCCAAGACCCCAGCAGATGCTTCAAATCACAGATAGTACTGAACTTCATATACATGATGATTTTTCTTATACATACATACCTATGATAAAGTTTAATTTATAAGTTAGTCACAGTAAGAGCTTAACAGGAATAACTATTAATAAAATAGCTACTAATAAAATTAATAACTACTAATAAAATTACACAATATATTGTCATGAAAGTTATATAAATGTGGTTTCTCTCTCATCTCTATCTCAAAACATCTTAGTGTACTATACCTATCCAGTTTGAGGTGCGGTAGCAAAACTAACACACATTTTTTTTCCTTCACAATTTTACAGATAGAGGGTTATTTCTTACTGTAGATTTTAGCCAACTCTGCATAAGATCTTTTTTCTTTTCCTTATTAAATCGAGGTTTTTCATCTTTTCCCTTAAAAGAAACACTTCACAGTTACTTTGGCATATCAAATTGCCAGAATCATTAGCCTTGAGCTTTGATTCCCTTATTAGTATAATAAGGCTTACTTGAATTCAAGCTCTGAGATACTGCAGCACTGGATCTGATAACCAAGTGACTAAGTACTAAGTGACTAACACTAATAGGTGGGAGCATGTACAGTGTTTTTTTTGGACCAAAGGATGATTCAGATCCTGTGCAGAAAGGAGTTGGACAGTGTGAGATTTCACCATGCTACTCAGAACTTCACCCAATTAAAATTTATGAACTTTCTCATTTTGGCATTTCCTATTTAATACTTTCAGATCTGGGTTGACTGTGGGTATCTGAAACAGGGGAAATGAAACCAAGGATAAAAAGGGACTACTGTATATAAATCACAGTCTACATAGCCTGCAGGAGTTTGAGTAAAATGGAGAAACCTTACCTCCCTTATGTCCCATTACTGTGTCCATTCATAATATAATAGTCTTAAATGTTTTAACTACATATATTGAGAATCACATGGGAGAATGTTATAATTTACTTCAATTTATAATTTTGCCTTGACTATTAAACAATTTTGAATACAGAAGAGAAGAAAACTTATAAATCTGATATATTTTTACTCTTTCTCTGTCTTCTTTTCCTTCTTGATAACCCAAGAGTTCCTCGTTTGGCATCTGTTTTCTGTTTAGATAATTCCTTTTAGTTATTCTATTAAAGATGGCCTGGTGGTGACACCTTTTTTCGGTTTTTCATCTGAGAATGTCTTGATTTCCCATTCATTCTTGAGTGGTATTTTGCTGGACTTTTTAATGGTTTTTGGTTGGAATAAGGCAGTTAGTGTCAAAGTTTTCTGACATTTTATTCTGTTTCGTTCAAGGTTTTTTGACTGGAGAGAAAAGACTTTTCTTGGGACTTTTGTCTGTCCCCATTGGTGTTTGTGTTTTGCTGGCCTCTCTGGCTCTCTGGTGTTTGTGGTCTGGGATATATGAAATAAAAAGTAATTCCAGGGAACTTACCACCCCACCATTCCATTCCTCATGTTCCAAGTTCTTACAACCTTGGACTGCAAAAAGCACCTTTTTCTCACTTACTACCTAGCAAATTGATCACTTTGAGGTGAAAAAGTAGTGGACAATTTACCACCCCATCCCCACTGTGAATCAAGTCTGCCCCTGTAGCAACAACACCAATGATTTTTGTAGCTTCCCTGAACTGTAAAGCTATCATTCTTCCTAACACTGAGGGCGACATAGGAGGAGCTGGCAAGAAGACTTCATATTTGCTCCATTCTCACCTGAATATCTAAAACCTTTTTCAATGATAAATATTCCACAGTTTTCAGAGCTCTGGAATTGTTATTGATGTCAATTTGTCCTCTTTCTGATACTAATAGATTTTCCAAATGTGTCCAATGTGTAACAAATTTAATAATTTAAAAGGCTATAAATTAGAAAGAATTAAGTTTATTCGTTTTTACAGATTCAAATTAGTATAGAAGCTTTTACATGACTTCTCATAAAATTTTCTTCTTTATAGAATTTTTTGAACAGTTTTAATGTATTTTCATGGATTGGACTGTCCCAGAAAAACAATAATTCGTGGATGTGGTCAAATGACTCAACTTTCTCTTCCAAACGGTAAGTTTCCTGAAAACTCTAATATTTTACACCTCGAAAAAAATTAATCTTGGAAACAAGCCGCAATATATAACAATTATATAAAGACAATTATTTGTTTCATAGAAAAGTTATATGAGAAAGATTCAAATTTAGATATGTAACTGTCTAAATATTTGTCTAACTTTGGGCTAAATAAATTGTTTATTCTTCAAAATATTAAGATATAT
Organism: Pteropus medius; assembly: GCF_902729225.1. Classification (NCBI taxonomy): domain Eukaryota; kingdom Metazoa; phylum Chordata; class Mammalia; order Chiroptera; family Pteropodidae; genus Pteropus; species Pteropus medius. Next base: position 143,382 of record NW_024349409.1, on the reverse strand, counting down.
GTTATCAAATTCTTGACATGAGATTTTCTGTTTTTCAGGTTCTCAGTAACTTCAGAGCTGGACAGGAATTGTACATATGTGTATTTTGATGAGCACAAGTTTATTTCTGAATCCTGTTTCAAATTACACACATATGTTTGTAAGCACCAGACACTTTAGCTTACCTAAATTTGGTATGATGGTAATCTCACCATTTATGAAGAACATATTTTTAGCTTCTTAAAAATACATGCAATGATTTTTCTCGGATTGCGTTTAAGACATTATTTTGAGACCAATTTTAGTTTCACAACAAATTTAAGAGGACAGTGTCAAGATTTCCATGTCTCCAGCCCCCACATGCAGAGCCTCTCCCTTTGTCAGCATCGTTCACCAGAGTGGTACATTTGTCCTGAGCATAAATCTACAATGATGCATTGTAATTACCTAAAATCTATAGTTTATCTAATGCTTCACCCTTGATGTTGTAGAATTATTTCTAATTCTATATTAATTTTAAAAATAGATATATGGGTACTTACATTACATTTTTAAGCTTTCGTTATTAATGAAAATAAATCATGTATAAATTATAAAGTATAATACAAAGAATTGTTATTTCTAAGTCTACAACAACATGGATAATTTCACTCATATTTTCAAATTAATTGAATTGTTTTAGGCCTTGAACATTGAAAATGAGGATTCAACAACCCAGTGTAGCTAGGTGCATAAGGCAGATAGAGTCAGGAGACAAAAACCAGGGGACCACTGACTTAAAGACTTAACCATTAGTCGGCAGTAACCTACAAAGAAGGGATAAAAGAAAATGATAAGGAATACTGTATGGTTAAAGAAGAGTAGCAGAAGGTGAACTCATTTGGGAGGAAGGCCTTTTTCTTAAGGATGGGTTATAGACTGTATATCATGCAGTGTGGCTGCAGATGACTTTATGGTGGATATGTTCACTGGATTTCCCTGGCGTAGAGCAGTCCCACAGTCTGCAGGCTGAAATAGGTGAGGATGGATCTCAGGCTGTGACTGGCAAGCAGAAAGAACTCCCTGCCACCGTGACAGAAGGCAGAGGCTGGAGGAGGGGGAACTAGGACTGACACTGGCCACAGAAACTTTCTGGAGGGTAAATGCCACAGGACTTCCTGTGTGTGCAGAGCTGGCAACCACACCACAGTAGCCAAAGGAAAGAAAACACCATGAAACCAGAAACAAGAGCCTGTTCTCTGGCAGTGTCTCTCCAGTGCCTTTTCCTAACAAAACTTAACATCATGTGAGCTGACAAGGTAGAAAAGGGTGTAGGATCTACCTCTATTGTCTCAGAAAAGACAATATAGGACAGATTTGAAGCTGAAAGTAATTTTTAATGACTTGTTAATTGAAACTCAAGGTTACTATGCCACAATTACAAGGTTGTTATATAAAAGCCACTTGCACCTGCCCCACTTGCTCAGAAAAGGGAACCAAAATGTACCTTCTGAATCGATTTTGGTGCAGCATTATCGACTATTAGATTCCCTTTTTGATAAAGACTGGCATTTTCATGAGGTATACTCAGTGTCCTCTTATATTTTTTACATGTCTGTTTTTTTTCTCTACTAGATTTCAGATATTTTGGAAGGATCCTGTATTATCGAATTCTCTATCTCCTCATTTGACTCTCTTTATTACTATGCTTGGGAAGATACTTAATGAAAAAAATAAAGTGTTAAATAATAAAAAAATTAAAAGTGCAAATATATTTGTGTAAATCAAACACAAACTAGTCATTGACAGAACTTGATATGAACTTTCATAATATGACTATGTTTCAGATATAATTTTACTGTAATTCAATTACAAGAGGGAGAGATCCTATATAATTTGTAAAATTAATATTTAATATACATTTATCTCTGACTGTAAATGCAATTTTTATATTCTCTGTGTATATTTCTTATATTCATATAAAGTATATGAATATTCAAAATTAATTTCATATATTATGTAAATAGTTGCTCTATGTCATTGTTACAATTTTGTTACAAACAACCCAAGATTGCGTTGTCATTTAAAAATAAGCATGCATATCTCATTTACCCAGTTGTGGTTTTGCTGGCTTTCAGTTGATATAGGTTGGGCACGAATGGACTCAGCTCCAGACCACAGATTCAGTTCAGATCCTTTTTTGTAATTTTGATCAGAGTACAAAAGAGAAGTAAGCAGTATGGTATAAAGTTGAAAAGCTTGGCAATAAAAGCAGGTCATTTGAGTGTAAATTCTGAATGCACCCTATTAGCCTGGTGTCTGTAGTAACACAACAATTACTATAACTGTTCTAGCTTAGTTTTCTCTGCTGTAAAATATGATAGAAATAGTGTCTTATTCATGGATTATCCAAGTAACATTTGAAAAACCCTTGCAAAAGCACTTGAAAAGCACTTCCTGCCACATACGTATTTACTACATCTCAGTTTTTTTTACTTAAAAACTTTATGCTTCCATTCCATCACCTGTGACATGATGATGATAACGATAGCCACCAATAAGAGTCTCTCTGAAAAGCATGTAACATATTGCCAAAGGCTTTAAAACAAAGCCTAATGATATTAAGTTCTTGCAATATATGATCTTTTCATATTTTCTTTCCCAAATATTTAATAATGTCAGATTTTCAAGAGGATCTGTGCTCTCAAACTTTCTTCTTTCACCTATCAAATCTCAAGTGTTTTAATAAATTTATTTTAGCCAAACATCTAAAATATAATCTGACTTAACCAATTTAATCATATATATCAAAGACATTTTCAATCGAAAAGACTTTGACAAATTCAATGCATCTCATGTATGAACAATAAATGAGAGTAATTCTTTTTTACTAGGAATGCTTTTCCCTTATTAGAATCAAGCTGCAGTGACTATGCTTTTTCTTATTGGTCAAGAACCCCAGGCTTCTCCCTCAATGTATTATTTTCACATATCTAGAAGCTATTGTGTTTTTTGGAATCGAAGAAATTTTAAAAGAAATTGTCAAGTTTGGTCAATATAGCTCTTAAAAGCACTGAGATTTGGGACAAATGAAAGTTTTGTAGTTTCCCGGGGAAAGAGACTAAAATAACCTTTTTCTTTTAAAGTTGGAGTGCCCTATTCATACATGTGTATCTCTTACCACTGAGAATGGAGAACATACATAACACAGAAGCTACTTAATATGTAATGATGAGGAATACCTGTCATTATCTCACAAACAATTTTCTATATATTTAAATACATGCATAAAAAGATGTCTAAAGTTTTATATGTGTACACAAGAATCCATGGGAATTACTTGGTAGAATGAGCCTAGTTCATAACCACTCACTCCAAAAATCTCCACATGATATCAGTTTAAGGAACAATATAGGGAGATGCTAACCAAGGTTGAATTTAGAATTGGAAGAGACACAGAGAAGTCAGGGACCTATGGATCAAAATGATAGTTTTTTATGGATCTAACATTCGGAGTGTAGGTTAGGTGTGAAGTATAATGGACTTGTAAATCTGGACTAGAGTATTAAATAGGACTAATTTCAGTCTAATTTTAGAGGAAGATGGTGCCGTTATAAGGGCAAGAGGAAGATGGTGCCCTTCTTTGTAGCGAGCCAGTTCTAAATGCAATGTAAGAAGGACTGTTCTGTATATGTTCAATCGTATGTTCCAAATTTATATATTAGAAAAAAAATTGTTTACTGATAATTAATGAGCGTACAGTTATGGAAAACATTAGCCATTGTAATTAATACGTGTTGTTCTTTCCTATATTTTATTAAGATCCTCCCTTAATTACAACCATCGTGTGTTTCTGGTTCCTCCTAAAACAATACACAAAAATTTAGCTTTGACCTTGAAAAAGCTCTGATTGGATAAGAATCATACACTCACTAAATAAGTCCATGTTTTTCTGTATTCGAGGGTTATATTTTTCTTTTGTCTTTCCTCTTCTGTTCCAAATTATGTATGTCAATGGAATCCAAGATTCTCTCTTACAGATACTGGAACACAATTCAATAACAACATAATTACTAGAAGAGTAAAATGCATAAGTACATACAAAGAATAAAATTCAAGCATAAGAGAGGCACCTCAAATTTTAACGAACACTATAGAGATCATGAAGTTTCCAGAAGTATAACAAAGATCACTTTCAGATAAGTAAAAAGAAATTTAAATCTGGAGGAATTTGGACATGTGTTTCTGGTATGACTATGTAAACTCCTACTGGACTATCTCATGATAACAGTTATAAAATCTGGAAAAAATACACACATATACACACACACCCTGCCCTGGTGATAGGAGGGAGACAAAGAGTTTGGGAAAAATAGTTCAGACTTTGAAGAACAAAATTCACAAAGTGAGATACCACTTCTAGCCTCAAGGGAAAGCAAATTCAATTCCATTTAGTTTGGCTAAACATTAATACAAACCTTCCTGTCTTTCCTCTCTAAAAAAACAGAGGCTAGTGTTCAAGAGAAGCTGAACCACTGCAAAGTGATGGTGACATCCCAAAAGAAGAGAGCCAAAGAGTGGGAATAATAAACTTGGTGTGCACGCACACTCAGCAGCAAACTCTACCAGACACCAAAATAGTCTTTATATGGAAAGAAAACACAAAACTGAAATATGATTAGAGTTGTCAACCAAGAGACAGTCTTCAGTGCCAGTCTAGCTAGTTGAATTGCCTCCTAAGAAAACAATCAATACTATTCAGATAAATATAATTGAATCCATACTATGGAAGTGATATAATATTTAAAGTAACTTATATGAAAATCCAGAAAAATGTCTCTTTTCTCAAGAGAAATGATAATTTATCCATATCTTCCTGATATTGCCTTGTCACAGCTTTTGAAATGTCTACCCCTTGATGGTATTTATTACATACACATATATATGTTTATATCTGTTTCTGAGATATTTATACACACACGAACATATTTTTTCTTCAGTATTGTTTTATTCCACTAGTGTTTTGTTTATTCCACTTCCGTACTAAATGTATTAAGGCTAGCTGAATTTGTAACAGTTGAATTCACTTTAATGGCTGTGGTGTACTGATGTTTCTGATGAGAGGATTATGAGCTTCACCTTGTTGGTCTCAAGTTGGAAACTTCTGAGTTGAAATACTGAGAAAATTTGTGGTTTTCTGTAGCTCTTTTTTCTCTGACACAAGAGCCAGCAATGTTCCAGACAGTGACTACCCTGTAAACTTTTGTCCAGGAGAGAAGATGACATGGGTGAGAAAGGGGTTATATGCAAGAGTAGAAATAAAGCTCTCTTGCTGCAGAAATAATCTTTTGTTTATATAAGCCTGTGACACTTTGGGATTACTTGCCCTTGTAGGGTAACTTAGTCTATTTAAGTAATACAATGGTTTTAAGGGCTTCATTTGCTTTTTATTTCCTTTTGATTTTTGGCCAAGACAACTGTGTTTCTCTTACTGTCTTTCTCAATAACTTTCCATGCAGTAATTTTTACTGTACAATAATATCTCCTATATATATATATTTATGTAATATACACAACATAAAAATATTAATATATATGAACTTATACATGTAACATAGGTATATATTTTCACAAACTCTGTATGGTTTATAAAAACAAAGGCATAACTATGCTGGCTGAACATTTTAACAGTGGTACCTTTTGGTCATTTGAATATAAAAATAAAAGTGAATTAGCAAGTAACTGTTTCCATTTAAAATATTATTTCTTTATTGGATCAAGTTGAACAGATTTAGTGTATATAGTTATTTCATTTCTCATGTCATCTCTCCTGAAACCGTAGGAAAAAATTGCACAAAATACCAATTTCTACCAGAAAACAGTATAAATTGAAAACAGAAAAAATATATTTTATAAAATTACTTGACATGATAAATAAATACAATGGATTACCCAGAAAATTAACTTTATCATAAATTAAATTTAAATAAACATTAATTAAAAATGAAATTATAAATGAAATCAGTTAAATGACAAATATAGCAAATCGAACTGAAAGAAGAAATTTAAGATTGGCTTGAAAGTAACATATAATTAAAGTAGTCAGATGAATGCTTAGAACCATCTTCAGAGCAAGAAATTAAATACCTCCATTAAACTCTTCAATTTGCTGCAGTGATGATGTGGCCTCTTTTTGAACCTAGAAAATATGTGGCCTCTTTTTGAACCTAGAAAATATCAAAAGCAATACAGTTTGCCTTGTTATTATGCCTCTGAGAGACACTGGGGAATGTGAATTCTGACATAGGGATGGCAGATTTTATGCTGTGTGGCATAGAAGGTAGGATCCCACCAGTTATGATCACCTGGTTATAGAGTTATGAAAATCCCAGAAAGCAGAATACAAGATATTCACATACTTTGTCTTACTACATGGTTACTCCCAAAATTTCAGTGTTACCATAGATAAGCTTCTTTTTATATTATCTTATATTATAATAAATTAATAGAAATACTAGTTTGTGATCGAAAATCATTGTTCAACTTTAAAGTTTCAATTATCAGTATAAATAGACCAAAAAGAATCACCAAACTTTTGAGGAGAAAGTCACGAAACCTAAAGGTCAGGAGATTAAGTCTAAACAGGAAATTAAGTGACCAGAGACAAGATTTCCAAATAAAGGTAATCAGATTACTTGGATGGTCTTTAGGAAAATAATGGCTTTTGTCCATGTAGTTGATTTTCTTTTCATCTCAAAGGATATGCTCTGATATAAAAGAACAACAAGCAGAATCACTGTGGCTGAAGTTTGTCAGAACTGCTCTATTGTTCAGAGCTGTTCACCATAAACGACAAATAGAGAGATAAAAAGCGCAGTGTGGGGAGTGAGGACTCTCCTTGAAACCATCAGGCAGACAGATTTCTTGTGATGATAGGGGGGAAATATGAATATGGAACTATTAATGTAAAATATAATTATGAATGAAAAATAGAAATAGGAAATGTCTAGATATGCTCTCCTCAAAGGCCACTTAAGGTTTGGAAGTCACAGAACAACATTTCATATTGTGCACACACGTAAAAAAAGACATGAAATGATGATGTTCTTGAATTTTGTTTATAAAGTAAAAATATTTAAGTTTACTAAAATGATAAGAGATAGAAATGGACACAACAAAAAAAGAAGTCAGTTCCTGAGGTTCGGGTATCGTGGAGGTGCCAGAAAATTTGAAAAAGTGACAGATAGGAATTTTAGAAATGGGAACAAAATCATTTCAATAAAATAAAATCTGCGGAGTGATTGAATAACAGACCAGAAACATCTAGAGAGAAGTGAGTGAATTGAAAGAGCACTTGAAAACAAGAGAAAATGAGGTAGAAATTATAGAAGATACGAAGAGCAAAGAATAAAATTTCATCAAAGACAAGATATGGAAAAGGAGAATATGTGATGTGAGAAGAGACCACAGCTGATTGTATTCAAGATTGATAGTGCATGAGATACTCAAGTTCAGGAGTGTAATTCATCACTCTCAGAAAAAAATACATCTAATTAACACCTGGCTGCATCACAGTAATACTCTTTCTTATCCTCCTCCTTCCATCTCCTTTAAAATCTATCACAAGTTGGAATTTTTGCCTCAATAGCTCACACAAATCATTCCCTATATTTGGAAATCCTATAATAAATTCTCATCTTACTTGAATTAGCAGCAACCTTAGAGAAGGTGGATCACTCGTTTGTCTTGGAAACTGGTTGCTCACTTGGCACTAGGGCAAGGGTTTTACTTGTTTAACTCTTATGTCATTGCTACTCCTTTTAGTCTTGTTTGCTGGTTTCACCTCTTCCCCTTCAGCTCTTCCCATCTGAGCGTCACAGAGCTCAGTGCTTGAACTTTTCCTTTTTAATATCTACAGGTATTTCCTGCGTGATATTATCAGTCCCTTAGTTTCAAGCCCAAATTTTATGTTTTCCAGGCGAAATTGCACCATTAGCTCAGGACTTAGACATCTGAGATCCTATTCCACAGCTCTATTTGTATGTTTAATAGAAAAATTCATATTAACATGTTCATCCAAAAATAAACCCCTTATTTCTCTATCCCACATCTCCTTTGAGTATATTCTTTTTCAACTTATTTAATAGAAATACATTTCCATTTTTTCAAGGCAAAAATCATTTTTGACCCTTGACTTTCTTCTTCCCTCTCCAGCCACATTTTATGTTAGAGTCCTGTTAACACTAACTCCAAAATATGCCAGAATCCAATCATTACTCATCATTTCCACTGTTTACCCTGGTCCAAGCCACCATCATGTCGAGCCTGAATTATTTTGAGTGTCTCTATTTTTGACCTCACTCTGTATTTCACTTCAGCAGTCAAAATGACACCATTAAAATATATTCAGAGCCAGTTCCTCATCTTTTCAAACCCACAAGTGTCTCTCCACGCTTCCCAATGAAGAAGCTAAAGCTTTATAAAAAGAACAATCTGAGCCCTGTTACCTCTTTCATCTTATCCTCTAACATGGTGTTTCTCGACCTTGTTTCTCCCACAACCGCAACCCGCTAAGGTGCCTTTGCAGATGCATTTTCTTAGTCCATGCCCATGAAAGTTTAAAATCACAAATATGCGACACTTTTCTCTATGTACTTTGTGAGTATCTCTGCTTTCTACATAAAGTAAGATATTTTCGCTACCCTCAGGGATCAATTTTCATTCCCTTGTCGAGGATACTCCCTCTGCTGAGAAGGCATGCTCTACCACTGTTCCCTGCACTCACTCTGCTCCACCTCTCCCAGCCTCCGTGCTGATCCTCGAAGATGCCAGGCATGCTTCTGCAGGAGGAATTTACACTACCTGTTAGCTCAATTAGAAATGCTCTTCTCTATTTTTACACATCGTTAGTTTTCACACCAACTTCATGTTTTTTGTCTAAATATTATATTCCAATGAATTCCAATTGAATGCCAGTTCCCTCCCACAGATGGCGCTTTCTCTCATATTTACTGATTCTGACAGTTTAGGAACAGAGTGTGAGGCAGATGAGAGAAAAAATAACTAGAAAAAGAATGATGAAGTGCATGATGAGTAAACATGATACCTAGACTAGATAACTTTGTTTTCAGTAAGAATTTCCCAGATAATTTATTTTAGTCTTTTGCACAGCTAAGCCAATCGGTTAAAAGTAAAAACAGCAATCACATTATTGTTTTTTTCTTCAATGCTCTAGTGGAAATAATCTTTTTGATGGCATAAACACATTATTGCATCTTAATAGTTAAGGACATTAAAAAGCGAAGCTATGAAAATCCAACTTATACCTTTCAATGATTCAGGCTTTTTTCTCACAAAATATGAAAACTTCTGCTAACCTTTTTTCCTACTAGGAAGCATATGATTCACTTAGGCAAAGTTGTTTGCGTTGGCCTTTCTATTCTTTTGTGTTAATGAACTGCATGTTTTTAAGACCCCATGCTTTCATCGCATCATTTTCTTACCTCAATTATACTTCTCAGAATATAACAGGTAATAAGTTCATAGGGCTTTTAAAAGTTGCACTTAAAGAGTGGGATAAAAGCATATTATAGAATTTTCTTTTAGAACTTCTTGTATTTGGCATGTGCATATCAATTGAAAATTTTCAACCCGTGCTTTATTTTGTTACTTTTTTCTCCCTCAGGTGAGAACATTTAGATTCAATCTCCACCCCGTAGCCCCTGGAGACCGCTTTCCACTGTCCCTATGAATTTTATTTTTTATAATTCCATGTATAAATGATACCATACATTATCTGTGTTTTCTTTTTAACTTATTTTGCTAAGCAAAATACCTTACAGTTTCATCCTTGTCACAAATGACAGAAATTTCTTTTTCTCATGTTGGAATAATAACCTAGTGTGTGTGTGTGTGTGTGTGTGTGTGTGTATTTTTTTATCCATTCATCCATTGAAAAAACTTTTTGGTTGCTTCCATATCTTAGTTATTTTGAATAATGCTGCAGTGAAAATGGCAATACTGATATCCCTTTGAGATAACCGTGCCATTTTTTAGATCTATACCCAGAAGTGGGATTGGTAGATCATATGCTACTTCTACTTTTAATTTTCTTAGGAATGATAAGCAGGATGAAAATAATTCCATCTAATTCTAACTAGATAATTTAGATTTCATGTACTTTTTTTTTTGACATTAGTGTGTCATTTAATTTGTGTTTTCAAAGTCTACAATTTCTAATCTTATTTTTGTTTAAGTGAAATTAAAAAAGCTTACCTTTGTTTCCGCCTACATAGTGAGACTTGCAATTTTGTCATTAACAAAAAATATTTCTATTATAATACAGATAATTAGTTATGATTGGAAGATGGATTAATGAATAAAATAATGAGTAATATTTAATATTTCAATGTCTTTGTGACACAGTTCAATACTGTTTTAATGTTTTATCTTTTACAGAGGCATTGATTTTTATCAGAGGAAGTATTAAATCACTTATACCTAATATTAAAATTGAACACAGTGATTTTCAGTATAAGGGCAGAGAATTAATTATGATAAGTTTGGGAACTAATGATTGTTGTGACAGTTATAATGAGGTTAAAAGTGTAGTAATTCTTCAGCAAATTAGTGATTAATGTCATTAAATACTTATATTACTGGAATTATGATTTTAGAATTTTTCCTTGTGATAGAAATGACATCATGAGAGGAAAAGAAGTATGTAATGCCATGATTGAGCAATCTGGAGTAAGAGTAGAACAGAAGCATCTAATATACTCTTAACAAGGCCTGGGTTTTCAGTGCTTGTGATGAAGATGGAAGCAAGTTAACAGCATGATGGTCAAATTTTTTGTCCCTAGAAATAATTTAGAATATGAAAACAATTTCTCACAGCACCTGCCTTGGACAAAGTAAATGGCATAGTACGAGCTCAAAGTCTCCTATATTCTGCAGGTGTATGACGAGATAAGCTGCCTTCGAAATAGCTCAAGTAGAAGAATTTCCTGTTCAAACTTTAAGTGACACGTTAATGAGAAATCTACTTTTTTCACTTTGCTTCACACTGAGTCTTCACATGCAGGCTGTGAAGACCATGAAAATTACAGGAGCAACCTGGTCTCCCGCTAATGGATGCACACCTTTCTGGCCTACAGAGGTATGTGTCTCTGCTCTCCTGTCTGTCTACTGGCCCAATTCATTTAATGGTAAATTATAAATTCTAGATGTGATACAATTGAAGTATAGTTAATATGCAATCAAATCAGTGAAACATTGGTATCCTTATTTGTACAATTCAGGGTCAAAACAAGAATGAAATATAAAATGTGTTTGAGAATATCTTAAAATATTCAAACTTTAGCCTGTGGAAAATTACTCAAGGGCATGCACAAATGCATAATTGGGTTTGTAAGTCAATATAACTTAACGTGAAACTCCATAAGCAACACGACCAGGAAGGGTTATTTATGGATTTTGAAATGAATAAATATAATTATATGATTAATTACATATATGACCTTTTATATTTGAAATACAATTCTTAAAATGGATTCATTGAATAATGAAGGTCTAATATAGTTTCTCATACATGTAAATTGATGAAATAAAAGCAGTTTGACCTGTAATAAAAATCAGGATGAGATAGTCTCCATAAAATGCTTATTTAAAATTAGTTATTAACAATCAACAGACTTTTTAGAAATTGAATAAAACATTCTAGGAAAAGATACCACACTGACAACAGACTCCTGTCTCATGAATTATGTTATATTAATTGATGTAAATCAGAAATAGTAACATAGCAATTGTATTAAAATAATAATTAAACTAAGTAACATATATTGAGTGTTTATAATTGCCAGATTGGGTATTAAGTGTTTTACTTGCACTGTAATTTATATATTTTTATTCCACTTTAGATTAGTAAACTAGGTTGCTAGACTAAATAATTTTTAAAATTGTAAATTTCAAAGCCAGAATTTATTCTAGAACTGCAGAACCAACCCGCTAATTTATTAAATAATTTATCTGATTTATTAGACTTGCTTACACAACTAAAGCTACCCTCAACGACTTTGGCAGCCATAGGATACTTCAGGAAGTATGTATCAACAGTGTTTCTCCATAAATCATCTACACATTTATTTTTCATCTTACGATTTCATATCTTATCCATTAACTATATTATAAATTATTCATATAAGATAAGTATTTTAAAAAATCATTTTATGTTGTGTTTTTTTTATTTAAGTTTTAGATAACTTCAGTGAGTCATTTAACATTTTTGACATATAAAGTATTTCTTTAAAATTTTAATAACTTCTCAGAACTCCACAGTCATTCAAAATAAAACATCATTTGATAACACCTCATCTGTCTTTTTAATAAATAAATGCGACGAAATAAAAATAATTTAATTCAGACAATTACTGTATATGCTAATGCTACTATTTGCTCAACTAGAACACTTAAACGATTAGTGAATATAAAAGATATCATAAAAATTGGTGCCTCCTTATTTTTTCCATACAATGTTTTCATTTTCACACAGTTATTCTAAAAGTATTAAAATGTTTCAGTGGAATTTGACATTAAATTAATAAAGATACTATTTACTTCTTTCCTAATTTATTAGTTTTCATTGCTTCAACCAGTAATATCATGTCATACATAAATTTTTAAGAACTATGATTCTGTCATGAAACACTTATTTAAAGCTCTAAGTAAATTAGAACCTGACTTTCCATTGGTCACCTGCAAGATCAGTGCTGTTCCTTCTCACACTCCACCCACGTTGACTCCACCCACATATCCTAGGGATCTTGTCAGTGTTCACACCCTTTATTAATGACTTCAGGACAGTTATCATAGAGCACTGTCACTGGTGTTACTGAGCTGAAGAGATGAATATCCAATGAGAAAATGACTCAGACTCGCATCTGGCTAAGGTGTCAAGGAGAGAGCAAATGAAAGGTAAGGGCACTAAAAACTTGGTTTCACTGACAGAACAGCAAATATCTCTCCTATGTGGAATTAAATCTTCAAAATGCTTTTCAGGACTTCAAGAGAGTGACAAGAATGACCCCTATAAAGTTAACACATTGAAGAGACACACAACATAAGTGTCCTAGGTTGTGCAACTGGGGTGCAGAGATGTGGGAAAAGAATAGTGAATAAGCTCACATATATTTTATTTGTGAGGATCAGAGTTGAAAGTTGAAATACAGTACTCTAATATGCAATCTGAGGACTGATTTTATTTAGGCATTGTTATAAGGTGTAGTCTTTCACCAACAACTCACAGAGCATTATATTTCACGAAAATGCAGTGGTGTATTCTGTGAGGAAGATTAAAATGGTAGGTATGGTTTTGGGGTCCAAGCTTATGTATACGATTCCCCGTGCATGTGAGTTCTCCGCGTGTAAACTGTCTAAGCAATTGTCTCCATCTCTCCTTTCTCAGTGTTCCCATTTCTCTCCCTGCAGCTTTACCATCACCTCCAGAGAAGCTCATTGCTGGGGTCCTGGGCGTCATCTGCCTTGTCTTGATGTTCACTAGAGTAATGATAGTTGTTATTTCCTGTAAGTAAATTTTTGAAAGATTATTTGAAAACTTTTCATTAATAATCATCAGTGCCTTTAATACTTTAGAATATTATTGCATAGAACTCTCTTTTAACATTTGTATTTAAAATGAACGTGAAATATTTTTCTAAATTTGTCCAAAGTATAAATATAGAATGATTTTAGAACTATTTTATAAATATATGGACATATATACATGTATTTATTTGATTTCATAACTCAAAGTCATGTTTTAGAAGACCATATTGAGAAAACAAATTCATTTTGAGATTGGTTAAATCAAATATTATAAGAGATGGGGAAGTTTAATTCTTTCAGCTTTATAGTATTTGTCCCCTTTTACTTCTTTATTAATTTTTCTTGGTAACATCTATTTTATTTCAGATAATTATAATTCTAAACAATAGAAAAACCATTAAGCTAAAGAACAATATTATTATAATTGAGATTAATTAATTTTTTTAAAGAATCATTTTAACTTTTGTAGCTACTATAATGCTGGAGAAGAACAAGTCAGTTCCGATAACAAGGACCCAGAAAGGTACATATGATTTTCAAAGTTATGATAATACCTAGTTTATATTTTGTCTCTATCTAAGTCTAGGTAAAATGATATAAATTTTTTACAGGGAACATAAATTATAAAATGATCAATAAATGTTCATAAATAACAACTGTAGAAGGGTGTTTCTTCTCATACAACAATATAAAGAAATACTCATTTTAAAACACCATACCTATTGTTGCCAATTGGCTCAAATTTCCTATTGCACTAATGTGATAAGAGATAAGTAGTATTTTTATGTTATTTAATTTTTAATTAATTAACTTATTTTTTAGAGTGACATTGGTTGACGAGTTTTTTTTATTTTTAAAGAGTGTTTTTGTTCATTGACATTCAGGACATTTTCAGAGTGAATATTTTATTTGGGTGTTTACTTTAAAAGGACATATAAATTACGAGATGAGAGGGTGACTCTTCTCTGTGAGCATGTGTATGAGTGTGTTTTGTTTTATATGTACCAAGAGTGAAGGTGCATTGATATGCTACTTACAAACATACTTATACCTATGCAAATCTATAAGTTAATTTTCATTTTAAAAATTCAAATTGTTTTTGGATAATAACTCATAATTTTTCTTCAGCATATCATTGTGGTGGTTGTCCAAAGGAGTGGTTTACATATTCCAACAATTGCTATTACTTTAGTACTGAACGTAAAACATAGACTGAGAGTCTGACGGCCTGTGCTTCCAAGAACTCTACTCTGCTTTATATAGATAATGAAGAAGAAATGGTAAGATACTAAACTTGTTGTATACTTTATTAAAGGTTTGTTTCAGTCAATACTATACTTGTAGAATTTATCCGTATTTTTGTATATATTTGTAGTTATTTATTTTAAAGTCTGTTTAATACTTCTGTATAATACTTGTTTGACTTTCAAATATTTTATTTTTATACCAGAAACACACATTTGATAATTTCTCATTCTTTCTTTTTGTAGAATACTGTATTTCAATAAACGTTTGTTTCCTAAAATAAACTTTTCTATTTAATTTTACCTCATATCAAGGAAACTAAACATATCATGATTGAGCAGATTGATTACAAAGAGAATGGAACCATGTAATTACAAATCAGATCATAAAATTGAGTTTTCAGTCCTCAGCAGCCCTGGACCTATAGATCCTCTCATCTCAACTCCTTCCTCATCACTTAACCACTGTCCTGACTTTTAACACTATAAAGTCTCTTTGCTTGCTTTAGAATCTCCAATAAATAAAATCAAACCGCATGTATTTTTCTTACTGTCCCTTTCCACTTCCATTTAATATTGGTGCAATTCATTTACATGATTGCATTTACCTGCATTTTAATTTTTATTGTTGAATTATGTGAACGTAACATTTTAAATTCCATTCTATTTGGTGACTTTGGTTGGGAAACGAAGTCTCCTGCCCTGAAGGATAAAGAGGCTTCCTGGGTCCACGACTTTTAGTCATAGGATCCCCTTTGCTAGTCTAACTCCAAGGTTCCTCCCCTAATGACCCTTGTTGAGGAAGGAGAAACACTTCCCCTGGCTCCTTTTGTTAGCAGGTGTCCTGGTGGATCACCCTGTGGCCTTGACTGGTGTTGCTGGGTAGAATCCTTCCCTAGTGGCAGAGGAAGACTGGCTTCCCTCAGCCACCTCCTATTGGTAGGTTGGGTGTTGGGAAGCAGCAGGCCTAGGTCATGCTCTTCTGTTAGGTGGGTGATAAAAAAATTCTGTCACTCTGTTGTTCCCTAATCCGGGGGGACTAAGCCATTTTCCTTTTCTCTTTACACCTTTCAGAGATCTCCTTCACTTGTATCTGTCACGAGTTCCAGAATTTACAGTTGTATTTAATAAGGAGTAGCAGAGAAATGAGTCTCTGACACCTGGTCAGAAACAGAATCAGATTCCACTGAAACAGAAACAGATCAGCAAGGGCTTATTTGGTTAAAGAATATTTTGTGGCCCCCAAATCAAAAATTTGGCTCTCATGTCATTTATTTTCTTAATGGAAATGCCTTAATTTTTTCACTATTAAATCCTAAACTTTGAAAAACATAGTAGAAAACTACACTGATTTATTCATAGTTTCTGGAGAAACGATGCCACAGTTATCTGGAAACTTCTTTAAAGCCTTGCTATGTTAATCGTCAACATGGGTAACTATTAAATTACATAAATCACAATGTTCCTTAGTAACATAAGAAGATTAAAACTACTAAGTATAAATGTTTAAAGTCAATTTTAAACCAAAAATACCAATAATGCTGAGTGTTCTTGGCAATATCAAAGTGGTTTTCGACTTTAATGTGTCTTAACTGTTAGCTTAGGATCCAAAGCTCTCATTTTGTTTTTGAAAATTAAGAACCTTACAAAAGAATACACTACTTGCATTTTTAAAAACTTTCACAATGATTTACATAAAAATTCTTTATTTTGGGGTAGAAGTTTCTGAGTTCCATATTACTTCCATCATGGATTGGAGTCTTCCGTAAAAGCAGTGATCAGCCATGGATGTCAAAAAGTGGTTCAAACTCTACACTAAAGTAAGTTGTTTTTATATGTTCTACAGAAGAAAATATAAGAAATAAAAATTCAGAAGAGTATTATGAATGCATTTATTTACCTTGATTTATAAACATGAAGAATGATGTTCAAAGTTAATGAAACATTGATATAAATATTAAAGAATGACTACCCAGTTTCCCTAATAACCAACTCTTACTAATATTATATGGAAAATGTCATCACCCATTTTGAAAATATTCTTCTATTACAGTTACATGAAAATGATATTTTCAAGTTATAAAAGTTTTATAATTTGTCCCCATATGATATAACAAGAGAATTATGCATTTTTCTCCATTACAGGATAAAAGGATCATCATCTGGTAAACTTAACTGTGCTGTGCTACACTCACATGGCCTTATAGCAAGTGATTGTGGATCTCCAGAAAAGTATTATTGCAAGCGCAAGCTTTAAAGTTAAAACGCTTGAGCTTGGATTCTGTTGGGTAACTTTATTTTTCATGAAACGAAAATAATATTATGATTGCAGAAGTCTTAAAATGAATTATGCTATTTGTTCTAATAACAAAAAATGTTTCAAAAACGATTATTATAAAATAATGTACACAATCAAAAGTACAGATATCATTATTTTCAGTGTCTGGTGTTTTAATCCAACATTATAATTGTAGCCTTCAAGCTTTCTAAAAGATCACATGCCATATGAGTTCATTTATATGAAATATCAAGAATAGAGAAACCCACAAAGGCAGAAAGTGGATTAGCAGTTGCCAAGGGCTGAAGGAAGATGGGCATAGGAAATGACTGCTAACTGGTACACTGCTTCATCTGAGGACTGAAAACTTTTTCTAAATTTTGATAGTGATGATGGTTGTAAACTCTGTGAATATATTAAAAATTACTGTTGCATACACTCTAAAATGATGAATGTTATGCTGTGTAAATTACACCTCAGTACAGCTGTTAAAAACAACAACTCTTGGAATTATGTTTGGGACTTCATTTAATATTTAAGTAATTTATAAAGATTATATTAACTCTTCCAATGAATATCATACTTTATCCTTCCATATATTAGGTTTTCTTTTATCTCGAATATATATTTTTTATTTTAGTATATTGAAGTCTTATAGAAATGTGGGCATTTCACAGTCAAAATTATGTAACATCTTTATTTTTTAGTTTTCTTTAGTTATTTTTACTGTTTTAAACAGAAATACAGTTGAAGTTTACATATCGATCTTAGATTCAATGACTTCACTGATTTTATGTATTAATTCTGTCATTTTAAATCAATATTATTCTAAAGTTTTGGCATAAACTGCTATTTCACCTGTAAATCGCTATTTTGATTCTTCTACACAGGTAAAATTACTGTTTTTTTCTGACTTATTTCCACAGGCTAGGTTTTTATTTCCAATATTTAGTAGAAGGAACAGTAAAGCTTCTATGTTTATCCTTCCCTATTTTAGGGAATATATTTAAATATTTCATCTCTAAGTATGAAGTTTGTTTTAAAGTTTTTTCATCATACCTTTCTTATGTGAAAACTGTTCCATAATATAGTTATTTTTTTAATCAATTTTATAACCAATCATAGTTATATTTTTATTATTTTAGCACCAATTAGAATAATAAATGTTTTTCTGTGAAATATTTATGAAGTAAATCATCTCTATTTCTAACATTAAATTAATCTTGTATTTCCAAAATAAAACCACAATCATCATTTCCCTCTTTAAAAATCAGTGCATTAAAACACAAAAGAATGTATTATACCCATATGAAGTTGTTTTTCTTCATGTATGTGCATAAAGAGATTAGAATGAGTTTTTATTTATGTTATGTACTTGACAGTTTTAATACCAAGGCTATATCAAGAAACATTCCTTTTTCTATTACCTGGAAGCCTTTGTATAAGAGCCCTGCTATTTTTTCAATGTTATTTTCACTACTGATGCCATGTGAGCTTGAAGAATTTTTTTTTGTAGAACAGTTTATAAAATGAACTCAATATCTCTGATATATGTTACATTTAATGAGGTTTCTATTTTTTGCACCATATTTTCATACATTTCTATTTCTACAGATATTACAATGTATTCATAATATGGCTTTATTACCTGCTTAGTATCTGTGAAAGTAATAACACCATTTGCATGCTTATTCTAGACTTGAAAGAATGCATCATCAGTTTTTCTCTGCAACAGTTATTTACCAATTTTATTAAGTATTTTCAAAGAGAATAATTTTGACCTTGTTGATCCTTTCCAATGTAATTTTGTTCTTTGTCTTGATTTTGTACTATTTTTTTCTTCTCCATTTGGATTTAATTAAATATAATCTCCATTTATGATTGTTTGCTTCTTCACTTTTTTACCTATTTTGAACTTATTAGGTACATACAGATTTAAAACAAAAACATAGTTAATGGTTTGGACACTCCTGTTTTTATGCAAAACATACTTTATTATATTCAACAATGGTTATTGCTTTAAATAGCATCTACACATTAACTATAGCAGTTTTCTACTGGTTTGTGTTGCATAGTTTATTAATTTTTTTATCTTTTTATTTTCATCTGTCTATTTGTTTAAGTTAAAGAAGTGTCTCATTAAGACAGCAGATAGATTTAGATATAACATTTGGAATTCAACTAGAAAATTATTCTGTTTATACTTAATGTAACTTAAATGAAGTTATTAAATAAGTATTATTTACCTTTTTATTTATAAGTGCAACTATATAGTTATAATTAATTATTAAGTATTATATAGTTATCATTTTATTGGGATGAACACTACCATTCTTTGAACTCCACCTTTTCTTTTTTTTCTTATCTTTTTTAACAAATATTTTATTTTCATTGTCTTCTGTAAAAACTCATTGACTTAATATTCTTTAAATATTCTTTTATTAGTGGTCTGCATTTTACAGTATACATTCTTTACTCATTAAAGTCAAAAAATTAATACTTCTGTACTCTCACAGTGAAAAGTCCTATCTTCTACTTTTATTTACTGCTTATACAGCATTTGCTCCCTTAAATTCTAATACAAATATTTGTTTTAAAATTTGAAACTGTATTATTATTTTATCCACTCAATATCTACATAGAGAGACCCACAAAATTTGTTTTCTGCAAATTTTCTTTTCGTACATTCAAGTTTTCATCCAGAATAAGTGTTTCATCTTTAGAACACTCAAATATTTTCTTTAGTTAGAATTAATAATTCTCTCCTTTAAAAAAAATTCCTGGAAAATATATGCATTTTGCCATCATAGTAAAAGGATATTTTCACCTGTTATTGAATTTCGATTTTGTTTATCTCTCTTAAGTCGCTAGGTATTATGAGTATAGAAATAGTGATGCATACCAATATGTGTATGCATATATATACATATATGATACACACACACACACACACACAAGATTAAATTATAGCTACTTGTTATTTTGAGTAATTTTAATTGTGGCTTTATATTGTCCAAGTTTAGATTTCCTTAAAGTTAAATGCCAGAAAAAATTATAGTTTATAGTTTTACATGTGGCAAAGAACATGAGATATATAAATATACATATATGTGTGTGTGTGTATACAATTATTTATATATAGTTATTTAATTGAGAATATCAAAGGGAATGATTATAGAAGTAAGTGTATCAATTTTAAAAAGACAATATTAGAGCTTTACATTTTTTGGCATCATTAATAAATGATCTAGTTGTTATAGTTCTATAATTTGGTAATATAGAAAAAATATTATTTAATTTATGAAAATGTAATGTTTCTTGAAACAAATTGGAAACACAATATACCAGAAGTTATGGGATACAGCAAAAGAAGTCCTAGGAGGGAAGTTTATAGAAATAAATGCATAAATTAAGAAGCAAGAAAGAGCCCAAAGAAAAAATCTAACTCTATGCCTTAAGTAACTAGGAAAAGAACAAATTGAGCCCAAATTAGTAGAAATAAGGAAATAATAAATATTAGAGCAGAAATAAATCAAATAGAAACTGAAAAACAATAGCAAAGATAAACCAAACTGAAAGTTGGTTCTTTGAAAAGAAAAACGAAATTCACAAATCTTCAGCTCGACTAAGGAAAAGAGATCGGACCGAAATCGACACAATTATGAATGAAAAAGGAGACACAACAACTGAAACCAAAGAAATTCAAAGGATCATTAGAGGCTACTATGAACAATTGTATGTTAACAAACTGGACAACTTAAAAAAAATGAAAACATTTTTAGAAACATACAAGCTACCAAGTCTTAATCAGGAAGAAATAGAAAATATGAACAGATTAATTACTAATAAGAGAATTAAAACAGTCATGAAAAACTCCCAATGAAGAAAAACTCCGCACCATATGGCTTCACTGGAAAATGTTTCCAAACATTTAAGAAGAATTAACACCAACACTTCTCAAACCCTTTCAAAAAACTGAAGAGGGGTGAACACAGCCAAGGTGATTTTTTGAGGCTGGCATTAACCTGAAAGGAAAAAGAGAATGGGACAAAGAGAAAAGAAAACTACAGGCCTATAGGTCTGATAAACGTAGATGCAAAACTTCAAATAAAATACTGACAAACCTAATTCAATAGCACATTAAAGTGTCATTCGCCATGATCAAGTGCGATTTATACCTGGAATGCAAGGATGGTTCAACATATACAGAACAATTAATGTGATCCTTTGCATTAACAGAATAAATGAAAAAAATTATATGATGATATCAATAAATGCAGAAAAAGAATTTACAAAATTTTAACACTTGCAATGATAAAAACTCAACAAATTAGGCATAAAAAACTACATATCTAAATATAGAGCAAAGGCCACATATGACAAGTCTACAGCTAACATCATACTCAAAGGTAAAAGGATGAAAGCTTTTCATCTAAGATCAGGAACAAGACGAAAGTGCCCACTCTCACCACTTCTATTTCACATAGTATCGGAATTCCTAGCTACAGCAATGAGGCAGGAAAAAAATAAAATGATCAGAATTGGCAAGGGAAAAGTAAAATTGTCTTTAATTGCAGCTGATATGATTTTACATTTAGAAAATCTTCATGGCGCCACCAAAAGTAAGCTCTAATGAATGAATTCAGAAACATTGCAAGATACAAAATTAACTACCAGATCAGTAGCATTTCTATACACTAACAACAAAACTTCCAAAAAAGAAGAAGAAATTGATTCCAATTACAAGAGTATCAAGAACAATAGAAATACTTAAGAATAAATTTAACTGAGGTGGTGAAAGATTTTTATACTGAAAAGTACATGGTATTAATGAAAGAAATTAAACACATAATTAAATGGAAAGGTATTCTATGTTCACGTATTGAAAGAATTAATATTGTTAAGTTTCCAATACTATGCAAACCCATCTATAGATTCGAGGCAATCTCTATCAAGATTCCAATCGTATATTTTAGAGAGATTAAAAAAAGTACTAATTATATGGAACTATCAGAGACCTTCAATACCCCAAATATCTGAGAGAACAGACAAAGCAGGATGTATCACACTTCCTTATTTCAAGCTGGACTGTAAAGCTGTAGTCGTCAAATACTGTATGATTACATAAGTAGAATCTAAGAACAACAACAACAAAAACAAATCCATAGAAAATGATGTCAGACTGTGGTCACCAAGGTGTGGGGATAGGGGATGGGGAATTTCAGGAAGGTGGCCAAAAGGTATAAAGTCCAGCTATAAGATAAATTAGTACTAGGGAGGTAAAGTAATGGCTATAGCTAACACTGCTATATGATATGCAGCAGCTCCCCTGGTATCTGCCGAAGATACATTACAATTCCCCAGTGCATGCCTAAAACCAATAATGCGGAACCCTACATATACCATTTTCCCTATACATACATACCTATGATAAAGTTTGTTATAACTTTGGCATAGTAAGAGATTAACAATAACTAAGAAAAAATAGAACAATTATAACGATGTACTGTGATAAAAGTTTTGTGACTATGTTCTCTTTCTCAAAATATCTTATTGTACTGCAATCACTCTCCTTTTCTTGTGATATTGTGAGACGATGAAATGCCTACATGATGACATGAAGCGAGGTGCATGACATAGGTACTGAGACATAGCACAAGGCTACTAGTGACTTTCTGTCCATATGTCAGAAAGAGGATCATCTGCTCAGGATGATGCTGGATCATCAAGCCATGGTGATATCAATGGTTGGATGTCAGAGGTAGATAATGTCAGTGGTTAAGGATCTTTTATAGTTGACAGTATTTTTGCCACATACTTTCTGAAGAGCATCAAAAATTGCTGTCTTTCTTTTTAACTCAGAGTATTTATGCAGAAGTTGAAACAGTTTCCTGATCATAAGGGTGAATTTAATGCTGCATTCCATCTGATGATCTTGTTCCATAATTTTTGTAAAATAAGGGTACCTTGAATACAAGCACTGTAATACCAAAACAGTCTATGTGATAGTCGAGACTGCTACTATGTGACTACTATGAGGCAAAAAGCATCCACCTTTTGGATACGCTGGATAAAGGGTTGATTAGAGTGCTGGGTTGAACTGAGGCGGGCAAGGAAATATTGTACCAAACTACTCAGAATGGAGCACATTTTAAAATTTATGAATTGTTTATTTCTAGAATTTTTCATTTAATACTTAGTTACTGCACTTGACTCTTTTTAACTGAAACCATGGAAAGCAAAATGCGGATAAGGGGAACTACTGTATAATAAAGTTAAGAGAGTAAATGCTCATCATAAGAAAAAATTTTTCTTTTTTTCTTTTCTTTTTTCTCTTCTTTTTATAATATCTATATGAGACGATGATGCTAGCTGAAGCTATGGTAGTAAATCATTTCACATATGTGTAAATCAAACAATCACGTTGTAAAGTTTTGTTTCTTTTGTTGCTCATGTGTCTTTAACTTGTGTTTTAAAAGCTACTTTTTCTGCCCTTTCCTTTTTTTGGATAAGGAGAAATATTTTTTAATTACCTTTGTTTTCTCACTATATAGACTTGGGCTTTTGTCATTTACAACAAATAACTTATTAAAATACAATAATTAGTTGTCTTTGTAAGAAGAATCAACAAAAAATATAACTGTTATGTAATAGTTCAATCTCTGTCATGGTAATATAGTTCAACACCACTTAATGTACTATGCTTCAAAAGACATTATTTTTGTCAGGCAAAATCTAAAAACTTATTTCAGAATCATAAGGTGAATAAAAAATTTTTGAGAACTAGGGCAGCGATATTGGGAAAATAAATTTGGAAATTGCTGATCATTGTGAAAGTTGAAATTACCATAAAGTTGAAAATGTTGGAATTCTTCAAAATATTAGTGACAAATATCATTAAATATCCATTGGTATGAAATTGTGATTTTAGATTTTTTTCTTTAAAATAGAAATGACATAATGAGGATAACAGGAAAAGAAGTATGTAATTCAAGGATGTAGCAACCCTGCCTAAGAGTAGAATTTAAACATCTAAGATGCTCTTGCCAAGGCTTAAGTTTTAAGAGTTTGTGATTGAGATGGAAGCAAATAAACAGCATGAGTGGTCAAGTCTTTTGTCCCCTGATATCTTTTAGAATAAGACACCTGTTTCTCAGAGTCACATGCCAGTGGACAATCTAAATGACACACCATCAGCCAGAGTATCCTATATTCTGAAGGTGTGTATGAGATAAACTGAATTCAAGATAGCTCGAGTGTAAGAATTTCCTGTTCAAACTTAAAGTGACAGATCAATACGAAATCTACTTTTTCCACTCTTGCTTCTCTCTGAGCCTTCACGGTGCAGCCTGTGAAGACCACAGATATAGTTTGTTTACAAGAGTAACCTGGTCTCCCACTAAAGGATGCATGTCTTTCTGGCCTACAGAAGGTATGTGTCTCTGCTCTCCTGTCTATTAGCCCATCTCCTATAGTGGGAGATTACCAATGCTGGATGTGATGCAACCTAGGTACAATTAATATACTATCAAATCAAAGAGAACATTGGTATGTTTATTCAAATAATTCTGGACAAAAAATACAAATAAAATATGAGCATGTTGGAGTATTTCTTAAACAATTCAAATTCTTGCCTGTGGAGAATAACTCAAGTGCATTCACACATGTATAATGCGGTGTGTAAACCAAACAATTTAAAGTAAAATCCCATAAGAATCACAACGAGGAACAGTTACTATTAGATTTTTTAATCAGTGCAGACGTAATTATAAGTAATAGTTTATATTTGGCCTTGACTTTAAATATAGATTCTTAAAATGAATTATTTTAATTACTCATACACTTACTTAGATTAAGTAAAAGCCGTTGGCTGTTAATAAAAATCAGGATGAGTTAGCTCCCATGAAATGCTAATTTAAGCTTAAAAATAAATAATGAAGAGATTTTTTTAAAAATTAAAACATTGGAAGAAAAGTTACCACATTTATAAAGAGACTCTTGTCTAATGAATTCTGTACTGGGTCTAACTGATATGAATTAGAAATAATAATATGATAATTTGTTAGAATAGTAATCAGCATAACTCATTATTGAGAGTTTATAAAAGCCATATTATATATTAATTGTCTTACATGCATTATATCTACATATTTTTATTTCCACGTTTCGTTAGTAAATTAAGTAGCCAGACACCAAGGGACTATTTAAAGATCATATATTATAAATTTCAAAGCTGGATTTATTCTAGAACTCAGAGACCGCAGAGCCCATTGACTGAATTATTAAATTACATTGTTCGAGTCATTACCATTGCTCACAAAACCAAAGCTACGCTCACTGACTTGACATCCTGAGGTGCATTTTGGAAGTGTGAAGCAACAGTGTTCTTCTATAAATGATGTACGCGTTCATTTATTATTACATAGCTTTATATCTTTTCCTTTAAATCAAATGCCAGTTTCCTGTGCTACAGAAATATCTTAACAATTTTATTGTTGTTTTTACGTCGGTATGTTTAGGTTTTGACTTTGTGTGTCCGTAGCATTTTTCAACATATAAAATATTTCTTTAAAATTGTAATAATTTCTCATAACTTCACAATCATTCAAAATAAAAGATCATTTGATAACAACTCATTCTCTTTACTAAATAACTATAAGTCACCAAATAAATTTAATTTAGTGCAGGAAATGACCATATGTGCCAACACTGCTAATCCCTCTTCTTTGAGCACTCAGTCTTTAACCATTATTGGATTTCAGAACTATCATAAATATTATGATCCCTTTTTTTGAATAAAGATTTTGAATTTTTAATACAGACATGCTAGTGGTGTTAAAACATTTCTGTAGATTCTAATTTATATTGAGGATATTATTATTTGTGAAATTATTTATTCCTCATTAATTTATCGCTTTTCAGTGCTCCAACTAATAATATATTGTCAAATGTAAAATATCTTTAAAAAATATATTTAATCATGAGACAATTGCTTAAAGCTCTAAGGGTTTTTAGAACATGACCTTTAGTTTTTTCAACTGGGAAATGAGCCCAATAGTCACCCTTTACTCCACCCAGTTTTACTCTGCTAGGCATCTTGGTTAGTGCATATACCATTTATTCTTAAGCACACTTACCTCACAGCAGAGTCCTGGACACCACTCAGCTGCAGAGATGAGTAACCAAGGCGTAGCCTATGCAGAACTGAATGTGGCCAAGTATTCAAAGGGACAGCAACTAAAACCTAAGGGCACGAAAAGCTCCACCTCAGTAAGTAAGCAGGAGATAACCTACGCAGAATTAAACCTTCAAGATGCTTCTCAGGATCTTCAAGGGAATGACGAGAAATTCCACTGCAAAGGTAAAACATTTAACAGATATACAGTATAACTGTTCCAGGATGTTTAGTTAAGTTGCAGAGATGTGAAGAAAGAATAGGAGATAGACTCACATTTTTTCTTTTGTGAAGATAAGAACCTGAAGTTGGAATACAATATCCTAACATGAATTCTCAGGACTAATTTTATTCAGGTATCATTGTAAGGTGCAGTCTTTGCCCAACAACTCATGGGGCATCATATATCCTGAAAATGCAGTGGTGTTTCTGAGCGGAAGATTACAATGGTAGATATCGTTTTGGGGGTCCAAGCTATGGATACAATTCTTTGTGCATGTTGGTTCTCCGTGTGTAAACTGTCTAAGCATTTTCCTCCATCTGTCCTTTCTCAGTGTTACCATTTCTCTCCCTGTAGCTTTACCATCACCTCCAGAGAAGCTCATTGCTGGGATCCTGGGGGTCATCTGCCTTGTCTTGATGTCCACTGTGGTAATAATAGCTGTTGTTACCTGTAAGTAAATTTTTGAAATGTTATAAGAGAACTTTTTCTTCGTTTAGAGGCACATCATCAGTGCCTCCAAACACTTTATAATATTCAGGCATAGAACTCTCATTTTACTTATGCATTTAGACTAAATGTGAAATGTTTTTCTGAATAAGTCCAAGGTATAAATATCAGAATGTTCGTAGAAAGTTTTTTATAAATATATGCATATATATATGCACATACATATATATATTTTGATTTCATAACTCGAGACATACTTTGAGAGGCTAAAAGACCTTATTGGGAAATACAAATTCATTCTTAAGATTGATTAAATCTAATTTGCAAGAGATGGTGAAGTTTCATCCTTTAGGGTTTTGGAATAGTTTTCCCCAAACTCTTTTATTACTTTATTAATTTTTCTTAGTACAGTCAGCTTTATCCCAGATTATTCTAATCCTAAATATGTCAAATTTCAAAGTAAGAAACAAAAAGTGTTAAGATTCATTTAGATTGTTGAAAATATTATTTTTTTAGTTCTAATTACTTTGTGTATTTTTTTAGCTACCTTAATCCCAAAGCAGAATAATTCCTCCTTGGTAACAGGAATCCAGAAAGGTACAGAATGGTTTTCAAACTTCTGATATTAGTAGTTTATACTTTGCCTTTAACTCAGAGTGGATTTACATAGTAATAGTTTTATATATATTGGGTAATTATAATATTGGGTAATAGATATTCATAAATAATAATTATAGGAGAATGTTCTTTCTTACACAACATCATGAAGAAATATTCATTTTAAATCATCATACCCATTGTTGCCATTTGACTGTAATTTCCTTCTGCTATACTATGAAACAAATAACTACTCTTTAAAAAGGTGGCAGTGTTCATTAACAATCAGGACATGTGTTAGAGTGGATATTGTTGCTTGTGCGTTTTCTTGTTAAGGGCACATACATTAGGGGCTGAGAGGCTGACTCTTCTCTGTGAGTGTGTGTGACTGTGTTTTGTTTCATATGTAGCAGCCAGTGAAGGTGCGTAGATACGTTATGCACATATATGTTTATACTTATGCAAATGTAAATTAACTTTTACTTTTTAAAATTCAAATTGTTTTTTGACAATTTTTTCAGCTTTTCATTGTGGTCGTTGTCCAAAGGAATGGTTTACGTATTCCAACGATTGCTATTACTTTAGTAGCAAAAGAAAAACATGGAATGAGAGTCTGACGGCCTGTGCTTCTAAGAAATCTAAGCTGCTTTATATAGATAATGAAGAAGAAATGGTAAGATTCTAAATGTTTCCAACATTTTATTAAAAGATTTCTTTGGTCTATTGGATATTGTAGAATATATTCATTTTTTTGTAAATAACTGTAGTTTATCTTAAAGTCTGTTAATATACCATTGTTTGACACTGTAATCTTTCATTTCTATTTTATGCCATTAATGAACATATGATAATTTCCAGTTTTTAGATTTCATAGACAACCATGTTTCCATAATTGCATTTCTCGCAAATAAATTTTGCTGTTTATTTTTACAATATATCAAGGAAACTAATCGTATCATCTTTGTGCAGATTGATTACAAACTGGAAAGAACCATGTAATTATAAATCAGATCATGAAACAGAAGTTTCCAGTTTGCAGTAGCCCTTCTCCTGTGTATCTTCTCAGAAGTTCTCCCTCCTTACATAACCATTATTGTGATTTTCAAAATTAGAATTATCTTGGCTTAATTTCGAACTTTATATAATGAGGATCATTCGATATGCATTTTATGTGTCTCCTTTTATTCCCATATGACATTTTTGCAATCATTCTATACTATTGCATTTATCTGTACTTTGTTAATTTTCAGTGCTATAATTGTATATACATGACATTTTTAATCTATCTTACTCAGAATATAGTTGTTTTATTAATGTGTGGTTATTATGAATAATTATTTTATGAAAACCCTTATGTATATTTTCTCCAATTCTGCATTCATAATTTACATATTATATATAAATGCCAAGTAGAAAAGATATGTAATATAAATGTTATATTTATAACATAATAATAATATATAAATATAATTATATTGTTACAATTACATATATAGAATTATAATATATTGTTCTATATGTGACAAATAAAATTGCAGCATCATAGATATATGTATATGAACAATTTATTTAATTATCACTACTTTTTTTTTGGTTTACTGTGTAAATACATATTTAACATATAGTCCTTTGATCTAAAACAGCACTATCAAGATTTTTAATGTTATAATTTCTTATCATTGCAAAAAAGTGTTATTATGACATAAATAGGCGTTTTCCTGATTACTATTAGATTGAACACATCTTTTTCGCTACTAGTCATTAGGACATTCTCTTCTGTGAGAAAGATAAGTGCCTGTTTATGACTTCTGCTATATGCTGTCTGTCATTTTTCTTCATAGCAGTTCTTTTTATCTTTCAAATATGAGCTCTTTATTAAATTTATCAGATATAAATCGCTGTTTTGACTCCATGATTCCATTTTCACTCTCTTCTTGGAGATTTTTAATGACCAGAATTTATTAACTGTTAGCATAGTCCAACTTATCATTTTGGGTGTTAGTGATCATTCGGACATGTTTCAGAAATCAGTCCAAGTTCATGAAGATAATCTCCTACATTACTCTCTAGGGTATATCTTTTTTCTTTATTTATTAATATTTACATTTAAGTCTATAATCCGTTGAGATTTAATTTTTTGGGGGCTCTGTATTTGTGACTCTGTGCGGTAGAGGTGAAGTTGATACTTTTCTACACATTATGTAATCGATGGGTCATAATTTATCGTGAGGATTATTTTTTTATGAGTAATTATATTTACATATATAATTCTACATATACATACTCTCATCCTCTCATCTGTTTAATATAGAGATAATATCTTTTATATATCTTTATAAGATGTTAATATATATAATGTATTCTCATCTTATATTAAGGGATATATTCCAAGACCCCAGCAGATGCTTCAAATCACAGATAGTACTGAACTTCATATACATGATGATTTTTCTTATACATACATACCTATGATAAAGTTTAATTTATGTTAGTCACAGTTAGAGCTTAACAGGAATAACTATTAATAAAATAGCTACTAATAAAATTAATAACTACTAATAAAATTACACAATATGTTGTCATAAAAGTTATATAAATGTGGTCTCTCATCTCTATCTCAAAATATCTTAGTGTACTATACCTATCCAGTTTGAGGTGTGGTAGCAAAACTAACACACATTTTTTTCCTTCACAATTTTACAGATCGAGGGTTATTTCTTACTGTAGATTTTAGCCAACTCTGCATAAGATCTTTTTTCCTTTCCTTATTAAATCAAGGTTTTTCATCTTTTCCCTTAAAGGAAATACTTCACAGTTTCTTTGGCATATCAAATTGCCAGAATCATTAGCCTTGAGCTTTGATTCCCTTATTAGGTATAATAAGGCTTACTTGAATACAAGCTCTGAGACACTGCAGCAGTGGATCTGATAACCAAGTGACTAAGTACTAAGTGACTAACACTAATAGGTGGGGAGCATGTACAGTGTGACAGTGTGTTTTTTGGACCAAAGGATGATTCAGATCCTATGCAGAAGGGAGTGGGACAGTGTGAGATTTCACCACGCTACTCAGAACTGCACCCAAATAAAATTTATGAATTTTCTCATTTTGGCATTTCCTATTTAATACTTTCAGATCTGGGTTGACCGTGGGTATCTGAAACAGGGGAAATGAAACCAAGGATAAAGGAGGACTACTGCGTATACATCACAGTCTACATAGCCTGCAAGAGTTTGAGTAAAATGTAGAAAACTTACCTCCCTTATGTCCCTTTACTGTGTCCATTCATAATATAATTGTCTTAAATGTTTTAACTACATACATTGAGAATCGCATGGAAGAATGTTATAATTTACTTCAACTTATAATTTTGCCTTGACTATTAAACAATTTTGAATATAGAAGAGAAGGAAAACTTATAAATCTGATATATTTTTTACTCTTTCTCTGTTTTCTTTTCCTTCCTGATAACCCGAGTCCCTTGTTTGGCATCTGTTTTCTGTTCAGATAATTCCTTTTAGTAATTCTATTACAGATGGCCTGGTGGTGACACTCTTTTTTAATTTTTCATCTGAGAATGTCTTGATTTCCCATTCATTCTTGAGTGGTATTTTTGCTGGACTTTTTAACAGATTTTGATTAGAATAAGGCAGTTAGTGTCAAAGTTTTCTGACATTTTATCCTGCTTTGTTCATGGTTTTTTGACTGGAGAGAAAAGACTTTTCTTGTGACTTTTGTCTGTCCCCATCGGTATTTGTGGTTTACTGGCCTCTCTGGCTCCAGTCTGGGATATATGAAATAAAAAGTTATTCCAGGGAGAGCTTCCCACCCCACCATACCATTCCTCATGTTCCAAGTTCTTACAACCTCGGACTGGAAAAAGCACCTTTTTTTCATTTGCTACCTAGCAAATTGAGTGCTTTGAGCTGAAAAAGTAGTGGACAATTTACCACCCCATCCCCACTGTGAATCAAGTCCGCCCCTGTAGCAACAACACCAGTGATTTTTGCAGCCTCCCCAAACTGTTAAAAACTTGTCATTCTTCTTACTCACTGAGCTGAGTTGGGGGGCGACCTAGGAGGAGTAGGCAAGAAGACTTCATATTTGCTCCATTCTCACCTAAATTTCTAAAACCTTTTTCAATAATAAATATTCTACAATTTATTAGTCTGCTCAATTTTCAGAGCTCTGGAATTGTTATTGTTGTCACTTTGTCCTCTTTCTTATACTAATAGATTTTCCAAATGTGTCCAGTGTGTAACAAATCTTGTAAATTAAAAGGCTATAAATTAGAAAGAATTAAGTTTATTTGTTTTTTCAAGTTCTAATTAGTATACAAGCTTTTACTTGTCTTCTCATAAAATTTTCTTCTTTATAGAAGTTTTTGAACAGTTTCAATGACTTTTCCTGGATTGGACTGTCCCAGAAAAACAATAATTTATGGGTGTGGTCAAATGACTCAACTTCTTCCAAACGGTAAGCTTCCTGAAAACTCAAATATTTTAATGTTGGAAACAAACAGCAATATAGAACAATTATATAAAGACAATTATTTGTTTCCATAGCAAAATTATGAGAAATATTAAAATTTAGATATGTAACTATTCGTCTAAATATATGTCTAAATTTGGGCTAAATAAATTGTTTATTCATCAAAATATTAAGATATATGTTACCAAATTCTTGACATGAGATATTCTGTATTTCAGGTTCTCAGTAACTTCAGAGCTGGACAAGAATTGTACACACGTGTATTTTCACAAGCGCAAGTTTATTTCTGAATCCTGTTTCGAATTATACAGATATGTTTGTAAGCACCAGGCACTTTAGCTTACTTAAATTTGGTATTGTGGTATTCTCACCATTTATAAAGAACATATTTTTAGCTTCTTAAAAATACATGCAATGATTTTTCTAGGATTGTATTTAAGACATTATTTTGAGACCAGTTTTAGTTTCACAACAAAATTAAGAGGACGGTACCGAGGTTTCCATGTCTCCAGCCCCACACATGTAGAGCCTCTCCCTTTGTCAGCATCGCTCACCAGAGTGGTACATTTGTTCCTGAGCATAAATCTACAGTGATGCATCGTAATTACCTAAAATCTATAGTTTATCTGATGCTTCACCCTTGGTGTTGTAGAATTATTTCTAAATCTATATTAATTTTAAAAATATATATCTGGGTACTTATATTACATTTTTAAGCTTTTGTTATTAATGAAAATAAATCATGTATAAATTATAAAGTATAGTACAAAGAATTGTTATTTCTAAGTCTACAACAACATGTATAATTTCACTCGTATTTCCAAATTAATTGATTTGTTTTAGCCCTTGAACATTGAAAATGAAGATTCAACAACCCAGGGGAGCGAGGTGCATAAGGCAGATAGAGTCAGGAGACAAAAACCAGGGGAACTTTGATTTAAAGACTTAACCATTAGTCGGCAGTAACCAACAAAGAAGGGATAAAAGAAAATGATAAGGAATACTGTATGGTTAAAGAAGAGTAGCAGAAGGTGAACTCATTTGGGAGTCAGGCCTGTTCCTTGAAGATAAATCTACTGTGAGGATGAGTTATAGACTACATTGCAGGCAGTGTGGCTGTAGATGACTTTATGGTGTATATGTTCACTGGATTGCCCTGGCATAGAGCAGTTCCACAGTCTGCAGGCTGAAATAGATGAGGATGGATATCAGGCTGTGACTGGCAAGCAGAAAGAAATCCCTGCCACCGTGACAGAAGGCAGCGGCTGGAGGAGGGGGAACTAGGACTGACACTGGCCACAGAAACTTTCTGGAGGGCGAATGCCACAGGACTTCCTGTGTGTGCAGAGCTGGCAACCCCACCACAGAAGCCAAAGGAAAGAAAACACCATGAAACCAGAAACAAGAGCCTGTTCTCTGGCCTTGTCTCTCCAGTGCCTTTTCCTGACAAAACTTAATATCATATGAGCTGACAAGGTAGAAAAGGGTGTAGGATCTACCTTCTTTGTCTCAGAAAAGACAATATAGGACAGATTTGAAGCTGAGAGTAATTTTTAATGACTTGTTAATTGAAACTCAAGGTTACTATGCCGCAATTACAAGGTTACTATATAAAAGCCACTTGCACCTGCCCCACTTGCTCAGAGAAGGGAAACAAAATGTACCTACTGAATCGATTTTGGTGCAGCATTATCGATTATTAGATTCCCTTTTTGATAGAGACTGGCATTTTCATGAGGTATACTCAGTGTCCTTTACTATTTTTTACATGTCTGTTTTTATTCTCTACTAGATTTCAGATATTTTGGAAGGGATCCTGTATTATCGAATTCTCTATCTCCTCATTTGACTCTTCATTACTATGCTTAGGAAGATACTTAATGAAAAAAATAAAGTGTTAAATAATAAAAAAATTAAAAGTGCAAATATATTTGTGTAAATCAAACACAAACTAGTCATTGACAGAACTTGATATGAACTTTCATAATATGACCATGTTTCCGATATAATTTTACTGTAATGCAATTACAAGAGGGAGAGATCTTATATAATTTGTAAAATTAATATTTAATATACATTTATCTCTGACTGTAAATGCAATTTTTATATTCTCTGTGTATATTTCTTATATTCATATAAAGTATATGAATATTCAAAATTAATTTCATATATTATGTAAATAGTTGCTCTATGTCATTGTTATAGTTGTGTTACAAACAACCCAAGATTGCATTGTCATTTAAAAATAAGCATTCATTTATCATTTACCCAGTTGTGGTTTTGCTGGCTTTAAGTTGATATAGGTTGGGCACGTATGGACTTGGCTCCAGACCACAGATTCAGTTCAGATCCCTTTTTGTGTATATGATCAGGGTAGGAAAGGGAAGTAAGTAGTATGGTATAAAGTTGAAAAGCTTGGCAATAAAAGCAGGTCACTTGAGTGTAAATTCTGAATGCACCCTATTAGCCTGGTGTCTATAGTAACATATAGTATCATATTTTACAGCAGAGAAAACTAAGCTAGAACAATAACTGTTTTCTCTGCTGTAAAATATGATACTATATGTTACTATAGACACCAGGCTAATAGGGTGCATTCAGAACTATAACTGTTCTAGCTTAGTTTTCTCTGCTGTAAAATATGATAGAAATAGTGTCTTATTCATGGATTATCCAAGTAACATTTGAAAAACCATTGCAAAAGCACTTGAAAAGCACTTCCTGCCACATACATATTTACTACATCTCAGTTATTTTTACTTAAAAACTTTATGCTTCCATTCCATCACCTGTGACATGATGATGATAACGATAGCCACCAATAAGAGTCACTCTGAAAAGCATGTCATATATTACCAAAGGCTTTAAAACAAAGCCTAATGATATTAATTTCTTGCAATATATGATCTTTTCATATTTTCTTTCCCAAATATTTAATAATGTTAGATTTTCAAGAGGATCTGTGCTCTCAAACTTTCTTCTTTCACCTATCAAATCTCAAGTGTTTCAATAAATTTATTTTAGCCAGACATCTAAAATATAATCTGACTTAACCAATTTAATCATATATATCAAAGATATTTTCAATCAAAAAGACTTTGACAAATTCAATGCATCTCATGTATGAACAATAAATGAGAGTAATTCTTTTTTACTAGGAATGCTTTTCCCTTATTAGAATCAAGCTGCAGTGACTATGCTTTTTCTTATTGGTCAAGAACCCCAGCCTTCTCCCCCAATGTATTATTTTCACATATCTAGAGCTATTGTGTTTTTTGGAATGGAAGAAATTTTATAAGAAATTGTCAAGTTTGGTCAATATAGCCCTTAAAAGCTCTGAGATTTGGGACAAATGAAAGTTTTGTAGTTTCCCAGGGAAAGAGACTAAAATGATCTTTTTCTTTTAAAGTTGGAGTGCCCTGTTCATATATGTGTATCTCTTACCACTAAGAATGGAGAACATACATAACACAGAAGCTACTTAATATGTAATGATGAGGAATACCTATCATTATCTCACAAACAATTTTCTATATATTTAAATACATGCATAAAAAGATGTCTAAAGTTTTATACGTGTACATAAGAAGCCATGGGAATTACTTGGTAGAATGAGCCTAGTTCATATCCACTCACTCCAAAAATCTCCACATGATATCAGTATAAGGAACAATATCAGGGAGATGCTAACCAAGGTTGAATTTAGAATTGGAAGAGACACAGAGAAGTCAGGGACCTATGGATCAAAATGATAGTTCTTTATGGATCTAACATTCGGAGTGTAGGTTTGGTGTGAACTATAATGGGCTTGTAAATCTGGACTAGAGTATTAAATAGGACTAATTTCAGTCTAATTTTAGAGGAAGATGATGCCCTTATAAGGGCAAGAGGAAGATGGTGCCCTTCTTTGTAGGGAGCCAGTTCCAAATGCAATGTAGGAAGGACTGTTCTGTATATGTTCAATCGTATGTTCCAAATTTATATATTAGAAAAATTTGTTCACCGATAATTAATGAGTGTACAGTTATGAAAAACATTAACCATTGTAATTAATAAGTGTTGTTCTTTCTTATATTTTATTAGGCTCCTCCCTTAATTACAACCATCGTGTGTTTCTGGTTCCTCCTAAAGCAATACACAAAAATTTAGCTTTGACCTTGAAAAAGCTCTGATTGGATAAGAATCATACACTCACTAAATAAGTCCATGTTTTTCTGTATTCGAGGGTTATATTTCTCTTTTGTCTTTCCTCTTCTGTTCCAAATTATGTATGTCAACGGAATCCAAGATTCTCTCTTACAGATACTGGAATAAAATTCAATAACAACATAATTACTAGAAGAGTAAAATGCATAAGTACATACAAAGAATAAAATTCAAGCATAAGAGAGGCACCTCAAATTTTAACAAACAATCTAGAGATCATGAAGTTTCCAGAAGTATAACAAATATCACTTTCAGATAAGTAAAAAGACATTTAAATCCAGAGGAATTTGGACTTGTGTTTCTGGTATGACTATGTAAACTCCTACTGGACTATCTCATGATAACAGTTATAAAATCTGGACAAAATACACACATATACACACACACCCTGCCCTGGTGATAGGAGGAAACAAAGAGTTGGAGAAAAATAGTTCAGACTTTGAAGAACAAAATTCCCAAAGTGAGTTACCACTTCTAGCCTCAAGACAAAGCAAATTCAATTCCATTTAGTTTGGCTAAACATTAATACAAACCTTCCCGTCTTTCCTATCTAAAAAAACAGAGGCTAGTGTTCAAGAGAAGCTGAACCACTGCAAAGTGATGGTGACATCCCAAAAGAAGAGAGCCAAAGAGTGGGAATAATAAACTTGGTGTGCACGCACACTCAGCAGCAAACTCTACCAGACACCAAAATAGTCTTTATATGGAAAAGAAAACACAGAACTGAAATGAGATTTGAGTTGTCAGCCAAGAGACAGTCTTCAGTGCCAGTCCAGCTAGTTGAATTGCCTCCTAAGAAAACAATCAATACTATTCAGAGAAATATAATTGAATCCATACTATGGAAGTGATATAATATTTAAAGTAACTTATATGAAAATCCAAAAAAATGTCTCTTTTCTCAAGAGAAATAATAATTTATCCATATCTTCCTGATATTGCCTTGTCACAGCTTTTGAAATGTCTACCCCTTGGTAGTATTTATTACATACACATATATATGTTTATATCTGTTTCTGAGATATTTATACACACACGAACATATTTTTTCTTCAGTATTGTTTTATACCACTAGTGTTTTGTTTATTCCACTTGCATACTAAATGTATTAAGGTAGCTGAATTTGTAACAGTTCAATTTACTTTAATGGCTGTGGTGTACTGATGTTTCTGATGAGAGGATTATGAGCTTCACCTTGTTTGTCTCAAGTTGGACATTTCTGAGTTGAAATACTAATAGACAATTTGTGGTTTTCTATAGCTCTTTTTTCTCTGACACAAAAGCCAGCAATGTTCCAGACACTGGCTACCCCATAAACTTTTGTCCAGGAGAGAAGATGACATGGGTGAGAACGAAGCTACAATGTAAGAGTACAAAATAAAGCTCTCTTGCTGCAGAAACAAACTTTTGTTGATGTAAGTCTCTGACACTTTGGGATTACTTGTCCTTGTAGGGTAACTTCATCTATTTGAGTGATACAATGGTTTTAAGTGCTTCATTTGCTTTTTATTTCCTTTTGATTTTTGGCCAAGACAACTGTGTTTCTCTAAGTATCTTTCTCAATGACTTTCCATGCATTGTAAAATTTTAAAATTGTAAAATTTTCACTTTACAATAATATCTCCAATATATATATTTATGTAATATACACAATTTATAAATATAAATATATATGTACTTATACATATAAATAGGTATATATTTTCACGAACTATATATGGTTTATAAAAACAAAGGCATAGCTATGCTGGCTAAACATTTTAACAGTGGTACTTTTTGGCTATTTGAATATAAAATAAAAGTGAATCAGCATATAACTTTTTCCATTTAAAAATATTATTTCTTTATCGAATCAAGTCGAACAGAATTATTTTGAGTGTCTCTGTTTTTGACCTCACTCTGTATTTCACTTCGGGAGTCAAAACGACACAATTAAAATACAGTCAGAGTCAGTTCTTCAGCTTTTCAAACCCACAAGTGTCTCTCCACACTTGCCAATGAAGAAGCTAAAGCCTTATAAAAAGTACAATCTGAGCCCTATTACCTCTTTCATCTTATCCTCTAACATGGTGTTTCTCGACCTTGTTTCTCCCACAATCTCAATCTGCTAAGGTGCCTTTGCAGATGTGTTTTTTAGTCTATGCCCATGAAAGTTTAAAACCACAAATATGCGACACTTTTCTCTATGTACTTTGTGGATATCTCTGCTTTCTACAGAAAGTAAGATATTTTCGCTGCCCTCAGGGATCAATTTTCATTCCCTTGTCAAGGATACTCCCTCTGCCGAGAAGGCATGCTCTACCACTGTTCCCTGCACTCACTCTGCTCCAGCTCTCCCAGCCTCCTTGCTGATCCCCGAAGATGTCAGGCATGCTTCTGCAGGAGGAAATTTCACTACCTGTTAGCTCAATTAGAAATGCTCTTCTCTATCTTTACGCATTGCTAGTTTTCACACCAACTTCATGTTTTTGTCCAAATATTATATTCCCAATGAATTCCAGTTAAATGCCAGTTCCCTCCCACAGATGGCGCTTTCTTTCATATTTACTGATTCTGACAGTTTAGGAACAGAGTGCGAGGCAGATGAGAGAAAATATAACTAGAAAAAGAATGATGAAATGCATGATGAGTAAACATGATACCTAGACTAGATAACTTTGTTTTCAGTAAGAATTTCCCAGATAATTTATTTTAGTCTTTTGCACAGCTAAGCCAATTGCTTAAAAGTAAAAACAGCGGTCACATTATTGTTTTTTTTGTTCAATGCTCTAATGGAAATAATCTTTTTGATGGCTAAACACATTTTTGCATCTTAATAGTTAAGGACATTAAAAAGCGAAGCTATGAAAATCCAACTTATACCTTTCAATGATTCAGGCTTTTTTCTCACAAAATATGAAAACTTCTGCTAACCTTTTTTCCTACTAGGAAGCATATGATTCACTTAGGCAAAGTTGTTTGCGTTGGCCTTTCTATTCTTTTGTGTTAATGAACTGCATGTTTTTAAGACCCCATGCTTTCATCCCATCATTTTCTTACGTCAATTATACTTCTCAGAATATAACAGGTAATAAGTTCATAGGGCTTTTAAAAGTTGCACTTAAAGAGTGGGATAAAAGCATATTATAGAATTTTCTTTTAGAACTTCTTGTATTTGGCATGTGCATATCAATTGAAAATTTTCAACTCGTGCTTTATTTTGTTACTTTTTTCTCCATCAGGTGAGAACATTTAGATTCAATTTCACAGTAAATTTCGATTATATGATACAAAGCAATTCACTATAGTTATCACTTAATAAATTAGATCCTCAGGCCTTATTGAGCTTATAACTGAAAGTTTGCTTCCTTTTACCAACTTCTCCCTTTTTTCTCCACCCCGTAGCCCCTGGAGACCACTTTCTACTGTCTCTATGCATTTGATTTTTTATAATTCCTTGTATAAATAGCATACATTATTTGTGTTTTCTTTTTAACTTATTTTGCCAAGCAAAATACCTTACAGTTTCATCCTTGTCACAAATGACAGAAATTTCTTTTTCTCATGTTGGAATAATAACCTAGTGTGTGTGTGTATGTGTGTGTGCTCATAATATTTTTTTTATCCATTCATCCATGAAAAAACTTTGGTTGCTTCCATATCTTAGTTATTATGAATAATGCTGCAGTGAAAATGGCAATGCTGATATCCCTTTGAGATAATTGTGTCATTTTTTACATCTATACACAGAAGTGGGATTGGTAGTTCATATGCTACTTTTATTTTTAATTTCCTTAGGAATGATAAACATTCCCCTTTTTTTGATACACGAAGAGTAGGATGAAAAGAATTCCATCTAATTCTAACTAGATAAATTAGATTTTATGTACTTTTTTTTTTGACATTAGAGTGTCATTTAACTTGTGTTTTCAAAGTCTACTATTTCTATCCTCCTTTTTTTCAGTTAAGTGAAATTAAAAAAAATTACCTTTGTTTCCCTCTAAATAGTGAGACTTGCACTTTTGTCATCAACAAAAATATTTCTATTCAAATACAGATAACTAGTTATGATTGGAGGATGAATTAATGAATAAAATAATGAGTAATATTTAATATTTCAATGTCTTTCTTTGTGACACAGTTCAATACTGTTTTAACGTTTTATCATTCACAGAGACATTGATTTTTATCAGAGGAAGTATAAATCGCTTATATCTAATAGTAAAATTGAATGCAGTGATTTTCAGTATAAGGGCAGAGAATTAATTATGATAAGTTTGTGAACTGATGATTGTTGTGACAGTTATAATGATGTTGAAAGTGTATTAATTCTTCAGCATATTAGTGATCAATATCATTAAATACTTATTAATGGAATTATGATTTTAGAATTTTTCCTTGTGATAGGAATGACATAATGAGAGGAATAGAAGTATGTAATGCCATGATTGAGCAATCTGGAGTAAGAGTAAAACTTAAGTATCTAATGTCTTAACAAGCCGTGGGTTTTCAGTGCTTGTGATGAAGATGGAAGCAAGTTAACAGCATATGGTCAAGTTTTTTGTCCCCAGGAATCATTTAGAATATGAAAACAATTTCTCAGAGCACTTGCCATGGACAAAGTAAATGGCACAGTACGAGCTCAAAGTCTCCTATATTCTGCAGGTGTATGACGAGATAAGCTGCCTTCAAAATAGCTCAAGTACAAGAATTTCCTGTTCAAATTTAAGTGATACGTTAATGAGAAATCTACTTTTTTCACTTTGCTTCACACTGAGTCTTCACATGCAGGCTGTGAAGACCATGAAAATTATAGGCGCAACATGGTCTCCCGCTAAAGGATGCACATCTTTCTGGCCTACAGAGATATGGGTCTCTGCTCTCCTGTCTGTCTACTGGCCCAATTCATTTAATGGTAAATTATAAATTCTAGATGTGTTACAATTGAAGTATAGTTAATATGCAATCAAATCAAAGAAACATAGGTATCCTTACTTGTACAATTCAGGGTAAAAACAAGAATGAAATATAAAATGTGTTTGAGAATATCTTAAAATATTTAAACTTTAGCCTGTGGAAAATTACTCAAGCGCATTCACACATGCATAATTGGGTTTGTAAGTCAATATAAGTTAATGTGAAACCCCATAAGCAACACGACCAGGAAGAGTTATTTATGGATTTTGAAATGAATAAATATAATTATATGATTAATTACATATATGACCTTTTATATTTGAAAAACGATTCTTAAAATGAGTTCATTTAATAATCAAGGTCTAACATAGTTTCTCATACATATACATTGATTAAATAAAAGCAATTTGACCTGTAATAAAAATCAGGATGAGATAGTCTCCATAAAATGCTTATTTAAAATTAGTTATTAACAATCAACAGTCTTTTTAGAAATTGAATAAAACATTGCAAGAAAAGATACCACACTGAGAACAGACTCTTGTATAATGAATTATATTTATTGATGTAAATCAGAAATAGTAACATAGCAATTGTATTAAAATAATAATTAAACTAAGTAACTTATATTGAGTATTTGTAATTGCCAGATTGGGTATTAAGTGTTTTACGTGCACTGTAATTTACATATTTTTATTCTACTTTAGATTAGTAAACTAGGTTGCTAGACTAAATAATTTTTAAAATTGTAAATTTCAAAGCCAGAATTTATTCTAGAACTGCAGAGCCAACTTGCTATTTTATTAAATAATTTATCTGATTTATTAGATTTGCTTACACAACTAAAGCTACCCTCACAGACTCTGGCAGCCATAGGATCCTTCAGGAAGTTTGTACCAACAGTGTTTCTCCATAAATGATCTACGCACTTATTTTTCATCTTACGGTTTCATATCTCATCCATTAACTAAATTATAAATTACTCATATAAGATAAGTATTTAAAGAAATCATTTTACATTGTGTTTTTTTATTTATTTATTATGTTTTGGATAACTTCAGTGAGTCATTTAACATTTTCAACATATAAAATATTTCTTTAAAATTTTAATAACTTCTCAGGACTCCACAGTCATTCAAAATAAAACATCATTTGATAACAACTCAGCTGTCTTTTTAATAAATAAATGTGACTAAATAAAAATAATTTAATGCAGGTAATTACTGTATATGCTAAGGCTACTATTTGCTCAACTAGAACACTTAAACGATTAGTGGATATAAAAGTTATCATAAAAATTGGTGCCTTCTTATTTTTTCCATACAATGTTTTCATTTTCTCAGTTATTCTAAAAGTGTTAAAATGTTTCAGTGGAATTTGACATGAAATTAATAAAGATATTATTTACTTCTTTCCTAACTTATTAGTTTTCATTGCTTCAACCAATAATATCATGTCATACATAAATTTTTAAGAACTATGATTCTGTCGTGAAACAGTTATTTAAAGCTCTAAGTAAATTAGAACCTGACTTTCCATTGGTCACCTGCAAGATCAGTGCTGTTCCTTCTCACACTCCACCCACATTGACTCCACCCACATATCCTAGGGATCTTGTCAGTGTTCACACCCTTTATTAATGACTTCAGGACAGTTATCATAGAGCACTGTCACTGGCGTTACTGAGCTGAAGAGATGAATATCCAACAAGAAAATCACTCAGACTTGAATCTGGCTAAGGTGTCAAGGAGAGAGCAAATGAAAGGTAAGGGCACTAAAAACTTGGTTTCACTAACAGAACAGCAAACATCTATTCTATGTGGAATTAAATCTTCAAAATGCTTTTCAGGACTTCAAGAGAATGACAAGAATGACCACTGTAAAGTTAACACATTGAAGGGACACACAATATAACTGTTCTAGGATGTGCAGCTGGGGTGCAGAGATGTGGAGAAAGAATTGTGAATAT
The DNA here is from genome assembly GCF_902729225.1 of Pteropus medius. Lineage (NCBI taxonomy): Eukaryota > Metazoa > Chordata > Mammalia > Chiroptera > Pteropodidae > Pteropus > Pteropus medius. The sequence continues at coordinate 100,292 of NW_024349409.1, read as the reverse complement.
GCTCACATATTTTTTTTTTATTTGTGAGAATCAGAGTTGAGAGTTGAAATATAGTACTCCAATATGCAATCTGAGGACTGATTTTATTCAGGCATTATTATAAGGTGTAATTTTTGATCAACAACTCATGGAGCATTATATTTCCTGAAAACTCAATGGTATATTCTGAGAGGAAGATTACAATGGTACATCTGTGTTTGGAGTCCAAGTTTATGTTATGATTCCCTGTATGTGTGGGTTCTCTGTGTGTAAACTGTGTAAGCAATTGTCCCCATCTGTCTTTTCTCAGTGTTCCCATTTCTCTCCGTGCAGCTTTACCATCACCTCCAGAGAAGTTCATTGCTGGCATCCTGGGAGTTTTCTGCCTTGTCTTGTACGTTGTAGTAAGAATGATGCATTTTATTCCTTGTAAGTAATTTTTTGAGATATTTTATGGGTTCTTTTCACTTCAATAATCATCAGTGCCTCTAATCACTTCTTGATATGATGAATAGAACTCTAATTTTAATGTATGCTTTTAAACTAATTGTGAAATGTTTTTCTGAAATCGTCCAAGGTTTAAATGTCAGAATGACTGCAGAAAGTATTTTATGAATACGTGTACATATGTACATACATATGTATTCTGATTTCATAGATCAAAGACATACTTAGGAGATGAAAGTATTGAGAAATGTAGATTATTTCTTAAGATTGGTTAAATCAAATATTATAAAAGATAGAGTGGTTTTTTTCTTACAGCTTTTAAAATGTTTTTTTCTCTCTTTGTTATTTCATTAATTTTTCTTGATAAAATCAACTTTATCCCAGATTATTCTAATCTTAAACAATACATCAAATTTCAAAGTAAAAGTAAAAATGTATTATTTAAAATACCATGTTATAAGAATTACTTCTGGTTTCTTTTTTTAGCTTCCCTAATACTAGAGCAGAATAATTCCTCCTTGGTAACAAGAATCCAGAAAGATACAGAATGGTTTTCAAACTTCTGATATTAGTAATTTATACTTTGTCTCTAACTCAGCATAGATTAAAATGGTAATAGTTTTTTGAAAACAAATTATAATAATTAGGTAATAAATATTCATAAATAATAATTATAAAAGAATGTTTTCTCAAACTCTTTTATTACTTTATTAATTTTTCTTAGTACAGTCAGCTTTATCCCAGATTATTCTCATCCTAAACATGTCAAATTTCAAAGTAAGAAATAAAAAGTATTATGATTCATTTAGATTGTTGAAAATATTATTTTTTTTAGTACTAATTACTTTGTGTATTTTTTTAGCTCCCTTAATCCCAGAGCAGAATAATTCCTCCTTGGTAACAGGAATCCAGAAAGGTACAGAATGGTTTTCAGACTTCTGATATTAGTTTATACTTTGCCTCTAACTCAGGGTAGATGAAAATAGTAATAGTTTTTTTTAAAAAACAAGTTATAATAGTGGGTAATAGATATTCATAAATAATAATTATAGGAAAATGTTCCTTCTTATGCAACAATATGAAGAAATATTCATTTTAAATCATCATATCCATGTTGCCATTTGGCTGGAATTTCCTCCTGCTATTCTATGAAACAAATAACATACTCTTCTAAAAATGTGGCTTTGTTCATTGACAATCAGGACATGTGTTAGAGTGGATATCGTTGCTTGTGTGTTTTCTTTATAAGGGCACATATATTAGGGGCTGAGAGGCTGACTCTTCTCTGTGAGTGTGTGTGACTGTGCTTTGTTTCATATGTAGCAGCCCGTGAAGGTGCATAGATACATTATGCACATATATGTTTATACTTAGGCAAATGTAAATTAACTTTTACTTTTTAAAATTCAAATTGCTTTTTGATAATTTCTTCAGCATATCATTGTGGTCGTTGTCCAAAGGAGTGGTTTACATATTTCAACAACTGCTATTACTTTAGTACCGAAAGTAAAACATGGAATGAGAGTCTGACGGCCTGTGCTTCTAAGAACTCTAAGCTGCTCTATATAGATAATGAAGAAGAAATGGTAAGATTCTAAATGTTTCCAACATTTTATTAAAAGATTTTTTTGGTCTATTGGATATTGTAGAATATATTCATATTTTTGTATACAACTGTAGTTTATCTGAAAGTCTGTTAATATACCATTGTTTGACACTGTAATCTTTCATTTCTATTTTATGCCATTAATGAACATATGATAATTTCCACTTCTTAGATTTCGTAGACAGCCATGTTTCCATAATAACATTTCTCACTAATAAATTTTGCTGTTTATTTTTACAATATATCAAGGAAACTAATCGTATCATCTTTGTGCAGATTGATTACAAACTGGAAAGACTCATGTAATTATAAATCAGATCATGAAACAGAAGTTTCCAGTTTGCAGTATCCCTTCTCCTGTGTATTTTCGCAGAAGATCTCCCTCCTTACATAACCATTACTGAGATTTTCAATATTAGAATTATCTTGGCTTCATTTCGAACTTTATATGATGAGGATCATTCAGTATGTATTTTATGTGTGTCTCCTTTTTTCCCATATGACATTTTTGCAATTATTCTATGCTATCGCATTTATCTGTACTTGTTAATTTTCAGTGCTATAATTGTATACACATGACATCTTTAATCTATCCTACTCAGAATATAGTTGTTTTATTAATGTGTGGGTATTATAAATAATTATTTTATGAAAACTCTTATGTACATTTTCTCCAATTCTTTATTAATAATTTATATATTATATATAAATGCCATGTAGAAAATATATATAATATAAATGTTATATTTGTAATAACATAATAATAATATATAAATATAATTACATTGTTATAATCGTATATATAGAATTATAATGCATTGTTCTGTATGTGACAAATAAAATTGCAGGGTCATAAATATATGTTTATGTTCAATTTATTTAATTATCACTACTTTTCTTTGGTTTACTGTGTAAATACATATTTTACCATATAGTCCTTTGATCTAAAACAGTACTACCAGGAATTGTAATGTTAAAATTTCTTATCATTGCAAAAAAGTGTTATTATGACATAAATAGGCATTTTCCTGATTACTATTAGATTGCACACATCTTTTTGGCTACTAATCATTATGACATTGTCTTCTGTGAGAAAGAGAAGTGCCTGTTTATGTGTCTTGCCCACTTCTGCTCTATGCTGTCTGTCATTTTTCTTCATAGCAGTTCTTTTTATCTTTCAAATATGAACTCTTTATTAAATTTATCAGATATAAACAGCTTTTTTGACTCCATGACTCCATTTTCACTCTCCTCTTGGAGTTTTTTAATGACCAGAATTTATTAATGTTAGTATAGTCCAACTTATCATTTTGGGTGTTATTGATCATTCGGACTTATTTCAAAAATCTGTCCAAGTTTGTGAAGATAATCTCCTACATTACTGTCCCGGTTGTATCTTTTTTCATAATTTACTAGCTTTTACATTTAAGTCTATAATCCATTGAGAATTTATGTTTTTGTGACTGTATTTGTGATTCTGTGCACTAGAAGTGAAGTTGCTACTTATCTACACATTACATAATCGATGGGTTATAATTTATCGTGAGGATTATTTTTTATGAGTAAGTACATTTACATATATAATTCTACATATACATACTCTCATCATCTCATTTGTTTAATATAGAGATAATATATTTTATATATCTTTACAAGGTGAAAATATATATACTGTTATATGTATATAATCGTATATACACACACACAATATTCACATCTTATATTAAGGGATATCTTCCAAGACCCCAGCGGATGCTTCAAATCACGGATATTACTGAACTTCATATACATGACGATTTTTCTTATACATACATACCTATGATAAAGTTTAATTTACAAGTTAGTCACAGTAAGAGTTTAACAGGAATAACTACTAATAAAATAGTTACTAAGAAAATTAATAACTACTAATAAAATTACACAACATATTGTCATAAAAGTTACATAAATGAGGTCTTTCTCTCATCTTTATCTCAAAATATTTTAGTGTACTATACCTATCCATTTTGAGGACCGGTAGCAAAACTAACACACATTTTTTTTCCTTCACAATTTCACAGAGAGTTATTTCTTACTGTAGATTTTAGCAAACTCTGCATAAGATTTTTTTCCTTTCTTTATTAAATCAATGTTTTTCACCTTTTCCCTTAAAGGAACCACTTCACAGTTTCTCTTTGGCATATCAAATTGCCAGAATCATTAGCCTTGAGCTTTGGTTCCCTTATCAGGTATCATAAAGCTTACTTGAATACGAGCTCCAAGACACTGCAGCAGTTGATCTGATAACCAAGTGACTAAGTACTAAGTGACTAACACTAATAGGTGGGAGCATGTACAGTGTGTTTTGTTGGACCAAGGGATGATTCAGATTCTGGGCAGAAAGGAGTGGGACAGTGTGAGATTTCACCATGCTACTCAGAACCCCACCCAATTAAAATTTATGAACTTTCTCATTTTGGCATTTCCTATTTAATACTTTCAGATTAAGGTTGATCGTGGGTATCTGAAACAGGGGAAATGAAACCAAAGATAAAGGGGGACTACTGTGTATAAATCACAGTCTACATAGCCTGCAGGAGTTTGAGTAAAATGGAAAAAATTTACCTCCTTTATGTCCCTTTACTTTCGTATATATTTGTAGTTATTTATTTTAAAGTCTGTTTAATATTCCATTGTTTGACTTTCAAGTATTTTATTTTGATACCAGAAACACACATTCGATAATTTCTCATTCTTTCTTTTCATAGAAAACCGTGTTTCAATAAATGCTTGTTTTCTAAAATAAACTTTTCTATTTAATTTTACCTCATACCAAGGAAACTAAACATATCATGATTGAGCAGATTGATTACAAAGAGACTGGAACCATGTAATTACAAATCAGATCACAAAATTGAGTTTTCAGTCCTCAGCAGCCCTGGACCTATAGATCCTCTCATCTCAACTCCTCCCTCATCACTTAACCACTGTCCTGACTTTTAACATTGTAAAGTCTCTTTGCTTGCTTTTGAATCTCCAATAAATAAAATCAAACCGAATGTATTTTTCTTACTGTCCCTTTCCACTTCCATTTAATATTGGTGCAATTCATTTACATGATTGCATTTACCTGCATTTTAATTTTTATTGTTGAATTAAGTGAACATAACATTTTAAATTCCATTCTATTTGGTGACTTTGGTTGGGAAACGAAGTCTCCTGTCCTGAGGGACAAAGAGGCTTCCTGGGTCCAGAACTTTTAGTCATAAGATTCCCTTTGCTAGTCTAACTCCAAGACTCCTCCCCTGGTGTCTCTTTTTGAGAAAGGGGAAGCACTTCCCCTGGCTCCTTTTGTTAGCAGGTGTCCTGGTGGATCACCCTGTGAGCTTGCCTGGTGTTGCTGGGTAGAATCCTTCCCTAATGGCAGAGGAGGACTGGCTTCCCTCAGCCACCTCCTGTTGGTAGGTTGGGTGTTGGGAAGCAGCAGGCCTAGGTCACGCTCTTCTGTTAGGTGGGTGATAAAAAAATTCTGTCACTCTGTTGTTCCCTAATCTGGGGGGACTAAACCATTTTCCCTTTCTCTTTCTACCTTTCAGAGTTCTCCTTCACTTGTATCTTTCACGAGTTCCAGAATTTATAGTTGTATTTAGTAAGGAGTAGCAGAGAAATGAGTCTCTGGCACCTGGTCAGAAACAGAAACAGAATCAGATTCCACTGACACGGAAACAGATCAGCAAAGGCTTATTTGATTAAAGAATGTTTTGTGGCCCCCAAATCAAAAATTTGGCTCTCATGTCATTTATTTTCTTAATGGAAATGCCTTAATTTTTTCACTATTAAATCCTAAACTTTGAAAAACATAATAGAAAACTACACTGATTTATTCATAATTTCTGGAGAAACAATGCCACGGTTATCTGGAAACTTCTTTAAAGCCTTGCTATGTTAATTGTCAACATGGGTAACTATTAAATTACATAAATCAGAATGTTCCTTAGTAACATAAGAAGATTAAAACTACTAAGTATAAATGTTTAAAGTCAATTTTAAACCAAAAATACCAATAATGCTGAGTGTTCTTGGCAATATCAAAGTGGTTTTCGACTTTAATGTGTCTTTACTGTTAGATTAGGATCCAAAGCTCTCATTTTGTTTTTGAAAATTAAGAACCTTACAAAAGAATACACTATACACTACTTGCATTTTTAAAAAGTGATACAAACTTTCATGATGATTTAAATAAAAATTCTTTATTTTGGGGTAGAAGTTTCTGAGTTCCATATTACTTCCATCATGGATCGGAGTCTTCCGTAAAAGCAGTGATCAGCCATGGATGTCAAAAAGTGGTTCAAACTTTACACTAAAGTAAGTTGTTTTTATATGTTCTACAGAAGAAGAAAAATATAAGAAATAAAAATTCAGAAGAGTATTATGAATGCATTTATTTACCTTGAATTATAAACATGAAGAATGATGTTCAAAGTTAATGAAACATTGATATAAATATTAAAGAATGACTACCCAGTTTCCCTAATAACCAGCTCTTACTAATATTATATGGAAAATGTCATCACCCATTTTGAAAATATTCTTCTATTACAGTGACATGAAAATGCTATTTTCAAATTATAAGTTTTATAATTTGTTATATGATATAACAAGAGAATTATGCATTTTTCTCCATTACAGGATAAAAGGATTATCATCTAGTAAACTTAACTGTGCTCTGCTATACTCACATGGCCTCATAGCAACTGATTGTGGATATCCAAATAAGTATTATTGCAAGAGCAAGCTTTAGAGTTAAAATGCTTGAGTTCGGATTCTGTTGGGTAACTATTTTTCATGAAACGAAAATAATATTATGATTGCAGAAGTCTTTAAATGAATTATACTATTTGTTCTAATAACAAAAAATGTTTCATAACGATTATTACAAAATAATGTACACAATCAAAAGTACAGATATCATTATTTTCAGTGTCTGGTTTTTTAATCCAACATTATAATTGTAGCCTTCAAGCTTTCTAAAAGATCACATGCCGTATGAGTTCATTTATATGAAATATCAAGAACAGAGAAACCCACAAAGGCAGAAAGTGGATTAGCAGCTGCCAAGGGCTGAAGGAAGATGGGCATAGGAAATGACTGCTAACTGGTACACTGCTTCATCTGAGGACTGAAAACTTTCTAAATTTTGATAGTGATGATGGTTGTAAACTCTGTGAATATATTAAAAATTACTGTTGCATACACTCTAAAATGATGAACGTTATGCTGTGTAAATTACACCTCAATACAACTGTTAAAAACAACAACTCTTGGGATTATGTTTGGGACTTCTTTTAATAATTAAGTAATTTATAAAGATTATATTAACTCTTCCAATGAATATCCTACTTTATCCTTCCATATATTAGGTTTTCTTTTATCTCAAATATATATTTTTTATTTTAGTATATTGAAGTCTTATAGAAATGTGGGCATTTCAAAGTCAAAATTATGTAAGTAACATCTTTATTTTTCAGTTTTCTTTAGTCATTTTTACTGTTTTAAATAGAAATACAGTTGAAGGTTACATGTCGATCTTATATTCAATGACTTCACTGATTTTATGTATTAATTCTGTCATTTTAAATAAATATTATTCTAAAGTTTTTGCATAAACTGCTATTTCACCTGTAAATCGCTATTTTGATTCTTCTACACAGGTAAAATTACCTTTTTTTCTGACTTATTTCCACAGGCTAGGTTTTTATTTCCAATGTTTAATAGAAGGAACAGTAAAGCTTCTATATTTATCCTTCTCTATTTTAGGGAATATATTTAAATATTTCATCTCTAAGTATGGAGTTTGTTTTAAAGTTTTTTCATCATACCTTTCTTATGTGAAAACTGTTCCATAATATAGTTATTTTTCTAATCAATTTTATAACCAATCATATTTATATTTTTATTATTTTAGCACCAATTAGAATAATAAATGTTTTTCTGTGTAACATTTATGAAGTAAACCACCTCTACTTCTAACAATAAATTAATCTTGTATTCTAAAATAAAACCACAATCATCATTTTGTATTTCCCTCTTTAAAAATCAGTGCATTAAAACACAAAAGAACGTATTATACCTATATGAAGTTGTTTTTCTTCATGTATGTGCATAAAGAGATTAGAATGAGTTTTTATTTATGTTATGTACTTGACAGTTTTAATACCAAGGCTATATCAAGAAACATTCCTTTTTCTATTATCTGGAAGCCTTTGTATAAGAGCCCTGCTATTTTTTCAATGTTATTTTCACTACTGATGCCATATGAGCTTGAAGAATTTTTTTTTGTAGAACAGTTTATAAAATGAACTCGATATCTCTAATATATGTTACATTTAATGAGGTTTCTATTTTTTGCATCATCTTTTCATACATTTCTATTTCTACAGATATTACAATGTATTCATAATATGGCTTTATTACCTGCTTAGTATCTGTGAAAGTAATAACAGCATTCGCATGTTTATTCTAGACCTAAAAGAATGCGTCATCAGTTTTTCTCTGCAACAGTTATTTACCAATTTTATTAAGTATTTTCGAAGAGAATAATTTTGACCTTGTTGATCCTTTCTAATGTAATTTTGTTCTTTGTCTTGATTTTGTACTATTTTTTTCTTCTCCATTTGGATTTAATTAAATATAATCTCCATTTATGATTGTTTGCTTCTTCACTTTTTTACCTATTTTGAACTTATTAGGTACATACAGATTTAAAACAAAAACATAGTTAATGGTTTGGACACTCAATCTGTTTTTATGCAAAACATACTTTATTATATTCAACAATGGTTATTGCTTTAAATAGCATCTACACATTAACTATTGCAGTTTTCTACTGGTTTGTGTTGCATAGTTTATTAATTTTTTTATCTTTTTACTTTCATCTGTCTATATGTTTAGGTTAAAGAAGTGTCTCATTAAGACAGCAGATAGATTTAGATATAAACTTTGGAATTCAACTAGAAAATTATTCTGTTTATACTTAATGTAACTTAAATGAAGTTATTAAATAAGTATTATTTACATTTTTATTTATTAGTGCAACTATATAGTTATAATTAATTATTAAGTCTTATATAGTTATCATTTTATTGGGATGAACACTACCATTCTTTGAACTCCACCTTTTCTTTGTTTTCTTATCTTTCTTAATAAATATTTTATTTTCACTGTCTTCTGTAAAAACTCATTGACTTAATATTCTTTAAATATTCTTTTATTAGTGGTCTGCATTTTACAATATACATTCTTTACTCATTAAAGTCAAAAAATTAATACTTCTGTACTCTCACGAACAGTGAAAAGTCCTATCTTCTACTTTTATTTACTGCTTATACAGCATTTGCTCCCTTAAATTCTAATACAAATATTTATTTTAAAATTTGAAACTGTATTATTATTTTATCCACTCAATATCTACATAGAGAGACCCACAAAATTTGTTTTCTGCAAATTTTCTTTTTGTACATTCAAGTTTTCATCCAGAATAAGTGTTTCATCTTTAGAACACTCAAATATTTTCTTTAGTTAGAATTAATAATTCTCTCCTTTAAAAAAAATTCCTGGAAAATATATGCATTTTGCCATCATAGTAAAAGGATATTTTCACCTGTTATTGAATTTCGATTTTGTTTATCTCTCTTAAGTCGCTAGGTATTATGAGTATAGAAATAGTGATGCATACCAATATGTGTATGCATATATATACATATATGATACACACACACACACACACACAAGATTAAATTATAGCTACTTGTTATTTTGAGTAATTTTAATTGTGGCTTTATATTGTCCAAGTTTAGATTTCCTTAAAGTTAAATGCCAGAAAAAATTATAGTTTATAGTTTTACATGTGGCAAAGAACATGAGATATATAAATATACATATATGTGTGTGTGTGTATACAATTATTTATATATAGTTATTTAATTGAGAATATCAAAGGGAATGATTATAGAAGTAAGTGTATCAATTTTAAAAAGACAATATTAGAGCTTTACATTTTTTGGCATCATTAATAAATGATCTAGTTGTTATAGTTCTATAATTTGGTAATATAGAAAAAATATTATTTAATTTATGAAAATGTAATGTTTCTTGAAACAAATTGGAAACACAATATACCAGAAGTTATGGGATACAGCAAAAGAAGTCCTAGGAGGGAAGTTTATAGAAATAAATGCATAAATTAAGAAGCAAGAAAGAGCCCAAAGAAAAAATCTAACTCTATGCCTTAAGTAACTAGGAAAAGAACAAATTGAGCCCAAATTAGTAGAAATAAGGAAATAATAAATATTAGAGCAGAAATAAATCAAATAGAAATGGAAAAACAATAGAAAGGATAAACCAAACTGAAAGTTTTTCTTTGAAAAGAAAAACGAAATTCACAAACCTTCAGCTCAACTAAGGAAAAAAGAGATAGGACCGAAATCGACACAATTATGAATGAAAAAGGAAACACAATAACTGAAACTAAAGAAATTCAAAGGATCATTAGAGGCTATTATGAACAATTATATGTTAACAAACTGGACAACTTAAAAAAAATGAAAATATTTTTAGAAACATACAAGCTACCAAGTCTTAATCAGGAAGAAATAGAAAATATGAACAGATTAATTACTAGTAAGAGAATTAAAACAGTAATGAAAAACTCCCAATGAAGAAAAACTCCGCACCATATGGCTTCACTGGAAAATGTTACAAAACTTTTAAGAAGAATTAACACCAACACTTCTCAAACTCTTTCAAAAAACTGAAGAGGGGTGAACACAGCCAAGCTGATTTTTTGAGGTTGACATTACCCTGAAATGAAAACGAGAGAATGAGACAAGGAGAAAAGGAAACTACAGGTCGATAGGTCTGATGAATGTAGATGCAAAACTTCAAATAAAATACTGACAAACCTAATTCAACAGCACATTAAAAGAATCATTCACCATGATCAAGTGCAATTTATACCTGGAATTCAAGGATAGTTCAACATATACAAAGCAATTAATGTGATACATCACATTAACAGAATAAATGAAAAAAATTATATGATTATATCAATAAATGCAAAAAAGAATTTACAAAATTTTAACACTTGCAATGATAAAAACTCAACAAATTAGGCATAAAAACCTATATATCTAAACATAGAGCAAAGGCCACATATGACAAGTCTACAGCTAACATTATACTCAAAGGTAAAAGGATGAAAGCTTTTCATCTAAGATCAGGAACAAGACGAAAGTGCCCACTCTCACCACTTCTATTTCACATAGTATCGGAATTCCTAGCTACAGCAATGAGGCAGGAAAAAAGAAATAAAATTGGCAAGGGAAAAGTAAAATTGTCTTTAATTGCAGCTAATATGATTTTTACATTCAGAAAATCTTCATGGCGCCACAAAAAGTAAGCTCTAATGAATTCAGAAACATTACAAGATACAAAATTAACTACCAAATCAGTAGCATTTCTATACACTAACAACAAAACTTCCAAAAAAGAAGAAGAAATTGTTTCCATTTATAAGAGTATCAAGAACAACAGAAATACTTAAGAGTAAATTTAACTGAGGTGGTGAAAGATTTTTATACTGAAAAGTACATGATATTAATGAAAGAAATTAAACACATAATTAAATGGAAAGGTATTCTATGTTCACGTATTGAAAGAATTAATATTGTTAAGTTTCCAATACTACGCAAACCCATCTATAGATTCGAGACAATCTCTATCAAGATTCCAATGGCATATTTTAGAGAGATTAAAAAGCTACTAAACTTATAGGGAACCACCAGAGACCTTCGATACCCAAAAAATCTGAGAGAACAGACAAAGCAGGATGTATCACACTTCCTTATTTCAAGCTGGACTGTAAAGCTGTAGTCGTCAAATACTGGATGATTACATAAGTAGAATCTAAAAACAACAACAACAAAAACAAATACATAGAAAATGATGTCAGATTGTGGTCACCAAGGTGTGGGGATAGGGGATGGGGAATTTCAGGAAGGTGGCCAAAAGGTACAAAGTCCAGCTATAAGATAAATTAGTACTAGGAAGGTAATGTAATGGCTATAGCTAACACTGCTATATGATATGCAGCAGCTCCCCTGGTATCTGCCGAAGATACATTACAATTCCCCAGTGCATGCCTAAAACCAATAATGCGGAACCCTATATATACCATTTTCCCTATACTTACATACCTATGATAAAGTTTGTTATAACTTTGGCATAGTAAGAGATTAACAATAACTAAGAAAAAATAGAACAATTATAACGATGTACTGTGATAAAAGTTTTGTGACTATGTTCTCTTTCTCAAAATATCTTATTATAGTGCACTCACCTCCTTTTCTTGTGATACTGTGAGATGATGAAATGCCTACATGATGACATGAAGTGAGGTGCATGACATAGGTACTGAGATATAGCATAAGGCTACTAGTGACTTTCTGTCCATATGTCAGAAAGAGGATCATCTGCTCAGGATGATGCTGGATCCTCAAGTCATGGTGATATCAATGGTTGGATGTCAGAGGTAGATAATGTCAGTGGTTAAGGATCTTTTATAGTTGCTGGTATTTTTGCCACATACTTTCTGAAGAGCATCAAAAATTGCTGTCTTTCTTTTTAACTCAGAGTATTTATACAGAAGTTGAAACCCTTTGCTGATCGTATGGGTGAATTTAATGCTGCATTCCATCTGATGATCTTGTTCCATAATTTTTGTTAAATAAGAGTACCTTGAACACAAGCACTGTGATACCAAAACAGTCTATCTTATAACTGAGACGGCTACTATGTGACTACTATGAGGCAAAAAGCATCCACATTTTGGATATGCTGGATAAAGGGATGATTCGAGTCCTGGGTTAAACTGAGGGGGGCAAGGAAATATCGTACCAAACTGCTCAGAATGGAGCACATTTTAAATTTTATGAATTGGTTATTTCTAGAATTTTTCATTTAATACTTAGTTACTGCACTTGACTCTTTTTAACTGAAACCATGGAAAGCAAAATGTGGACAAGGGGGAACTACTGTATAGTAAAGTTAAGAGAGTAAATCCTCATCATAAGAAAAAATTTTTCTTTTATTCTTTTTTTTTCTCTTCTTTTTACCGTATCTATATGAGATGACGATGCTAGCTGAAGCTATGGTAGTAAATCATTTCACATATATGTAAATCAAACAATCACCTTGTAAAGTTTTGTTTCCTTGTTGCTCATGTGTCTTTAACTTTTGTTTCAAAAGTCTACTTTTTCTGCCCTTTCTATTTTTTGGATAAGGGAAAACATTTGTAATTACCTTTCTTTGTTTTCCCACTATATAGACTTGGGCTTTTGTCATTTACAACAAATATTCCTATTAAAATACAATAATTAGTTGTCATTGTAAGAAGAATCAACAAAAAATATAACTGTTATATAATATTTCAATCTCTGCCATGGTAATATAGTTCAATACCGTTTAATGTACTATGCTTCAAGAGACATTATTTTTGTCAGGTGAAATCTAAATAACTTATTTCAGAATCATAAGATGAATAAAAAATTTTTGAGAACTAGGGCAGCGATATTGAGAAAATAAATTTGGAAATTGCTGATCATTGTGAAAGTTGAAATTACCATGAAGTTGAAAATGTTGGAATTCTTCAAAATATTAGTGACAAATATCATTAAATATCTATTGGTATGAAATTGTGATTTTAGATTTTTGTCATTAAAATAGAAATGACATAATGAAGATAACAGGAAAAGAAGTATGTAATTCAAGGATTTAGCAACCCTGCCTAAGAGTAGAATTTAAACATCTAAGATGCTCTTGCCAAGGCTTATGTTTTCAGAGTTTGTGATTGAGATGGAAGCAAATAAACAGCATAGGTGGTCAAGTCTTTTGTCCCCTGATATCTTTTAGAATAAGACACCTGTTTCTCAGAGGCATGTGCCAGTGGATAATCTAAACAACACACCATCAGCCGGAATATCCTATATTTTGAAGGTGTGTGATGAGATAAACTGAATTCAAGATAGCTCGAGTGTAAGAATTTCCTGTTCAAACTTTAAGTGACACATCAATACGAAATCTACTTTTTCCACTCTTGCTTTATTCTGAGCCTTCACGGTGCAGCCTGTGAAGACCACAGATATAGTTTGTTTACAAGAGTAACCTGGTCTCCCACTAAAGGATGCATGTCTTTCTGGCCTACAGAAGGTATGTGTCTCTGCTCTCTTGTCTCTCTATTAGCCCATCTCCTGTAGTGGGAGATTACCAATGCTGGATGTGATGCAACCTAGGTACAATTAATATACAATCGAATCGAAAAGAACATTGGTATGTTTATTTAAATAATTCTGGGCAAAAAATACAAATAAAATATGACCATGTTGGAGGATTTCGTAAACTATTCAAATTCTTGCCTGTGGGGAATTACTTAAGTGCATTCACACATGCTTAATTGGGTGTGTAAACCAAACAATTTAAAGTCCCATAAGAATGACAACGAGGAACAGTTACTTTTAGATTTTTTAATCAGTACAGTCATAATTATAAGTAACAGTTTATATTTAACCTAGACTTTAAAGATAGATTCTTAAAATGAATTATTTTAATTACTCATACACTAACTTAGATTAAGTAAAAGCCGTTGGCTGTTAATAAAAATCAGGATGAGTTATCTTCCATGAAATGCTAATTCAAGCTTAATCATAAACGATCAAAAGATTTTTTAAAAAATTAAACAAAACATTGGAAGAAAAGATACCACATTTAGAAAGAGACTTTTGTCTAATGAATTCTGTACTGGGTCTAGCTGATATGAATTAGAAATAATAACATGACAATTTGTTAGAATAATAATCAGCATAACTCATTATTGAGAGTTTGTAAAAGCCATATTACATATTAATTGTCTTACATGCATTATATCTACATATTTTTATTTCCACTTTTCATTAGTAAATTAAGTAGCCAGACACCAAAGGACTATTAAAGGTCATATATTATAAATTTCAAAGCTGAATTTATTCTAGAACTCTGAGACCGCAGAGCCCATTGACTGAATTATTAAATTACATTGTTTGAGTCATTACCATTGCTCACAAAACCAAAGCTACGCTCACTGACTTAACATCCAGAGGTGCATTTTGGAAGTGTGAAGCAACAGTGTTCTTCTATAAAGGATGTATGCATTCATTTATTATTACATAGCTTTATATCTTTTCCTTTAAATCAAATGCCAGTTTCTTGTGTTACAGAAATATCTTAACAATTTTGTTGTTTTTAGATCAGTATTGTTTATGTTTTGACTTCATGTGTCTGTAGCGTTTTTCAACATATGAAATATTTCTTTAAAATTGTAATAATTTCTCATAACTTCACAATCATTCAAAATAAAAGATCATTTGATAACAACTCATTCTCTTTACTAAATAACTATAAGTCACTAAATAAATTTAATTTAGTGCAGGAAATGACCATATGTGCCAACACTGCTAGTCCCTCTTCTTTGAACACTCAGTCTTTAACCATTATTGGATTTCAGAATTATCATAAATATTATCATCCCTTTTTTTGAATACAGAATTAAAATTTTTAATACAGACATGCTAGTGGTGTTAAAATATTTCTGTAGAGTCTGACTTATAGTGAGGATATTATTGTTTGTGAATGTCTTTATTCCTCATTAATTTATCGCTTTTCAGTGCTCCAACTAATAATATATTATCAAATGTAAAATATCTTTAAAAAATGTATTTAATCATGAGACGATTGCTTAAAGCTCTAAGGGTTCTAGAACATGACCTTTTAGTTCTTTCAACTGGGAAATGAGCCCAATACTCACCCTTTACTCCACCCAGTTTTACTCTGCTAGACATCTTGGTTAGTGCATATACCATTTATTCTTAAGTACACTTACCTCACAGCACAGTCCTGGACACCACTCAGCTGCAGAGATGAGTAACCAAGGCGTAGC
The DNA here is from genome assembly GCF_902729225.1 of Pteropus medius. NCBI lineage: Eukaryota > Metazoa > Chordata > Mammalia > Chiroptera > Pteropodidae > Pteropus > Pteropus medius. The sequence continues at coordinate 84,255 of NW_024349409.1, read as the reverse complement.
CTATGCAGAACTGAATGTGGCCAAGTATTCAAAGAGACAGCAACTAAAACCTAAGGGCATGAAAAGCTCCATCTCAGTAAGTGAGCAGGAGATCACCTACGCAGAATTAAATCTTCAGGATGTTTCTCAGGATCTTCAAGGGAATGATGAGAAATACCACTGCAAAGGTAAAACATTTAACAGACACACAGTATATCTGTTCCAGGATGTGTAGTTGTGTTGCAGAAATGTGAGGAGGGAATAGGAGATAGACACATTTTTTCCTTTGTGAGGATCAGAACTTGAATTTGGAATACAATATTCTAACATGAATTCTCAGGACTAATGTTATTCAGGTATCAATGTAAGGTGCAGTCTTTGACCAACAACTCATGGGGCATCATAGATTGTGAAAATGCAGTAGTGTTTCTGAGAGGAGGATTACAATGGTAGATATTGTTTTGGGGGTCCAAGCTATGTATACAATTCTTTGTGCATGTTGGTTCTCCATGTGTAAACTGTCTAAGCAATTGTGTCCATCTGTCCTTTCTCAGTGTTCCCGTTTCTCTCCCTGCAGCTTTACCATCACCTCCAGAGAAGCTCATTGCTGGGGTCCTGGGGGTCATCTGCCTTGTCTTGATATCCGCTGTGCTAACAATAGCAGTTATTTTCTGTAAGTAAATTTTTGAAAGTTTATATGGAAATTTTTCTTCGTTTATAGGCATATCATCAGTGCCTTCAAACACTTTATAGTATTATGGCATAGAACTCTCATTTTACTGTATGCATTTAGACTAAATGTGAAATGTTATTCTGAATAAGTCCAAGGTCAAAATATCAGAATGTTTGTAGAAAGTATTTTATAAATAAATGCATATATATATGTACATACATATATATATATATATATATTCTGATTTCATAACTCGAGACATACTTTAGGAGACTAAAAGATCTTATTGAGAAATATAAATTCATTCTTGGGATTGGTTAAATCTAATTTGCAAGAGATAGTGAAGTTTCATCCTTTAGGGTTTTGAAATAGTTTTCCCCAAACTCTTTTATTACTTTATTAATTTGTCTTAGTACAGTCAGCTTTATCCCAGATTATTCTAATCCTAAACATGTGAAATTTCAAAGTCAGAAACAAAAAGTATTATGATTCAGATTGTTGAAAATATTATTTTTTTAGTAATAATTACTTCCGTATTTTTTTAGCTACCTTAATCCCAGGGCAGAATAATTCCTCCTTGGTTACAGGAACCCAGAAAGGTACAGAATGGTTTTCAAACTTCTGATATTAGTAGTTTATACTTTGCCTCTAACTCAGGGTAGATTAAAATAGTAATAGTTTTTTTTAACAAATTATAATATTGGGTAATAGATATTCATAAATAATAATTACAAGAGAATGTTCCTTCTTATGCAACAATATGAAGAAATATTCATTTTAAATTATCATACCCGTTATTGCCAGTTGGCTGGAATTTCCTCCTGCTATTCCATGAAAGAAATAACTTTACTCTTCTAAAAAAGTGGGTTTGTTCATTGGCAATCAGGACATGTGTTAGAGTGGATATTGTTGCTTGTGTGTATTCTTGTTAAGGGCACATAAATTAGGGGCTGAGAGGCTGACTCTTCTCTGTGAATGTGTGTGACTGTGTTTTGTTTCATATGTAGCAGCCAGTGAGGGTGCATAGATACGTTCTGCACATACATGTTTATACTTAGGCAAATGTAAATTAACTTTTACTTTTTAAAATTCAAATTGTTTTTTGATAATTTCTTCAGCATATCATTGTGGTCGTTGTCCTAAGGAGTGGTTTAGATATTCCAACAACTGCTATTACTTTAGTACCGAAAGGAAAACGTGGACTGAGAGTCTGACGGCCTGTGCTTCTAAAAATTCTAAGCTGCTTTATATAGATAATGAAGAAGAAATGGTAAGATTCTAAATGTTCCAACATTTTATTAAAAGATTTTTTTTGGTCTATTGGATATTGTAGAATATATTCATATTTTTGTATACAACTGTAGTTTATCTTAAAGTCTGTTAATATACTATCATTTCACACTGTAAACTTTCATTTATATTTTATGCTATTAACATGTGATGATTTTCAGTTCTTAGATTTCATAGACAATCATGTTTCCATAATTGCTTTTCTTGCTAATAAATTGTACTGTTTAGTTTTACAATATATCAAGAAAACTAATCATATCATCATTGTGCAGATCGATTACAAACTGAAAAGATCCATGTAATTACAAATCAGAATTGAAACAGTTTTCAGTTTGCAGTAGGCCTTCTCCCGTGTATCTTCTCAGAAGTTCTCCCTCCTTACATAACCATTATTCTGATTTTCAATATTAAAATTATCTTGGATTCATTGAACTTTATATAATGAGGATCATTCAGTATGCATTTTATGTGTGTCTTCTTTTATTTCCACATGACATTTTTGCAATTTTTCTATACTACTGCATTTATCTGTACTTTGTTAAATTTCAGCGCTATAATTGTATATACATGACATCTTTAATCTATCCTACTCAGAATATAGTTGTTTTATTAATGTGTGGGTATTATGAATAATTATTTTATAAAAACCCTCATGTATATTTTCTACAATTCTGTATTAATAATTTATATATTATATATAAATGCCATATGAAAATATATGTAATATAAATGTTATATTTATAATAACATAATAATAATATATAAATATAATTATATTGTGATAATTATATATCTATAGAATTATAATATATTGTTCTGTATGTGACAAATAAAATTGCCGAGTCATAAATATATGTATATGTCCAATTTATTTAATTATCACTACTTTTTTTTAGTTCACTGTGTAAATACATATTTTACCATATAGTCCTTTGATCTAAAAGAGCATGATCAGGAATTTTAATGTTATAATTTCTTATCATTGCAAAAAAGTATCATTATGACCTAAATAGGCATTTTTCTGATTACTATTAGATTGAACACATCTTTTGGGGTACTAATCATTATGACATTCTCTTCTGTGAGAAAGAGAAGTGCCTGTTTATGTCTTTTGCCCATTTCTATATGCTATATGCTGTCTAACATTTTCTTCATAGCTGTTCTTTTTATCTTTCAAATATGAGCTCTTCATTAAATTTATCAGACATTATTAGCTTTTTTGACCTCATGACTCCATTTTCGCTCTCCTCTTGAAGTTTTTTAATGACTAGAATTTATTAAATGTTAGCATAGTCCAACTTATCATTTTGGGTGTTAGTGATTATTTGGACTTATTTCAGAAATCAGTCCAAGTTCATGAAGATAATCTCCTACATTACTCTCTAGGTTGTATCTTTCTTCTTTATTTATTAATTTTTACATTTAAGTCTATAATCCATTGTGAATTTATGTATTTGTGGCTCTGTATTTGTGACTCTGTGCAGTAGATGTGAAGTTGATACTTTTCTACACATTATGTAATCGAGGGGTCATAATTTATCGTGAAGATTATTTTTTCATAAGTAAGTATATTTACATATATAATTCTACATATACATATCTCATCCTCTCATCTGTTCAACATAGAGATAATATCTTTTATATATCTTTATACTGTGAAAATATATAAAATATTATGTGTATATAATATTATATACACATACACAGTATTCTCATCTTATATTAAGAGATATGTTCCAAGATCCCAGTGGATGCTTCAAATCACTGATAGTACTGAAATTCGTATACATGATGATTTTTCTTATACATACATACCTAAGATAAAGTTTAATTTACAAGCTAGTTACAGTAAGAGCTTAACAGGAATAACTACTAAAAAAATAGCTACTAATAAAATTAATATCTACTAATAAAATTACACAATATATTGTCATAAAAGTTATATAAATATGGTCTCTCTCTCTCATTTCTATCTCAAAATATCTTAGTGTACTATACTAGCCTTTTTGAGGTGTGGTAGCAAAGCTAACACACATTTCTTTTTCCGTCACCATTTCACAGATAGAGGGTTATTTCTTACTGTAGATTTTAGCAATCTCTGCATAAGATTTTTTTCCTTTCCGTATTAAATCAAGATTTTTCACCTCTTCCCTTAAAGGAACCACTTCACAGTTTCTCTTTGATGTATCAAATTGCCAGAATCATTAGCCTTGAGCTTTGGTTTCCTTATTAAGTATAATAAGGCTTACTTGAATACAAGTTCTGAGACATTGCAGCACTGGATCTGATAACCAAGTGACTAAGTACTAAGTGACTAACACTAATAGGCGGGAGCATGTACAGTGTGTTTTGTTGGACCAAGGGATGATTCAGATCTTGGGCAGAAAGGAGTGGGATAGTGTGAGATTTCACCACGCTACTCAGAACTTCACCCTATTAAAATTTATGAACTTTCTCATTTTGGCATTTCCTATTTAATACTTTCAGATCCAGGTTGACTGTGGGTATCTGAAACAGGGGAAATGAAACCAAGGATAAATGGGGACTACTGTGTATAAATCACAGTCTACATAGCCTGCAGGAGTTTGAGTAAAACCTTACCTCCCTTACGTCCCATTACTGTGTCCATTCATAATATAATTTTCTTAAATGTTTTAACTACATGCATTGAGAATCACATCGGAGAATGTTATAATTTACTTCAATTTATAATTTTGCCTCGACTATTAAACAATTTTGAAAACAGAAAAGAAGGAAAACTTATAAATCTGATATATTTTTACTCTTTCTCTGTTTTCTTTTCTTTCTTGATAACCCAAGAGTCCCTCGTTTGGCATCTGTTTTCTGCTTAGATAATTCCTTTTAGTAATTCTATTAAAGATGGCCTGGTGGTGACACCTTTTTTTAGTTTTTGATCTGAGAATGTCTTGATTTCCCATTCATTCTTGAGTGGTATTTTGCTGGACTTTTTAATGGTTTTTGGTTGGAATAAGGCAGTTAGTGTCAAAGTTTTCTGACATTTTATCCTGCTTCGTTCAAGGTTTTTTGACTGGAGAGAAAAGACTTTTCTTGTGACTTTTGTCTGTCTCCATTGGTGTTTGTGGTTTGCTGGCCTCTCTGGCTCTAGTCTGGGATATATGAAATAAAAAGTAATTCCAGGGAGCTTCCCACCCTACCATACCATTCCTCATGTTCCAAGTTCTTACAACCTTGGACTGCAAAAAGCACCTTTTTCTCACTTACTACCTAGCAAATTGATCACTTTGAGGTGAAAAAGTAGTGGACAATTTACCACCCCATCCCCACTGTGAATCAAGTCTGCCCCTGTAGCAACAACACCAATGATTTTTGTAGCTTCCCTGAACTGTAAAACTATCATTCTTCCTAACACTGAGCTGAGATGGGGGGCGACATAGGAGGAGTTGGCAAGAAGACTACATATTTGCTCCATTCTCACCTGAATATCTAAAACTTTTTTCAATAATAAATATTCCACAATTTATTAGTCTGCTCAATTTTCAGAGCTCTGGAATTGTTATTGATGTCAATTTGTCCTCTTTCTGATACTAATTGATTTTCCAAATGTGTCCAGTGTGTAATGAATTTAATAATTTAAAAGGCTATAAATTAGAAAGAATTAAGTTTATTCGTTTATACAGATTCAAATTAGTATAGAAGCTTTTACTTGACTTCTCATAAAATTTTCTTCTTTATAGAATTTTTTGAACAGTTTCAATGTATTTTCATGGATTGGACTGTCCCAGAAAAACAATAATGCATGGGTGTGGTCAAATGACTCAAATTTCTCTTCCAAACAGTAAGTTTCCTGAAAACTCTAATATTTTACACCTCGAAAAAAATTAATCTTGGAAACGAGCCGCAATATACAACAATTATATAAAGACAATTATTTGTTTCATAGAAAAGTTATATGAGAAAGATTCAAATTTAGATATGTAACTATTTGTCTAAATATTTGTCTAAATTTGGGCTAAATAAATTGTTTATTCATCAAAATATTAAGATATATGTTATCAAATTCTTGACATGAGATTTTCTGTATTTCAGGTTCTCAGTAACTTCAGAGCTGGACAGGAATTGTACATACGCGTATTTTGATGAGCACAAGTTTATTTCTGAATCCTGTTTCAAATTATACACATATGTTTGTAAGCACCAGACACTTTAGCTTACCTAAATTTGGTATGATGGTAATTTCACCATTTATAAAGAACATATTTTTAGCTTCTTAAAAATACATGCAATGATTTTTCTCGGATTGTAATTAAGACATTATTTTGAGACCAGTTTTAGTTTCACAACAAATTTAAGAGGACGGTACCGAGGTTTCCATGTCTCCAGCCCCACACATGCAGAGCCTCCCCCTTTATCAACATCACTCACCAGAGTGGTACATTTGTTCCTGAGCATAAATCTACAGTGATGCATCGTAATTACCTAAAATCTATAGTTTATCTAATGCTTCACACTTGGTGTTGTAGAATTATTTCTAAGTCTATATTAATTTAAAACATATATATATGAGTACTTACATTACATTTTTAAGCTTTTGTTATTAATAAAAATAAATCATGTATAAATTATAAAGTATAATACAAAGAATTGTTATTTCTAAGTCTACAACAACATGGATAATTTTACTCATATTTTCAAATTAATTGAATTCTTTTAGGCCTTGAACATTGAAAATGAGGATTCAACAACCCAGGGGAGCAAAGTGCATAAGGCAGATTGAGTCAGGAGACAAAAACCAGGGAAACTTTGATTTAAAGACTTAACCATTAGTTGGCAGTAACCTACAAAGAGGGGATAAAAGAAAATGATAAAGAATACTGTATGGTTAAAGAATAGCAAAAAGTGAACTCATCTGGGAGTCAGGACTGTTCCTTGAGGATGGGTTATAGACTACATTGCAGGCAGTGTGGCTGTAGATGACTTTATGGTGCATATGTTCACTGGATTGCCCTGGCATAGAGCAGTCCCAGAGTCTGTAGGCTTAAATAGGTGAAGATGGATTTCAGGCTGTGACTGGCAAGCAGGAAGAACTCCCTGCCACCGTGGCAGAAGGCAGAGGCTGGAAGAGGGGGAACTAGGACTGACACTGGCCACAGAAACTTTCCGGAGGGTGAATGCCACAGGAATTCCTGGGTGTGCACAGCTGGTAACTACACCACAGTGGCCAAAGGAGAGAAAACACCATGAAATGAAGAGTAAGAGCCCATTCTCTGGCAGTGTCTCTTCAGTGCCTTTTCCTGACAAAACTTAACATCATGTGAGCTGACAAGGTAGAAAAGGGTGTAGGATGTACCTCCATTGTCTCAGAAAAGACAATACAGGACAGATTTGGAGCTGAGAGTAATAAATTGATAATTGACACTCAAGGTTACTATGCAACACTTAAAAGGGTGCTATATAAAAGCCACTTGCATCTGCCCCACTTGCTCAGAGAAGGGTACCGACATGTACCTTCTGAATCGATTTTGGTGCAGCATTATTGATGATTAGATTCTCTTTTTGGTAGAGACTGGCATTTTCATGGGGTATACTCAGTCCTTTAATATTTTTTACATGTCTGTTTTTTTCCTTTACTAAATTTCAGATATTTTGGAAGGGATCCTGTTTTATCGAATTCTCTATCTCCTCATTTGACTCTCTTAATTACTATGCTTAGGAACATATTTAATGAAAAAAATAAAGTGTTAAATAATAAAAAAATTAAAAGGGTAAATATATTTGTGTAAATCAAACACAAACTAGTCATTGACAGAACTTGATATGAACTTTCATAATATGACAATGTTTCAGATATAATTTTACTGTAATTCAATTATAAGAGGGAGAGATCCTATATAATTTGTAAAATTAATATTTAATATACATTTATCTCTGACTGTAAATAGTTGCTCTATCTTATTGCTACAGTTGTGTTACAAACACCCCAAGATTGCATTGTCATTTAAAAATAAGCATTCATTTCTCATTTACCCAGTTGTGGTTTTGCTGGCTTTCAGTTGATATAGGTTGGGCACATATGGACTCGGCTCCAGACCACAGATTCAGTTCAGATCCTTTTTTGTAATTTTGATCAGAGTACAAAAGAGAAGTAAGCAGTATGGTATAAAGTTGAAAAGCTTGGCAATAAAAGCAGGTCACTTGAGTGTAAATTCTGAATGCACCCTATTAGCCTGGTGACTATAGTGACACAACAGTTACTATAACTGTTCTGGCTTAGTTTTCTTTCCTGTAAATATGATAAAAATAGTGTCTTATTCATGGATTATCCAAATAACATTTGAAAAACCCTTGCAAAAGCACTTGAAAAACATTTCCTGCCACATATGTATTCACTACATCTCTGTTATTTTTACTTAAAAACTTTATGCTTCCATTCCATCACCTGTGACATGATGATGATAACGATAGCCACCAATAAGAGTCTCTCTGAAAAGCATGTAATATAATGCTTAAAGAGCCTTAAAACAAAGCCTAATGATATTAAGTTCTTGCAATATATGATCTTTTCATATTTTCTTTCCCAAATATTTAATAATGTCAGATTTTCAAGAGGATCTGTGCTCTCAAACTTTCTTCTTTCACCTATCAAATCTCAAGTGTTTCAATAAATTTATTTTAGCCAGATATCTAAAATATAATCTGACTTAACCAATTTAATCATATATATCAAAGATATTTTCAATCAAAAAGACTTTGGCAAATTCAATGCATCTCATGTATGAACAATAAATGAGAGTAATTTTTTTTTTTACTAGGAATGCTTTTCCCTTATTAGAATCAAGCTGCAGTGACTATGCTATTTCTTATTGGTCAAGAACCCCAGCCTTCTCCCTCAATGTATTATTTTGCATATATCTAGAGACTATTGTTCTTTTTGGAATCGAAGAAATTTTATAAGACATTGTCAATTTTGGTCAATATAGCCCTTAAAAGCTCTGAGATTTGGGACAAATGAAAGTTTTGTAGTTTCCCAGGGAAAGAGACTAAAATGACCTTTTTCTTTTAAAGTTGGAGTGCCCTATTCATACATGTGTATCTCTTACCACTGAGAATGGAGAACATACATAACACAGAAGCTACTTAATATGTAATGATGAGGAATATCTGTTGTTATCTCACAAACAATTTTCTATATATTTAAATACATGCATAAAAAGTTGTCTAAAGTTTTATATGTGTACATAAGAAGCCATGGGAATTACTTGGTAGAATGAGCCTAGTTCATAACCACTCACTCCAAAAATCTCCACATGATTTCAGTATAAGGAACAATATAGGGAGATGCTAACCAAGGTTGAATTTAGAATTGGAAGAGACACAGAGAAGTCAGGGACCTATGGATCAAAATGATAGTTTTCTATGGGTCTAACATTTGGAGTATAGGTTAGGTGTGAACTATAATGGGCTTGTAAATCTGGACTAGAGTATTAAATAGGACTAATTTCAGTCTAATTTTAGAGGAAGATGGTGCCCTTAGAATGTTTACATTATTTAGAGCAGAGCAGAATATGTGTTCTTTGTAGGGAGTCAGTTCCAAATGCAATGTAGGAAGGACTGTTCTGTATATGTTCAATCGTATGTTCCAAATTTATATATTAGAAAAATTTGTTTACTGATAATTAATGAGTGTACAGTTATGGAAAAGATTAACCATTGTAATTAATAAGTGTTGTTCTTTCCTACATTTTATTAGGCTTAATTACAACTATTGTGTGTTTCTGGTTCCTCCTAAAACAATACACAAAAACTTAGCTTTGACCCCGAAAAAGCTCTGATTGGATAAGGATCATACACTCACTAAATAAGTCCATGTTTTTCTGTATTCAAGATTTATTTTTTTCTTTTCTCTTTTCTCTTCTGTTCCAAATTATGTATGACAATGTAATCCAAGATTTCCTCTCAGAGGTACTGGAATAATATTCAATAACAATATAATTACTAGAAGAGTAAAATGCATAAGTACATACAAAGAATAAAATTCAAGCATAAGAAGGGCATATCAAATTTTAACATACACCATAGAGATCATGAAATTTCCAGAAGTATAACAAAGATCACTTTCAGATGAGTAAAAAGACATTTAAATCCGGAGGAATTTGGACTTGTAAACTCCTACTGGACTATATCTCATGATAATAGTTATAAAATCTGGACAAAATACACACATATACACACACGCACCCCGCCCTGGTGATGGGAGGGAGACAAAGAGTTTGGGAAAAATAGTTCAGACTTTGAAGAACAAAATTTACAAAATGAGATACCACTTTTAGCCTCAAGGCAAAGCAAATTCAATTCCATTTAATTTGGCTAAATGTTAATACAAACCTTCCTGTCTTTCCTATCAAGAAAAACAGAGGATAGAGTTCAAGAGAAGCTGAGCCACTGCAAAATGATGGTGACATCCCAAAAGAAGAGAGCCAAAGAGTGGGAATAATAAACTTGGCGTGCACACTCTGCAGCAAATTCTACCTGACACCAAAATAGTCTTTATATGGAAAAGAAAACACAGAAATGAAATGAGATTAGAGTTGTCAACCAAGAGACAGTCTGCAGTGGCAGTCCAGCTAGTTGAATTGCCTCCTAAAAAAACAATCAATACTATTCAGAGAAATATAATTGAATCCATACTTCGAAAGTGATATAATATTTAAAGTAACTTATATGAAAACCCAGAAAAATGTGACTTTTCCCAAGAGAAATGATAATTTATCATATCTTCCTGATATTGTTGTTTCACAGCTTTTGAAATGTCTACCCCTTGATGGTATTGATTACATACACATATATATGTTTATATCTGTTTCTGAGATATTTATGCACACACGAATATATTTTTTCTTCCTTATTGTTTTATACCACTAGTGTTTTGTTTATTCCACTTGTGTACTAAATGTATTCAGGCTAGCTGAATTTGTAACAGTTGAATTCACTTTAATGGCTGTGGTGTACTGATGTTTCCGATGAGAGGATTATGAGCTTCACCTTGTTGGTCTCAAGTTGGACACTTCTGAGTTGAAATACTAAGAGACAATTTGTGGTTTTCTGTAGCTCTTTTTTCTCTGACACAAGAGCTAGCAATGTTCCAGACAGCGGCTATCCCATAAAATTTTGTCTAGGAGAGAAGATGACATAGGTGAGAAAGGGGCTATAAGGCAAGAGTACAAAATAAAGCTCTCTTGCTGCAGAAACAAACTTGATGTAAACCTCTGACACTTTGGGATTATTTGTACTCATAGGGTAACTTAGTCAACTTGAGTGATACAATGGTTTTAAGTGCTTCATTTGCTTTTTATTTCCTTTTGATTTTTAGCCAGGACAACTGTGTTTCTCTAATTGTCTTTCTCAATAACTTTTCATGCAGTAATTTTTACTTTACAATAATATCTCCAATATATATATATGTAATATACACAATATATAAATATAAATATATATGTATTTATATATATAACATGGACATATATTTTCACGGACTCTATATAGTTTATAAAAACAAAGGCATAGTTATGCTGGCTGAACATTTTAACAGTGGTACCTTTTGGCTATTTGAACATAAAAATAAAAGTGAATCAGCAAATAACGGTTTCCATTTAAAAATATTATTTCTTTATTGGATCAAGTAGAACAGATTTAGTGTATATAGTTATTTCACTTCTCGTGTAATCTCTACTGAAACCGTAGGAAAAAATTTTACAAATTAACGATTTCTACCATAAACAATATAAAGTGAAAATAGAAAAAATATGTTTTATAAAATTACTTGACATGGCAAACAAATCCAATGAGATTCACAGAAAATTAACTTTATCATAAATTAAATTATAAATAAATATTAATTAAAATTAAATTATAAACTAAATTAGTTAAATGACAAATATAGCAAATCAAACTTAAAGAAGAAATTTAAGATCAGCTTGAAGGTAAAATAATTAAAGTAGTTAGATGAATGCTTAGAATCATCTTCAGAGTAAGAAATTAAATACCTCCATTAAACTCTTCAATTTGCTACAGTGATGATCTAGGCTATGTGGCCTCTTTTTGAACCTAGAAAACATCAAAAGCAATACAGTTTGCTTTGTTATTATCGCTCTGAGAGAAAGGCACTGGAGAATGTGTATTCTGACATAAGGATGGCAGATTTTATGCTAAGTGTGGCATAGAAGATACGGTCCCACCAGTTGTGACCACCTGGTTATAGAGTTATGAAAATCCCAGAAAGCAGAATACAAGATATTCACATACCTTGTCCAACTACATGGTTACCCCCACAACTTCAGTGTTGCCAGAGATAAGCTTCTTTTTATATTATCTTATATTATAATAAGTTAATAGAAATACTACTTCTTGATCGAGAAATTTCAAAAGTTCAAATTTAAAGTTCCAATTATCAGCATAAATAAACCATCAAGAATCACCAAACTTTTGAGGAGAAAGTCACCAAACCAAATGGTCAGGAGATTAATTCTAAATAGGAAATTAATTGACCAAAGACAGGATTTTCAAATAAAAATCATCAGATTACATAGATGGTCCTTAGGAAAATAGTGCCTTTTGTATATGTCGTTGATTTCCTTTTCATCTCAAAAGGTACGCTCTGATATAAAAGAACGACAAGCAGCATCACTGTGGTTGAAGTTTGTCAGAACTGCTCTATCGTTCAGAGCTGCTCTATTGTTCAGAGCTGTTCACCATAAACGACAAATAGATAAAAAGCGAAGTGTAGGGAATGGGGACTGTCTTTGAAACCATCAGGAAGACTGATTTCTTGCGATGATGGGGGAAAATATGAATATGTAACTATTAATGTAAAATATAATTATGAATGAAAAATAGAAATAGGAAACATCTGAAGATGCTCTCCTCCAGGGCCACTTATGGTTTGGAAGTCACAGCCCAACATTTCATATTGTGCACACATGTAAAAAAGACATGATCGTGTTCTTGATTTTTGTTTATAAAGTAAAAATATCTAAATTTACTAAAATGGTAAGAGATAGAAATGGACACAGCAAAAAAAGAAGTCAGTTCTTGAGGTTCGGGTATTGTGGAGGAGCCAGAAAATTTGAAAAAGTTACAAATGAGAATTTTGAAATGGGAACAAAATCATTTCAATTAAAAAAAAAACCAAAAAAACAGCAGAGTGATTGAATAACAGACCAGAAACATCTAGGGAGAAGTGAGTGAATTGAAAGAGCACTAGAAGACAAGAGAAAATGAGGTAGAAACTATACAAGATACAAAGAGAAAAGAATAAAATTTCATCAAAGACAAGATGTGGAAAAGGAGAATACGTGATGTGAGAAGAGACCACAGCTGATTGTATTCGGGATTAATAATGCATGAGATACTCAGGTTCAGGAGTATAATTCATCACTCTCGGAAAAAAATACATCTAATTAACACCTGGCTGCATCACAGTAATACTCTTTCTTATTCTCCTCCTTCTATCTCCTTTAAAATTGATCACAAGTTGGATTTCTGCCCCAATAGCCTACTGAAACTATTCCCTATATTTGGAAATCCAATAATAAATTCTCATCTTACTTGAATTAGCAGCAACCTTAGACAAGGTGGATCACTCATTCATCTTGGAAACCCATTCTTCACTTGAAACCAGGGCAATACTTTTACTTGGTTTTATCCCTATCTCATTGCTACTCCTTTCAGTCTTGTTTGCTGGTTTCATCTCTTCCCCTTTATCTCTTCCCATCTGAGTGTCACAGGGCTCAGTGCTTGGACTTCCCCTTTTTTACATCCACATGAATATCTCGTGTGATGTTATCAGTCCCTAAGTTTTATGCACAAATATATTTTCCAGGCCAAATTGCACCATTTACTCAGGACTCAGGCATAGGAGACCCTATTCCACAGCTATATTTGTATATTTAATAGAAAAATTCACATTAACATGTTCATCCAAAAATAACTCCTGATTTCTGTATCCTACATCTCCTTCGAGAATATTCTTTTTCAACTTATTTAATAGAAACACAACATTTCCAGTTTTTCAAGGCAAAATTCATATTTGACCCTTGACTGTCTCCTTTGCTCTCCAGCCACATTTTATGTTAGAGTCCTATTAACACTGACTTCAAAATATGCCAGAATCCAACTATTACTCATCATTTCCACTGTTTACCCTGGTCCAAGTCACCGTCATCTCGAGCCTGAATTATTTTGAGTGTCCTTATTTTCAACACTCAAAAGCAATTCACTATAGTTACCACGCAATAAATTAGATTCTCAGGCCTTATTGAGCTTATAACTGAAAGTTTGCCCCCTTTTACCAACCTCTCCCTATTTCCTCCACCCTGTAGCCCCTGGAGATCACTTTTCTACTGTCTCTATGAATTTGATTTTTTCTAATTCCATGTATAAATGATACCATACATTATTTGTCTTTCTGTATATCTTATTTAACTAAGCAAAATATCTTACAGTTTTATCCTGTCATAAATGACAGAAATTTCTGTTTCTCTTGTCTGAATAATAATCTACTGTACGTGTGTGGATAGTATTTTCTTTATCCATTCATCCATTGAAAAAACTTCAATTGCTTCCATATCTTAGTTATTGTGAATAATGCTGCAATGAACATGAAAGTACAGATATCTCTTTGAGATAATCATGTTATTTTTTAGATATATACCAAGAAGTGGGGTTGATAGATCATATGCTACTTCTAATTTTATTTCTTTAGGAATGATAAACATTCCCCTTTTTTTGATACACGAGAAGTCGGATGAAAAGAATTCTATCTAATTCACAATAGGTAATTTAGATTTCATTTTTTTTTTCTTTTGGTATTAGTGTGTCATTTAATGTGTGCTTTCAAAGTCTACTTTTTCTGCTCTCTTTATTTTTGGTAAGTGAAATTTTAAAAAATTACCTTTGTTTCTCCCTACATAGTGAGACTTGGGCTTGTCATTAACGAAACATATTTCTATTAAAATACAGATAACTAGTTATGGAGGATTAATTAATGAATAAAATAATGAATAGTATTTAATATTTCAATCTCTTTGTGATATAGTTTAATATTATTTTAATGTTTTATCTTTTACAAAGACATTGTTTTTTGTCAGCGGAAGTATAAATCACTAATATCTAATAGTAAAATTGAATGCAGTGATTTTCAGTATGAGAGCAGAGAAATTAGGAAGATAAATTTGGGAACTGATGATTGCTGTGACAGTGATAATGAAGTTGAAAGTATAATGATTCTTCAGAATACTAGTTATCAATATCATTAAATACCTATTGTTCATGGGATTATGATTTTAGAATTTTTCCTTGTGATAGAAATGACATAATGAGAGGAATAGAAGTATGTAATGCCATGATTGAGCAATCTGGAGTAAGAGTAAAACAAGCATCTAATGTCTTAACAAGCCCTGGGTTTTCAGTGCTTGTGATGAAGATGGAAGCAAGTTAACAGCATGATGATCAAGACTTTTTTCCCCAGAAATCATTTAGAATATGAAAACACTTTCTCACAGCACTTGCCAATGGACAAAGTAAAGGGTATAGTACGAGCTCAAAGTCTCCTATATTCTGCAGGTGTATGACGAGATAAGCTGCCTTCAAAACAGCTCAAGTACAAGAATTTCCTGTTCAAATTTTAAGTGATACATTAATGAGAAATCTACTTTTTTCACTTTGCTTCACACTGAGTCTTCACATGCAGGCTGTGAAGACCACAGAAATTGTTTGTTTATAGGTGTAACCTGGTCTTCCGCTAAAGGATGCACACCTTTCTGGCCTACAGAGGTATGTGTCTCTGCTCTCCAGTCTGTCTACTGGCCCAATTCATTTAATGATAAATTGTAAATTCTAGATGTGATACAATTGAAGTATAGTTAATATGCAATCAAATCAAAGAAACATTGGTATCCTTATTTGTACAATTCAGGGTAAAAACAAGAATAAAATATAAAATATGTTTGAGAATATCTTAAAATATTCAAACTTTAGCCTGTGGAAAATTTCTCAAGTGCATTCACACATGCATAATTGGGTTTGTAAGTCAATATAACTTAATGTGAAACTTCATAAGCAACATGAGCAGGAACAGTTATTTATAGATTTTGAAATTAATAAATATAATTATAAGATTAATTATATATATGACTTTTTATATTTAAAAAATGATTCTTAAAATGAAGTCATTGAATTGTGAAGGTCTAACATAGTTTCTCATACATGTACTTTGATTAAATAAAAGCAGTTTGACCTGTAATAAAAATCAGGATAAGATAGTCTCCATGAAATACTTATTTAAACTTAGTTATTAACAATCAAAAGACTTTTTAGAAATTGAACAAAACATTGTAAGAAAAGATACCACACTGATGACAGACTTATGTCTAATGGATTATGGTATATTAATTGATGTGAACCAGAAATAGTAACATGGCACTTGTGTTAAAATAATAATTAAACTAAGTAACACATTATTGAGTGTTTATAAATACCTGATTGAATATTTAGTGTTTTACATGCACTGTAATTTACATATTTTTATTCCACTTTAGATTAGTAAACTAGGTTGCTAGACTAAATAATTTTTAAAATTGTAAATTTCAAAGCCAGAATTTATTCTAGAGCTGCAGAGCCCATCTGCTAATTTATTAAATATATTATCTGATTTATTAGATTTGCTTGCACAACTAAAGATACCCTCATCAACTTTGGCAGCAATAAGATCTTTCTGTAAGTTTGTATCAATGGTGTTTCTGTATAAATGATCTACATGTTTATTTTTCATCTTATGATTTCATATCTTAACCATTAAATAAATTACAAATTACCCATATAAGTATTTATAAAATCATTTTATGTTGTGGTTTATTTATTTATTTATTAAGTTTTAGATAACTTCAGTGAGTCATTTAACATTTTTCAATATATGAAATATTTCTTTAAAATTTTAATAACCTCAGAACTCCACAGTCATTTAAAATAAAACATCATTAAATAACACCTCTTCTGTCTTTTTGATAACTAAATGTGATGAAATAAAAGTAATTTAATGCAGACTATTACTGTATATGCTAAGGCTACTATTTGCTCAACTAGAACACTTTAACGATTGGTGGATTTTAAAGTCTTAAAACTTGCTGCCTCCTTATTTTTTCTATATAATATTTTAATTTTCCCATAGTTATTCTAACAGTGTTAAAATGTTTCAGTGGAATTTGACATTAGATTAATAAGATATAATTATTCATGAACTTCTTTCCTAATTTATTAGCTTTCATTGCTTCAACCAAAAAATCATGTCATACATAAAATATCATTTTAAGAACTATTATTCTGTCGTGAAACATTTATTTAAAGCTCTAAGTAAATTAGAACCTGACTTTCCATTGGTCACCTGAAAAAACAGTGCTGTTACTTCTCTCACCCTCCACCTACATTGACTTCACTCACATATTCCAGGGATCTTGTCAGTGTTCACACCCTTTATTAATGACTTCAAGACAGTTATCATAGAGCACTGTCACTGACGTTACTGAGCTGAAGAGATGAATATCCAACAAGAAAGTGATTCAAACTTGAATCAGGCTAAGGTATCAAGGAGAGAGCAAATGATAGGTAAGGGCACTAAGAACTTGGTTTCAATAACTAAACAGCAAATATCTACCCTATGAGGAATTAAATCTTCAAAATGCTTTTTAGAATTTCAAGAGAATGACAAGAATGACCACTGTAAAGTTAACACACTGAAGGAACACACAATATAACTGTTCTAGGATGTGCAGCTGGGGTGCAGAGATGTGGGAAAAGAATAGTGAATAAGCTCACATATTTTTTTTATTTGTGAGGATCAGAGTTAAAGGTTGGAATACGGTACTCTAATATGTAATCTGAGGACTGATTTTATTCAGGCATTGTTATAAGATGTAATCTTTGACCAACAACTCATGGAGCATTATATTTTCTGAAAATTCAATGGTATATTCTGAGAGGAAGATTACAATGGTAAATATGGGTTTGGAGTCCAAAGTTATATATATGATTCCCTGTGCATGTGGGTTCTCTGTGTGTAAACTGTCTAAGCGATTGTCTCCATCTGTCCTTTCTCAGTGTTCCCATTTCTCTCCTTACAGCTTTACCATCACCTCCAGAGAAGCTCATTGCTGGCATCCTGGGAATTTTCTGCCTTGTTTTGATATATGCTGTAGTAAGAATGATACATTTTATTCCTTGTAAGTAATTTTTTTAATGATTTTATGAGTACTTTTCACTTTAATAATCTTCAGTGCCTCTAAACACTTCATAATATTATGAGTAGAATTCTAATTTTAATGCATTTCAACTACATGCAAAATGTTATTCTGAATTTGTCTAAAATGTAAGTAACAAAATGATTCTAGAGAGTATTAAATACATATATTTAGATTTCAATACTCAAAAACATGCTTTAGAAGTCTAAAATACCTTTTTGAGAAACAGAAATTCATTCTTGAGGTTACTTAATCTAAAGAAATGGCAAAGTTTGCTCTTATAAGATTTTGAAATATTCTTCCCTCGCATCTAAATTATTTTATTATTTTTTCTTTGTAAAATTAATTTTATTTTACTATTTAATCAATTCATCACATTTTAACTAAGAAACTAAAGTTATTATGATTTATTTAGATCAATATTAATTTTATAACAATTACTCTAACTTCTTCTAGGGGCTGTAATATTGGAGCAGAATAATTTGTCTCTGATAACAAGGATTGAGAAAGGTATATTATGATTTTCAAAGGTCTGGTGATAGTATAGTTTATCTTTTTGTCTATCTTAGGGAAGGCAAAAATACAATAGAAATTTTGGGGAAGAACATAGATTATAAAATCTGGCAATAAATGTTCAAAAATAATGATTGTGGGAGAGTGTTCTGTTTTATGCAACAATATGAAGAAAATTCACTTAAAATCATCATACCATTCTTGCCAATTGGATCAAATTTTCTATTGCTTTAGAATAACACTGTTATTCTAAAAATGTGAATTCATTCATTGACTTCAGGATATTAAAGAGTAGATATTTTTGCTTATATGTTTGCTTTATATGAGCACATAAATTAGGGAATGGGAGATGACCATATTCTGTGAATGTGTATAAGTGTATCAGCCTGTGAGTAGACATAAATCTAATATATATACATATTTTTATATCTATGCATAATTGTAGGTTGATTTTTGTGTTTTTAAAATTGTGTTTGGATAAAAATTTATAATATTTTTCAGCATATTGTTGTGGAGTGGCTTACATATTCCAACAATTGCTATTACATTAGTACTGAAAGTAAAACATGGACTAAGAGTCTGACAGTCTGTGCTGCTAAGAACTCTCACCTGCTTTACATAGATAATGAAGAAGAAATGGTAAGATATTAAATGCTTCAAACAATTTATCAAAAACTTATTTTAGTCAATATTGTATCAGCACAGTTCACATATACTTTTGTACATATTTTTAGTTTTTATGTTAAAGTTGGTTAATATTCCACTGTTTGACTCTATAATATTTTATTTATATTTTATACTATTAATGCACATCTGATAATTTCCATTTCTTGCTTTTCATAAAAAATCATGTTTCTACAAATGCTTTTTTCTGTAATAAACTTTGCTATTTGATTCTGTCATACATAAAAGACACTAAACATATCATAACTGTACAGATTGATTATAAAGTGAATAAAATTATGTAATTATTAATCAGATTAACAAGATAAGAGTTTCTAGCTCTCAGGAGGCCCCCGCTCCTGTGTATTCTCTCAATACTTCTCCTCTCTTCTTATTTAACTTTTCATACAATAAGATCTCAATTTGTTTTCTAACTTGATATAATATAATCATACAATATGCTTTTTTCTTTCTCTTCTTCACTTCCATATGATAGTTTTGCAATTTACCCATGTTAATGCATTTATCAGCACTTAGTTAATTTTCACTGTTGAATTATGTGAATGTAACATTTTAAAATACATTCTTTCAGATGTCTCTGTTTGGGGATGTTAGTCTCATGGCCTCAGAGAGAGAGGTTTCCTGGGTCCAATTCTTTTATCATAGGATCCCCTTTGCTGGTCTCACCTCCAAGGTCCCTCCCCTGGTGACTCCTGGTAGGGGAAGGAGAAGCACTGCCCCTGGCTCCTTTTGTTAGCAGGTGTCCTGATGGATCACCCTGCAGGTTGCTTGGTGTTGCAGAGGGGTCTGGGGGTTCCCTCTCAAACACGAAGGAGGACTGGCTTCCCTGAGCCACCTCTTATGGCTAGATTGGTTGCTGCAAAGCATCAGGCTTAAGTCACTTTCTTCTGTTGTATGGTGTCTGTTACTCTGTTGTTCCCTCGTTTCAAATATGTTAAATAAACATTTGAAAATTTATTTAGTCTTGTTATATTAGTTTTATCAACAGTGGTAACTACTAAATTACATAAATAAGAATTGTCTTTATTAAAACATAACTACTAAGCCTAAATGTTTAAACATTAATTTTACTTCAAATGTACAAATATTGTTGAAAGTTTTTAGCAAAATGAAAAGTGGTTTTTGACTTTAATGTATCTTTAGTGTTAGATTATGGTTCAACACTCATTTTGTTCTGAAAATAAAGGATCTTATGAAAAAATATGCTGTTTGCATTTTAAAAATAATAAAGCTTTCTTAATAATTATATAATAAAGTCCTTTATTTTGGTGTAGAAATTTCTGAGTTTCATATTATTTCCATCATGGATTGGAGTCTTTTTCGTATAAGCAGTGATCGGCCATGGATGTCATAAGTGGTTCAAACTTTAAACTTATGTTTGAAGTTTATATGCTCTACAGAAGAAAAATATAAGAAATAAAAATTCAGAAGTGTATTATTAATGCATTTGTTTATGCTGAATTATAAACACGAAGAATGATGTTCAAAGTTAATGAACATTGATATAAATATTGAAGAATGACTATGCAGTCTTCCTAATAACCAGCTCTTACTAATATTATATGAAAAATGTGATCACTCATTTTGAAAATATTTTTATTACAGTTACATGAAAATACTATTGTTATATAACTTGTCCCCATACTATATAACAAGAGAATTATGCATTTTTCTCCATTACAGGATGGCAGAATCATCATCTGGTAAATATAACTGTGCCATACTATCCTCGTCTGGCCTCATATCAAGTCACTGTGGATCTCCAAAAATATATCACTGCAAATTTAAGGTTTAGAGTTAAAACATTTGAGTTAGATTCTGTCGGTTAACATTATTTTTCCTGAAATATTATGATTGCTTAAGTTTTAAATAAATTATATTATTTGTTCTAACAATGAAACATTTTCCCATAAGATGTATTGGAAAACAATATACACATCCAAAAGTACAGATATCATTACTTTGGTGTCTGTCTTTTTGGTTCAACATTAGATTTGTGTCATTCAAGCTTTCTAAAATATCTCATGTTGTGCGAATCAATTTACATGAAACATCAAGAATAGGCAAACCCATAGAGGCAGACAGTGGATTAGCAATTGCCAAGGGCTAAAGGAAGGTGGGCATAGGAAATGAGTGTTAATGGTACACTGGTTCTTTGTGGGGCTGAAAACTTTCTAAATTTTGATAGTGGTGATGGTTATAAACTCTGCGAATATACTAAAAATTGCTGATATATACACTCTAGAAGAATGAATTTTTTGTTGTGTAAATTATACCTCAATAAAGCTGTTAAAAAACACTTGGGTTCATGCTTGAAACTGCATTTAAACTTTAATTTATAAAGATTAATTATGTTACAATATTGCCTCTTCCAATCAATATTATGTTTTATTTTTCCATTAGGTTTCCTTTGCATTGCTGTATTTTTTATTTTTCTATATTGAAGTCTTACAAAAATATGTATATTTTACGGTCATGATTTTGAAAATGACGTTCTTATTTAAAAAGTTTCTTTAGTAATTTTTGCTGCTTTAAACAAATACAATTGAGGGTTAAATGTTGATCTTATAACCAATGACTTCACTGATTTTATATATGAATTCTATCATTTCAAATATATATTCTTCTGAATTTTTTATATAAACAGCTATTTCATCTGTAAATATCATACTTTTATTTCTTCTTTCTTTATTTCTTCTTAAATTATTTTTTTTCTTGACTTGTTTGCACAATCCAGAGTTTTATTTTCAATCTTGAGTAGAAGGGACAGTAAAGGTTCTATATGTATCCTTCCTATTTAGGGAGAAAAAAAAGTCAATATTTTATCTTTAAGTATGAGATTTGTTTTATTTTTTAACTTGATTTTTTTTTGCTACAAATTATTGGGGTGACATTAATCAGCAAAATCCAACAAGTTTCAAGTGTACAATTCAAAAGTATGTCGTATATATATAACATTGTGTGTGCACCACCCAGAGTTAGATTTCCTTCCGTCACCAAATATATGACCCCTTTTACTACTACTTACCTACCCTCACCCCCTTCCCTCTGGTAACCACTAATCTACTGTCCATGAGTCTCTGTTTGTTTGTCATGTTTGTTTGTTGCTTTTAGATTTATATCCCACATATGAGTGATATGTGGTTTACAACTTTTTTTTCTGGCTTATTTCACTTAGCATGATTATCTCAAGATCCATTCATGTTGTCGCAAATGGCAGTATTTCATCTCTTCTTAAAGCTGAGTAATATTCCATTGTATATATGTACCACAGCTTCTTTATCCAATCATCTATTGTAGGACACTTAGGTTGCTTCCATGTCCTGGCCACCGTGAATAATGCTTCTGTGAACATTGGGGTACATACATCATTGCGGATAAATGTTTTCAGGTTTTTTTTTGGTAAATATCCAGAAGAAGTGCTGGATCATATGGTTCTTCTAGTTTTAATTCCTTGATATCCAACATGTTTTTAAAAATACTCCCCCCAAATCACTTAATCCAGGATACCTTCCCTAACACCATTATGAAATTGTCATCTATAACCTTATCTTCTATAATACCCAGTAATTGCATCTATCACAGCAAATTACATATTAATTTAAAATAATATGCTTATATCTATACCTTAAATAGATTGTAAACAATTAGATGGATATACATAGTTGAATAAAGTATAAAGTACAAGGACTGTGCTTTATACTTTATTCAACTATGTATATCCATTGCCAAACAATACGCTTGTCTCACAGAGGAAATTCTCAATAAATATTAGCTTAAAAAATAAATAGGAAACAATATTCATGAAAAATATCATTATTTTAAATTAATTAATTAATTTCTTACATATTTTGCTTTGCCTTGGTGTTCTTAATTCTGTGTAAAATAATAGAGAAAGGTTCTAGGAGATTGGCTAAAATACTGAAAGAATATTGTAAACTTTTAGCAGTTATTTTGATACTTTCCAAGAAGGTAATGTAAAAATTATAGTTTAAACCACATGCATTTTTATTCATGTATACACAAATGAATCTATTGGGGTTAAAGGAAGGAATAATGAGTTAGAATTTGGCCAAATGTTATCAGGCGAATTTAAGAAAAAAAGAAGGAAGATGCGACTTGGGAGAACTTGGTTCTGCTCGGATCTCTAACAAGAGACTTTTTCCTTTGGAAAAGTGTTGTCTGATCCGTTGGTCTATTTCCCTAGACACCTGAGATAAGTAATGTCCAAATTTTATGACATTTACAAAATTCTAGAATTCTTTAATATTTAAAATACTGAGGTAAACACAAGATCCATTTGGAGTTCAGATCCAGAAATTGTAAATGACATCTTTTTTTTTTCATGAATGTGTAAATTTCTACTATGGCAGGAAATGTAAGGTTAAGCGGCAAGCAAACAAGCAATCAAAGAAAAATAACCATGATGTTAATAGAAATTTTAAGTCATCTGATTTGCAAGTCATGCATGTGACTTACTTAAGAGCAATTTTGAAAAGACATTTATATGACTGTTTATATGACTGTTTATATGACTGTTTATTTACAAACTGTTTGTTTACAAACTCTAAGATAATATAGAAGAAAAAACTTTTCTATATCATTATATTATGTAGATTGATAATAAAACTATGAAGTCTTCTAGCATGAGTTAAGTTAACATAATGAAAACATTTCTTTGTGAAAGAAATGACATCTCAGTAGAATTCCTTATTGTCAGAATTATAGAAAGTTTCAACTGAGATGGGGCCAAGAAATTTTTTCTTTATTACTAGCCAAGATGATGACCAGTTCTCCCTCTTGGCTCACTGAAGTGTACATTTAAGATGTATGAGATCTGTGCCTTGTATTCATCCTCTTAATGTGCTAGTTGACATTATATATGGCTTTCCCAGTACATAATACATAGCTAAATGTTCTGAATAAATAGTTTAGATTCTGAATAAACAAGTTCTGAATAAATATTCTCCAAGTATGTTTGCAGATTTTTTTAACTATTATATTGCTCAACATGTTACTTCCGCTTTCAAATGCCCACGCATATTCAGACTCAGCTCTATTTCTTTTAGTCCCTTTTATTTACTTAATTGCTCATGTGAATTTTAGAATCTGTCTTTTTGACATGTTTCTTATCAATTCAAACACATTTACAGAAAAGTCAAGGCTATAAAAGTTTCAATTGGTTATAACCACACATTGTATTCTTTCATTTCTGGGCTTCTATTCAGTAAACACTTCTGACCACATTCAGTTTTAGTCACAGCTTGAAGTGAGCATCCTGCCAGGAGAACTGTTTCTCACCACAAAGTTGCATTGTGGTCTCTTCACCTCCTCCCCTTAGATTATACAGAAAGTGTTAAACACATGCTCAGATATTTAAGTGCCTATATCTTACTTGCCAAGAAGGCCTATTGATCAAGCCTTGGTGGTTATTCTCATTTAAGAAAAGTAGTTTCTAAATGGTTCATGGAGATGATAGTGGTTGTTCTCAAATGATTTGAATCCAGATTGCAAAGCATTGTAACTCTCCAATAGTTTTGAGGAGAGATAAATATGTACATGTATTTTTTAATTTCTTTTCATCACCATATATTTGACCCCCTTTACCCTTATTTAGCTCCCCACTTCCCTCTTTCCCCTAGTAACCATTAAACCGTTGTTTGTGTCAATGAGTCTCTGTTTGTCTTGTTTGTTTGTTGCTTTCAATTTTATATCCCATATATGAGTGAAATCATCATATATGTATTTTTGTAGTTAAATTATTGTTTCTGTGTAAATTCATTTTTGTTGGTTTTTAATATATATATTAGAAAGTATGTTTTATGAAAGCTATGTCATGGGGTCAAATATGTGGTGACAAAAAGAAATCTAACTATGGGAGATGAACACAGAGTGTAAATATAAAATGCCTTACTGTTAAAAGGTACAGCTGAAACTTACTGGATTTTATTAACCAAAGTCACCATAAAAATAAATAAATTAATTAAAAAATAAAAATTATTTTAAAAAGCGATGTCATAACCTTTTGCAATTTCAAAAATCACCAAAGCATAACTAATGTTCAGCAAATCCTCAATAGATGTCTCATCCTGACAGATGCTGAGTGAGCTATACGCTCACCACTGAGAATGAAATTGGAATTTCTTTGTACATAGCATCTAAAAAATTACACAAGTAATTTTTTTAACTCCTCCCCTTCCTTTTAATATTTTTACTCAAAGTCCTGGACTCATCTTAAAATGTGCCTCTTTCAGAATCCTTAAAGATGGATGTTAACTAGACTTATTGTGGTGATTGTGTCTCAATATATATACATATAGAATTATTATGCTGTATATCTGAAACTAATAAATGTTATATGTAAACTATACCTCAATAAAAAATAAAAAGTAAATAAAATAAAGTACAACGCCCGAAAAGAATCCTTTACTCACTCTATCAATTCATTTAGGGACCATTATATGTGAAACCATAGCTGCCCATGCTTAGTTTTATTACAGTATTTATTTCAAGAAATTACTTGTATGTATTTTTTATGACTTCTCTACAGGTCTATAAGTTCTTATTAGAACTAAATAAAGTTAGTAGAATATTTAGATGCTCTGCGTCTACCCTACCCCTTTCTTTTTATCTTAGATGCTACTTTGTAAGGTTCATAACAAAACCTGGAATATTAATCATAATTGAATTAAATCTCTAAAATGTTTTAGGATTATTGATACCTTTACTAGATCTGCTAGTCCTATCAAAATTTTGTTGTTTTTGAAAATACTTCTATAAAATTATATAATATATTATATATAAATCTTGTTTATTTCTGTTAGATTTGCTCATAAGTTTTTTACAGTGTTTCTATTGTGGTTATTAATTAAGTTAATAATATATAAAATTTAGTTATTTGTTTATTAATGTAATCATGTTCTTTCCAGTTCTTTATTTATTGCTTCTAGCAAATTACATTTAACAATTTTTCTTTCAAAGGAAAATTATTATTATAATCCTGAAATAAACTCAGTTTGGTTATCTATGTTCATTTTATATACTGATTTGGTTTGGTACTGCTTTAAGATTTTACAAGTTTTCATAAATGAGATTGACTTTTTCTTTCTTAATACATTCTCATCTACTAACAGCACCAAATTAATTTTAATTTTAGTGAAAGAAATAGCAACTATTCTTTTTTTTTTTTCCTATCTAGAAAAGTTTGTAGGTTATACTAATCTCTTTCTTGAAAATTTATTATTTCTCTTCTGTGAAACTATTTGCCTTTTGTGTTATCCATATGGAAAGATTTTAAATAACCTGTTGATTTCATAAAAAATATTCTAGCTTTATCAACTTTGCAGAATTAACTAGTGCTTATGTCAATTTTATCTCATGCATATTGTACATAGCAAATAGTTGTGATGTCTGTTCTATTAACTGAAGATTATTCCTAAAATTATCTCATTGATTGAATAAAGTGCGGATTTACTGATTAAATTTTGTTTTCATGTGCACATGTTTAATGAGAGTTAATATCAGTGATTCTGCTTTTTTAGCTGTTTCCCTTTAGAATGGTTCTTTGTTTGCTTTCTAAAGTGCCCATGAGTTTTATTATTATTATAACATTCTTTTTATTTTATTTTATTAAATTTATCAGTGTGACATTGGTTAATAAAATTACATAGGTTTCAAGTGTACAATCCAATTATACGTTACCTATGTATTGCTCTGTGTGTTCATTAAAGAAGCTCCAAATACTTATTTTATAAGTAATGTTTTTTTAGAGTTTAGAATAGTCTTAAATTTACAAAAAATTACAAAGATAGAGAGTTCTCACATACCCATATCATTTTCTATATTATTCACAGTTTACATTAATATGGTACATTTACCATGGTTAATAAACTGATATTGATTCATTATTATTAAATAAAGAACATACATTATTTAGAATTTCTTAGTTTTTACCTAATGTTCTTTTTCTGTCCTTTATCCCATTGAAAATAATACATTACATTTAGCCATCATATCTCTTTGGGCTCCTTTTGGCTAAATGTAATGTATCATATCTCTTTGGCAGTTTCCTTATCATTTTTTGCTAGAACAAAAATTATGAGTAGCTAAAAATAACAACATTAAGATATTAGTAATTACGTTGCTATTCTAGCAAAAGATTTGGTGCTATTATTCTGAGTAATAAAGGGCAAGTAATATAACAGGTGATGTTCACAAGGAAAAAGGAGAAAAGGGCTCTATTTAGAAGAAGAGTTTGATCTGAGACACCCACATATATAAAAAATAAAATAATATTAACCATAAATTGATAATTATTTAAGCTAAGCATGTTACGGTTTATCAAGAAAGTTTTATTTTGTATACACTTTATATTTTCACAATTAAAAGGTCTTATATGTACACATATATGTATACATGCATTATATATATCTTTATGTGTGTATGCATATATATGTGTGTGTGTGTATATATATATATATATATAACATCTGTCTATACTTTCAACTTAGATGATACAGCAAACTTGATTCCACTCAAATTTATAATAACAAGTGCACAGAATGATTAAAAAGTTTATTTAATTTTCTTCTCTTTTTTCACACAATACTTACAACTTTATCATATAACAATTTTTCACTTTTGATTCAGAAAGAGATTATATAATTCTACTATTTGTTTCTCAAAACTCTGGAAAACTTTTTACATCAATTTTAAGTAATAAAATTATATTAGAACCTAACATTTATTTTGCCAATTAGAGACATTTTTTGTGTGGTGATGAGACGGACTGCCGTGGTTTGTGTTGTTTTTCAACAGGAAGATGAGATTAGAATATTTGTCATATTATGCTCGGGGATCAAAATTGATTGGATATCTCATTGCAATTGCAAACTGAGAACTCAGGACACGTCTAACTTTTTCACAAGAATCAGGATCTTCTTTCTCTGATCAGGTGTGTGTGTCTCTCTGTGTGTGTATGTGTTTTGAACAGTTATTATTTAAGTAATGAGGCACTCTTGAGGTTTCAACCTCAAGAAAGTTTCTAAAAATATTTTCACTATAAGATAATTCTGTTTCTTAAGTGTTTGAATAGAATTACTGAAGAAAAGGAATCATTATTTCTGAAGTGTACTCTTTCACTTTACTCAATGGTAGATAATTAGGATAAACTTATTGGAAAATGAAAAGTTATGATGTAGCTATAAGATGGAACCTTGTCTCTAAACAAAACTAGAAGATGAATCTTTACATTTGAGGTTAAAGAATTGAATTTCAGTTTGAATTCTCTTATGATTTTTGTGCTCTTATGCAAGGCACTTATGTGACACACAACTTTAGTTGCAAAATAAAACCAATTATATCTGTTGCTTCCAGCTGTCATGTTTATATATAAAACAGATTTTATTTTTTAAATTTAAGCACTATGCATATGTATTAAATAGCTATTTTTTTCTGAGAGTTTTTCTAGACACTATATTACTATATAAATGTGAGGTTATTTTTGTTAATGATGCTAATAACTTATAAGTGATGATGATATAGACAGAAGCAGAATTAAAATGTATTAGAAGAAAGCATTCAACAAAAATTCATGTATCCTACCCAATTTACCTGCAAAGAAAGCAATTATCACCAAATAAAATAAAACAAGTATAAATAAGAACTGTTGTCATTCAATATCGGTGATGCAAATTTTTTTTTATTAAGTGTCTTAATGTAAGAGAATTAAAAACACCCATTATATGTTTTTACATTTTTTAAATTAGTGTTTATTATTTTATAATGAAGATAAATTTAAAAAATAAATTTTAGAGTTTTTATATAAATTCTCTTTTCTTCGTTCTTTTCTTATTTATACATGCATGGGGAAAATTTTTCTGGATTCTCACTTTTTCAATCAAAATATGTCAACTCACTACAAGGAAAGAAAACAAAAAAATAAATAAATACATGATTTATTTTCTTTAGGAACCTTTGTAAAATGAAGACTTTGAATTCATCTCTGGAGTAGATAAACATTCATAATTATATGATGGGGCTGATCCGAGATCGATGGGCTCATCACAACATGGGTATGTACTTTCTACATAAATGTGTAATTTGGCCTGTGTTTAATTTTACTGTAGCCAGAATTTGATATAAGCATGTAAGGCACAGGAAAGCAATTTACACTTATTCACTTATGTTCATTTTATGTTCATTTCATGTTATGTTCATGTTATATTTTAAATCAAGTTTTCAAAACCTCGAAAGCTTTTTTCCCTCTTATTTCATTAACTATCTAAAGTCTCTCACAATTTGAGGCAGCCTGGAATAGTGACAGCATCAGAATCTGAAGTTTGAATTTTAATCAAACTTTTTGCAGTCTCTAGCTTTGAGATAAGGAGTAATCCACAGCCCCCATGCAGTTGTTTTCTTTTCTATAAAGTAGAGATATAAAACATGTGATATTCATCTTAGTGAATTTCTATAATATTCAAATAAAATAATATTTTTAAAAGTATTTCTTAAACTGAAAGTGTTATAAATTACTCATAGTTGGTAGCATTATATTAAATAAGTAATGTAATATTGGCTACCTCTAAGATTCAATTTCCTCATTCATAAAATAATACCAACCCTTTTCACATATTTAAAAATTAAATTACACATTGTATGAACAAACAATGTTTTTTCTTAGTTTAATTATATATATAAAAAGTAATTAAAATTAGCATTTCATTTATAAAAGACTTTTACATACTTGGTAATTTTTACTATTTTAAGAGGAGAGCAAAATGATTTTTTACTTGTTTTGTTCAGAGGCAAGATTCTTTGTCTTTATCTTAAAGTTTTAGACTGTGCTTTTATTCTTTGTGTGTCCTTTACTATAAAGAAAATTAGACACACTAAACTCTACTAAGTGTTTAGTTTGTGATTGACATAATTGATACTAAGTGCATACCATTTTATTTCACTTTTTAAAATACCCATACCATGTTGTTTTGATAATTGATTGATATCCTTTGTTTTATTTCCTCTTCTTTCTTTCTCTCTCTTTCTCTCTCGCTCTCTCCTTTCCTTCTTTCTTTCTTTCTTTCTTTCTTTCTTTCTTTCTTTTCCTTCAGCTATTTTCATTCCTTCCTTCCTTCCTTCCTTCAGCCTTCAACTTCAGCCTTCCTTCCTTCAGCTTCCTTCCTTCTCTTCTTCAACTTCCTTTCTTTCTTTCAACTTTCTTTCTTTCTTTCTTTCTTTCTTTCAATATTTTCTTTCAACAACAACAACAACTTTCCTCTAACAATATATATTTCTTCCTTTTTCCTTCATCTATTCCTTCCTTCCTTCCTTCAAACTATTCCTTCCATTCCTTCACATTCCTTTCTATTTCAGCTTCCTTCCTTTTCTTTTTTTAAATTTTAAAAGTTATTAACTGAGTAAATGTGGCTCTTTGAATTAAAGATGTGTCTAACTTTCTAGGGCCCTGTCTTTTTCATTATACAGTATCTTTTGTTTAATGTTAGACTTTATTACACATTAAGAATGAACTTTTTTTTCATAGTACACAGGATCTTGCTAAAAATATTTTGCTGTAAAAATATAATTTCATTTATATTACAAAGTGTGAAAATCATAATAATTAAATAATATAAAACAAAAGTAACTTGTTATTATACTTTAAAAAGAAAAAGATAGAAATGGCAAGTTAAATTTTAAAAATTTGTGATCCAAGTGGCAGGAAGGCCATGACTCATATTGGCCTGAATTGTTTTTCTCCAGAGATGAATGAATCCCATAATTATAAATTTGAACTTGCAAATCGTGATACTTTTGTACTCTCGCAAAAGAAAAGACCTGCATTAATCACAAACACGTTTGGAGAAAACCGTAAGTACTATACTCTGTTTAACATCTTGAGGTGGAAATTGGAAACTGTGATTATCAACATAAATATTCAGTTAATTTTACCTTCATGAAGAAGCAGAAATGAGATTAATATAATATTGAAATATATAATAAATTAGCAGAATCTCTTGAGTTTAGGATCTTTTCATGACCTAAAAAATGATGATTATCATATTAATGACAATTGAGACAGTAGTTTCTAAGGGAATACTGAACAACTAACTTTAAAAAGGAGTAAATAAAAATGAAAAACAAGAGAAAAGAATTTCAAAATATCCTTTAGTGTTACATTTTTAAACAGTATAGAAACAATGACTTGATTGCTAATCACAAACTGTTTCTGTGTAGTGAAAAAGATATGCTCTCTGTCCTTCGTCAAGGCAGAATATGATTGAAAATGGAGCCTGACACTCACTCAGCCATTAAAAGAAATGAAATCCTACCGTTTGCAATTACACGAATGGATCTAGAGATTATTATGCTGAGTGAAATAAGTCAGACAGAGAAAGATAAATACCACATGATTTCACTTATATGCAGAATCTAAAGAACAAAAAGAACAAACTAATCAAAAACAGACTCACAAACATTGTGGACAATTTGGTGACGGACAGAGGGGAGGTGGATTGGGGGCTGGGAGAATGGAGTGAAGGGTTAAAGAAGTACAAATTAGTAGTTGATAGTTGGTCACAGGGCTGGGGAGCACGGCAGAGGGAATACAGTTAGCATTAACATGATGGTTCGGTGGAGGGCCAGGGGAGAAAGGGAGCAATTGGGGGGATCGTTTTATGAACTATAAAGATGTCTAACTAATGTACTGTATACTTGAAACTAATTTAAATAAATAAATTTAAAAGAAAGAAAATGTAGCCTAAAATAGCTTACATTAAAAGAAAAATAACAGACTACTCTCACCTATATATTATAAATGATTTATAATAAAAATAAATGATTACCAAATAGTATCACTTTCAAGAGTTAATTATAGAAATGAATATGTGTCATATGTAATAATAGAAGATTGTAGATCATATACATAATGTTAAAAGGTTTTGGATAAAAATCAATATAAATTCTTAATTTACAAAAACTTAATTTTAAAACCTCTAAAATATAAATACTGCCTTTAGGACATATGCTGTCATTAAGCTTATTGATAAGTGCTAACAGCATTTTCATCATAGTTAGAAAAAAACAAGAATAAAAGGGCAAAATTAATATTAGCAAGAATATGTGATTTAAAATATTTTAAAAACATTCAAAAGCTTCACCCCAAAATATTACAAGCAATAAGAAAAACCGATATGTAGATGTGATTGAAAATAAGATGTAAAAATAAGATATAGTTTTAATAACTACAAAAACAAAAACAAAAAATGATGAAAGAAAAATACCATGTTTATAAGACCAAAAATCAGAAATAAACTTTTTAATTAAAGCAACAAATGAACAAGACAAACAAACAAAAACTCATAGACAACAGACAACAGTTTAGTGGTTACCAGAGGAAAAGTGGAGGGAGGAGAAGGTAGATAAGGGTAAAGGAAGTCAAATACATGGTGACAGGAGGAAATTTAACTTTGTGTGGTGAACACATGATACAAAACACAGATGTCTATTATCTAATTGTACTCTTGAAACCTATGATTTTATTAACCAATGCCATCTCAATAAATTTAATAAAACATACTAGAAATAAATTTATTACTTTAAAGTTGTACTAATGAACACAGAATAAGACATATATAATGGAAATAGGAATTTTTCAAGGATAAAAGACATCTCTTTAAAATCAAATTATCTGACTATATTTATACATTTAACGTGATTCTTTTGAAAGTGGCAGGTTCTTAAAAAGTTCATTTTAAAGTTTTTTTTTATTCTTTATTTTTAAAAAATTTATTGGGGGGTAACATTGGTTAATAAAGTTATATAGGTTTCAAGTGTACAATTCAATAATACATCATCTGTGCATTGCATTGTGTGTTTACCACCCAAAGTTAAATTTTCTGCTTCACCATGTGTTTGATCTCTTTTATTCTTATCTATCTCTTCATTCCTTTGTTTTCCTATGGTAACCACTAAACTGTTGTCTGTGTCTATGAGTTTTTGCTTGTCTTGTTTGTTTGTTGATTTCAGTTTTATATCTCACATATGATTTCACTCATTTTAAAGTTCTTAAGGCATATATGAAGTGTAATGATAGCTAAAATATTCTGAAAAAGAAGTGTAATATAATATTATGAGCACTGTAAGTACTCAAGCATATTATAAAAGTAAGGATATTTTACTTATAGTTTGAATGGAAAGACAGATTAAAAATATAGGAATAAATTCGAACACATACAGAAATGTATTATATACTAAAGATGGTATTTTATATCAATGAGAACATATTGATTTACTCAGTAAATAACAGAAATATTCAGTGTCCATTTGGAAATGAAAAATTTTTATAAATTTGAGTTTCTACCTCATTACAGACACATAAACACACACATACACAAATACCAAAGAGATCAAATGAAAAAGGAAACCATATAACATAAGGGCATAACTTATTTCATAAACTCAGAATAATAAAAACATTTTTATTTATATCAAAAAAAGCATAATGGTTAGAAGAAGTCAACCATTTTCCATTTCAGCACGCCAAAAGTATAATAGAAATTATAAAGTTAAAACAAAAATGATATCTGAGGTGAATATTACAAAACATATGGCAAAAAATGAACTAATATTCTCAACCTAAAAAGTGAGAAAAAAGTTACTTAATATAAATAAGAGCAGTCTCAAGAAATAAAATAAAACATAATTAATTCATAATAAGAAAAATAAAGTTAAATTTAAAAATAATATTGCTTATCAGATTTATACACTTAAAATGCAACTAATATTTAACGCAGAAGATGTGAACAATTAGGCTTTTAAGCTTAAACTTGTACTACATAATTGGTATAGCTTCTTTGGACTGAAATTTCCAATTATTACAAAAATTTAAAAAGCAAATGCCCTTTGCATCAGTAATTACCCTTTAGGAAATTTCTCCTAGAGAGGTACTCAGAAACATGCATAGGTGTGTATGAATTGTTATTTATATAATGATCTCTAATAGTAAAAACTAAGAAACAATTTAATATGCATTTAAACAATTAAGTCTGTCAGTAATTAGATATTGTTCATATACCAATGAAACAATACAAGCAGCCATTTATAAAAATTTGACAACTTTATGACATGATATAGAATAATCATGATATTTTCTTAAGTGAAAAAATCATAGAATATTTTGTATAGTTTCTTAAATATGTGTTTTTAAAAGGGGGAACTGTGAATATTTATTATTGCATCTCTGAAAATTTTTAAAAATGATAACCATAATTTATTCTAGGAGATAACTGTAGAACTTATAGAGAATAAAAAAGGAATATTGTATTTTTATAGTCTTATTTTTTAATCATTTATAAAGAACTATGTTATCCGTTTTGAGCAAAATAAGGAAAAAGCACTGATATCAGCCCCACATAAAAACACTCTAACTTTTATGTTAAATATGAAAATATCAGAACCTTTATCTTTTTCTCATTTTCTCATTCTTTCTTTGACAGACTCTCCAGTTTTCCTTGCCCGTTCCATTGCTGTAGCTATGGGAATTCGTTTCATTATAATGGTAACAATATGTAGCGCCATAGTTATAAATTGTAAGTGATAACAGAGAAGTAGATAGCAGAATTGTTGATCTAATGATTGTATTATATTACTTTGATTAATATTCAGAAATACAGAAACAAGCTAGCAATATTAATTAAGTGTCCTTATATTTTCGCTATTAGTCTAAAAACTTGTCAACTATTTTTAAATTTTTTTTCATGGACTATGTTACTAACAACACAAAGCCTTCTAATAATTATGATTATTTTAATAGCATTATTCAACCAAACGACTCCAATTTCTTTGAATGGTAAGTGAAAGTTTTCTAACATTTTGAAGCACAAATTGCATGCATCTATGTATACTTGGGTTTAGGCATGTATCCAATGGCGTTAACAAGAAAGTATGTAAAAAGATAATTAATTCTTGTCCATGATTCACTGTAACTTTTTAAATTTTATGTTATTTTTTACAATGAGAAAGTACTTGTAAAAAGTAGAGAACATAGTTTTAGTCTGTATATTTATCTGTCTATCTAGCTACCTATCTATCATCTATCTATCATCTATCTATTATCTATCTATCTAACAGGGTATAGAGATATGACATTGGGTATGACCAAAAGGGCTTAATTATCTAGACTTTTAGAGTTAGAATAAAAAGGATATTTAACCTGTCTAAACAAAATCTACTATAATGTTCAGACATGTGCAGAATTAATAATATATTCTCTCTTTCTAGAAAGTTACTGTGGCCCATGTCCTAAAAACTGGATATGTTATAGAAATAACTGCTACCAATTTTTTAATGAGAGCAAAAGCTGGTCTCAGAGCCAAGCCTCTTGTATTTCTCAAAATTCCAGTCTCTTGAAGATATACAGCAGAGAGGACCAGGTTAAGTACTGTTTTAATTCCTCTTCCTATATTTAGTTCTAACGTATAAAGCATATGTTAGGATGAATATGAATCTGAAATATAATAGAAGCACTAAGTCTCAGATATACCAACCGTGAATCATTCTGCATTAAAAATAAGAAAGTACAACAATTACAGGTATTATGTATGTGTTGTTTAAGTTGGAATTATGCTAGAGGACAGAATGCATTTTCCCCAAGTGCAGGAAATAAACGATTAAATGATTATGGCCTTGTAGTTACTAAAACTTGAGTACTGACTTTATTTGTGATTTCAAACAGGATTTCTTTAAATTGGTAAAGTCCTATCATTGGATGGGACTAGTACAAAATCCAACAAATGGATCTTGGCATTGGGAAGATGGTTCCATTCTCTCACCCAACCAGTAAGTCTATACCAATAGGTCTCTATTTGTGGATTTGTCCCTGAGCTATTCCTATGATCACTTAACTATCGTATTTTCCTTCACACGATACCAGGACATTCCCATATGCTAATAGATTCAGCAAAAAACTCTTAGAGATTAAATTTAGTAGATCATGGAGCAGAACAGTCAATACTAGTAATAATGAGTAATATTAATTGTTTGTTATGTGCTAAGTACTGTACAAGATAGGTCTAACATAATGCTCATTTTATAGATGAGGAGTCTAAAACAGAGGTTAAGTATCACATACATTCTTTTTTTGATCTTATTACCAGATTTGTAGAGATATAATTGACGTTCAATAAACTGCACATATATAAAGTATACAATTTGATAAATTTTGACCATTAATGACATCAAGATAATTAGCATATTTATCACCTGCAAAAGTTTCCCTTTGCATCTTCATAATCCCTCCTTCATGCCCCTCCTAACCTACCTCTTTTTGTCTCCAGACAACTAGTCTGCTTTCTCTCATTATAGATTAGTTTGTAGTTTATAGAATTTAATATAAATGGAGTCCTACAGTATGTACTGTTTTTATGTCTGGCTCTTTTACTCAGTATAGTTATTTTAAGATTAGTCACTTCATAGCATGTAAAAGGGTTAATTTCTTTTTATTCTTGAGAGGCATTCCATATATGAGTGTTGCTCAATTTGTTTATCCTTTCACCTATTGATGGGCATTTGGGTTTTTGACTATTATTTGCTATAAAAATTTGCATACAAGTCTTTGTATAAACATCGGCTTTCCTTACATAAAGATCTAGAAGTGGAGCAGAGAAATGCTTATTCAGGGCCTCTGCCCATTTTTTAATTGGATGTTTGTGTGGTTTTTTCAGTGTTGAATTGTATGGGTTCTTTATAAATTTTGGATATTAATCCCTTATCAGATGTATCATTGGCAAATATTTTCTCTCATTCAGTAGTTTGTCTTTTCGTTTTGTTGATGATTTCCTTTGCTGTGCAAAACCTTTTTATTTTGATGTAACCCCTTTTATTTTTATTTTGTTTTCCTTGCCTGAGAGGATATATCAGAAAAAACTATTACTAAGAGGAATAACAGAGAATTTACTGTTCATGTTTTCTTCTAGGAGTTTTATGGTCTTACATTTAAGTCTTTAATCCATTTTCAAGTTTATTCCTGTATATGGTGTAATATGGCATTCCAGTTTTATTTTATTTTATTTTATTTTGGATGTTTCTGTCCAGTTTTCCTAATACCATTTATTAAATAGCCTATTTACCTCATTGTTTATTTGTGTCTCCTTTGCCATAGATTGAATGACCAAATAGGTGTGGATTTATTTCTGGGTTCTCTCTTCTGTTCCACTGTTCTATGTGTCTGTTTTTGTGCCAGTACCATTGTGTTCTGATTACTATAGCCTTATAGTATAGTTTGATATCAGGTAGTGCGATACCTCCAACTTTATCCTTCATTCTCAAGATTGTTGTGGCTATTCAGGATCTTTTATATTTCCATATAAATTTCTGGATTATTTGTTCTAGTTCTGTGAAAAATGTCATTGGTATTTTGATAGGGATTGCATTGAATTTATAGATTGCTTTGGGTAATATGGGCGCTTTAACGATGTTAATTCTCTTCCATGAGCATGGTATATGCTTTCATTTATTTGTATCTTCTTCAATTTCTTTTTTCAATGACATTGTTTTCTAAGAAAAGGTCTTTTACCTCCTTGGTTAATTTATGCCTAGGTATTTTATTGGTTTTGATGCAATTGTTATTGGAATTGCTTTCTTAATTTCTCTTTCTGATAGTTTATTATTGGTGTATAAAATGCAGCTGATTTCTGAATGTTAATTTTGTATCCTGTTACTTTACTTAATTCATTGATCATTTCTAACAGTTTTTGGTGGAATCTTTAGGGTACTTTCAATGTAGTGTCATGTCTTCTGCAAATAATGACAGTTTTACTTCTTCCTTTCCAATTTAGATGCTTTTTATTTCTTTTTCATATCTGATTGCTGTTGCTAGGACTTCCAATACTATGTTGAATAAAAGTAGTGAAAGTAGACATCATTGTCTTGTTCTTGCTCTTAAGGAAAATGCTTTTAGCTTTTCCCCACTGAGTATTATGTTAGCTGTGGGTTTGCCATATATGGCCTTCATTATGTTGAGATATGTTCCCTTTATTAGCATTTTGATGAGAGTTTTTATCATAAATAGATGCTGGATTTTTTCAAATGCTTTTTCTGCATCTATTGATCTGATCATATGATTTTTACCTTTTAGTTTGTTAATGTGGTGAACCACATTAATTGATTTGCAGATATTGAACCAAACTTGCATCCCAGGAATAAATCCCACTATCAAGTATTTTTTAAATGTATTGCTGAATATGATTTGCTAATATTTTGTTGAGGATTTTTGCATCTATGTTCATCAGGAATATCAGCTTATAATTTCCTTTTTCTGTAATGTCTTTGTCTGGTTTAGGAATTAGGGTAATAGTGGCCTCGTAAAATGAGCTTGGGAGCCTTTCCTGCTCTTGAACTTTTTGGAATAGTTTGAGAAGAATAAGTGTTAATTTTTCTTTGAATGTTTGGTAAAATTCACCTGTGAAGCCATCTGGTTCAGGACTTTTGTTTGTTGGGAGTTTTTTGACTACTGATTCAATTTTATTCATAGTAATAGGTTGGTTCAGGTTTTGTTTCTTCTTGACTCACCCTTAGGAGATTGTACTTTTCTAGGAATTTATCTATTTCTCCCATATTGTCCAATTGGTTTGCACACAATTGCTTGCAGTATTTTCTTATAATCCTTTGTATTTCTGTGGAGTTAGTTATCACTTCCCATCTTTTATTTCTGGCTTTATTTATTTGGGTCCTCTCTCTTTTTTTCTTGATGCATCTGGCTAAAGGTTTATCAATTTTGTTTATCTTTTGGTTTCATCGATCTTTTTTATTGTTTCCCTAGATTCTTTTTTATTTCCTCTCTAATATTTATTATTTCCTTCTTTCTGCTCACTTTGGGCTTTGTTTACTATTCTTTTTCTAGTTTCTTTAAGTGTAAGTTTAGATTGTTTATTTGAGATTTTTCTTGTTTCTTGAGGTTTACCTGTATTGCTAGGAATTTTCTTCTTAGGACTGCTTTTGCTGTGTCCCATAACATTTTAGTTGTTGTATTTTCATTTTCTTTTGTTTCAAGGGACTGCTTTTGCTGTGTCCCATAACTTTTTAGTTGTATTTTCATTTTCATTTGTTTCAAGGGAATTTTTTCTTGATTCTTTTTTAACCCACTCATCATTTAGTAGGATGTTATTTAGCCTTGAAATGTTTGTGGATTTTTCAGTTTTCTTCTTGTGGTTGATTTCTAGTTTTATCTTATTGTGGTTAGAGCAGACGCTTGATATGATTTCAATCTTCTTAAATTTATTGAGACTTGTTTTGTGGACTAACATGTGGTCTACCTTAGGAAATGTTCGATGTGCACTTGAGAAGAATGAATATTCTGCTTCTTTGAGGTGAAATACTCTAAAAATATCAGTTAAATCCATCTGGTCTAGTGTGTCATTAAAGGCCACTGCTTCTTTGTTGATTTTCTGTCTGGAAGATCTGTTCATTGATGTCAAAGGGGTTTTAAAGTTTTAGCTATGACTGTATGACTGTTGATCTCTCCCTTTATGACAGTAAATATTTTCTTTATATATTTAGGTGTTCCTATGTTGGGTACATAAATGTTTACCAGGGTTATGTCCTCTTGTTGGATTGATCTCTTTATCATTATGTAATATCCTTGCCTCTTATTATAGCCTTTGTTTTAAGGTCTATTTTGTCTGATATAAGTATTGGTTCCCCAATACTTAAATGATTTTTTTTTCATTTCCATTTGTATGAAATATCTTTTTCCATCTCTTTCAGTTTGTGTATGTGTCTTTCAATCTGAAGTGGGTCTCTTATAAACAGCATATGCATGGGTCTTGTTTTCTTATCCATTCAGCTACCCTATATCTTTTGATTGTACATTTAATCCATTTACATTGTAATTATTGTTAAGTACACAGTTATTATCATTTATTATTGTTATTTATGTTTTTTTCCCCTCCTTTTTCTTTTTAAACATTTCTTGTAACACTGGCTTAGTGGTGATGAGATTTTATAGCTTTTTTTCTGTCTGGGAAACTTTTATCTCACCTTCAATTTTAATTGATAGCATTGCTGGGTTTAGTAGTCTTCGTTGTAGGTCCTTGTTTTTCATCGCTTTGAATATTTCATCCAATCCATTCTGACCTGCAAAGTTTCTTTTGAGAAATCAGCTGACAGTCTTATGGGGCTCCCTTGTAAGTAACTAGCTGCCTTTTTCTTGCTGCTTT
The DNA here is from genome assembly GCF_902729225.1 of Pteropus medius. Lineage (NCBI taxonomy): Eukaryota > Metazoa > Chordata > Mammalia > Chiroptera > Pteropodidae > Pteropus > Pteropus medius. The sequence continues at coordinate 43,639 of NW_024349409.1, read as the reverse complement.
TAGGATTCTCTCTTTGTCTTTAACATTTGGTATTAATCATAATTAATTATGATTAATTATGTCTTGGTGTAGACCTGTTTGGGTTCATCTTGTTTGGGATCCTCTGCACTTCCTAGACTTGTATCTCTATTTCTTTCATCAGATTATGGAAGTTTTCTGTCATTATTTCTTCAAAAAGTTCTCAGTCCCTTGCTGTCTCTCCTTCTGGTACTCCTATGATGAGAATGTTGGTATGCTGATGTTGTCCCAGAGGTCCCTTAAACTTTCCTCACTTTTTTCAATTCTTTTTTATTTTTGCTGTTTCAGTTGGATGTTTTGTGCTACCTCATCTTCATATTGCTAATTTGATCCTCTGCTTCATGTAATCTATTGTTGATTCCTTCTAGTGTACTCTTTGTTTCAATTATTGTATCCTTCATTTCTAACTGGTCTTTTTTTATGGTTTCTATGTCCCTTTTTTTGCTTACTATCTCTCTTTGAAGTTCTAACTGAGATCATCTAGTCTTCCTCTAAGTTCGTTGAGCATCCTCATAACCAGTTTTGAACTCTGCTTCTGGTAGGTTGCTTGCCTCCATTTCATTTAGTTCTTTTTCTGGAGTTTTCTCCTGTTCCTTCATTTGGGGCATGTTTCTCTCTCTCTCTCTCTCTCTCTCTCTTTTTTTTTCATTTTGGCTGCCTCTCTGTTCATTTCTATGTATTAGGTAGATTTGCTATGTCCAGTCTTGGCTGGGTCGCCTTATGTAGTAAGCGTCCTGCTTGGTCCTAGCAGAGTCTTCCTGGTCACCTGCTCTGGGTGCTCCAGGAGTGGGTTGTGTGTGCTCTCCTGTTGTAGTTAAGCTTTAATTGCTGTTGGCATATCAATGGGTGGGATTGGTTGTGAGGACTGGCTACACCAACAGAGTATGAGCTGCAGTGTGGGGGCTGACCCCACAGAGTGGGATTTGCCCCAGCAGGCTCATGCACCTGCTAAGACCACCCTTTAGGTGTACCATTTGTGCTAATGAGGTAGTGTTCTGTTGTGGTCTGATGCCAGCCTCCAAGTGTGTTGGTTCTGGGATCCCTTGGTCAACAGCTGCCTGTGACTGCCTGGGGTTACCTGGTAGGAGCTACAGAGCAATCTGTGGTTGGTCTCTGCTTGTACTGGCACTAGAAGCAAGTGTGGAGAGGCCACGCAGCAAACCGAGGCTGGCTGCCACAAACATCGAGCCTGGAGTAGTTCAGCAAAGGGTCCAGAGCTCCCCAAGGTTAGAGGCCACCTACTGGCTGCCTACAGAATCAGCAACTGAAGTAGTCTTGGGTGGTACATGAGTTGGGTGAGGCAAGGTCCCAGAAAGTCACCAGGGTGAGATGAGTGGCACTCCCCAGGTTAGTGCAGACTCAGATTTGGTGCCAGTGCTGAACCTGTGGCCATTTGCAAAAAGCCTCAGATCACACTGAGGCCAGCTGCCATCTGCCTGGGTTTCACAGACCCCTGAGATTTGTTCAAGAAACACTGTAGCTCAGAAAGGGACTGGTTGCCCATCACCTAAACCATCCTCATATTGAAGTAGCATCATCATTTTTCCCTCAGCCTTCTAATTTATCTGTTCCTGGAAGAAAACAAATTGCTATTTATTACATTAATCATATAATTATAAAATACTCAATTGCAGAGTAAAATATATATATACATATAATCATCTCTATGCAGAATGCTTACACACACACACACTTATGTATGTGTGTATATTTATATTAGAAAATTTTACAATTTTTAAAAATTTTCTTACCAAGTAAAATTGCATATATCTGTAGATTGTATATTTTTCACAAAAATGACATTAAATTCTGAATTCATTTCTAATCTAAATATTTGTTTAAAGAAACATTTTAAAGCTTTCATTTCACTCAGGTACACATATGAAGAGATCCCAGAATTTCTAAATTGACTAATTTCCACTGTGTAAAAATGGTAGCACATGATTTATAAGAAAATGAAATTTTTACTTTTATTATCTGAGTTGGCTATATTTTGCATATCTGTGAATTAAGAAAGGCCAAGCATGGTCTTAAAATATTATATTTTATATATAATTATATATAAATATTATATTTTATGTGTTGTTATATATAAACATTATATTTTGTATTATATGCCTATATTTAAATAAATATTATTTCATTTTTACATCCCTGCATTAATAAAGTTATAAATGTAATTTGTCTTTCTCTCTAATCTAGACTAACATTGGTTGAAGTACAGAATGGAACCTGTGCTGTTTATGGCTCAAGTTTTAAAGGATACACAGAACATTGTTTAAATCCAAACACATACATCTGCATGCAGAGGATTGTATAAAAAGCTATTGTTTATAAAATATAAAGAATTCAAAGACACAAAAGCCATTCTCTGACCGTTCTTCATGAAGAAAACTTCCAGAAGAAAACTTCACCAATATTTATTAAATATTTTTTCTATCTCACATGTCATAAAACATAACCTTGCAGCCAATAAAGGCTAACAATTAAAGAATAATATTCTATAAGTAGTCTGAGTAAAGTATATACCGTAACCTTTTGTACTATTTTTTCATAGTTTCTGTAAGTGTGAAGTTATGTCAAAATAAAAGCTAAAATAAACAAACAAACAAAAATTCTGCAGTCATCCTTGAAGTCTCTCTTTCTTTTACACATTGCATCTAATATATCAGTAAATCTTATACACATACACATAAACATACACACACGTCATCATTTCTTATCATCAACATTTCTATCAGATCTGCTGATGAATGTGAAAATTTGTTGATGAATTGTGAAAATTTAATTTTTCTTAAATACTTTATTTTACCTTAATCTTTGAAAGATATTTTTACTGGATATTATTTTGGCAGATATTTTTGTTTGTCATTTTCAGAGTGAAATACAATTAAATTCTGCCTTCTATTATTATTTCTGTTAAGAAGTTAACTGCCTAACTTATTGTTGTTTTTCTCTTTTTCTGATTAATGGTAATATTTTCTCTTCATCTGTCTTAAGCATTTTGACTGTATTATGCCTTTCTATTTATTCCATCCTGAGTTTACCAGGGTTTTTTTTTTTTGGCATTTTTTGTCTTATTTTTTCTCTGCTGTCATTCTATGACTCTAGTTCTTCACACACTTGTCCTGTTGAGTATGTAACATGTTCAATTCATGCATTTATCTGTTTTTATTTTTCTAGTTTATTGTTTCTGTGCTTCAGTTCATGTATTTTTATATTGATTAGTCTTTGAGTTCAGCGATACTACATTTTTTTAATTTCAATTTGCTATTTAATCTGTCCATTGAGTTCTTAATTTCAGATATTATAGCTTTTTCAGTTTTAGAATGTCTATTTGGTTGTTTTTGGAAATTCAAAATTTCTGGGTAAATTCTTAACAATGGCATCTATTTTTGTTTATTTTTTTATAATTGTAGAATACATTTATCATGTTTATTTTAAAGCCCTAGTCTGGTAATCTGGTAATTCCATATATAGATTATTTGTGGTGTGTGTGTGTGTGTGTGTGTGTGTGTGTGTGTGTGTGTTCTTGATTATTTATTTGCCTTTGTGAAAGTCTTGTAATTTTTTCTACTGTATGCCAGATATTGTGTATAAAAGCATAGAGATCCAAATAAAGTTATTTTCCACCAGAAAGAGCTGACTCTCTTTTAAAATTTTCTTTAAAGTGGACAGGGTGGGGATGTAATTACTTTAATGAGGAAATTAGAGGGATTAATTGTCTTGGTAATGCTGAGTTACCTCAGCCTTGTAATCTATGAGAAATTCAGTTATTTTTATATATAAGTTTTTAGCTTCTTACCACACACAACATCAAAGTTTGGCAAATGTGTTGAGGGTGATACCAGCCAGCCACATACTTAAAATGCCACCATTCTCCAATTTTGTCATTGTTTTCCTTCTTTGTGAATAGTAAAATCTCCACTAATTTTTATTTTCTGAAGCCATGGCTTAGTGCCAAGGGCCAAGTTGGTTTCTCAGGTTCTTGCTATTCCCAGAATCAATCATTGTGACCAAGTCTGACTGTGCTATAGATCCCACATGTAGATTACCCCAGTGTCACTTCTTCCACCCAAGGTTTTCATATGCTCCTTTGTTTGTTTGTTTGTTTGTTTAAGCACCTTCTGGCTAGTCTCTGTTTCTTAAAAACCAAAACTTTGGGAAATCCTTGTTTTTCCTCACAAGCTTTTGGTTTTGCTTTGTAGTCATTTGTTTTGTCAAGGATTTAGCAAATGTCTTGTGGGAAAAGTGACAATTTGCGGTCCTTCAGATCTCCAGTGTTGACATTCTAGTGCATGTCACCACTAACAACTTTACCAGTTTCTCTTCCCTTGGATACAGATTCTCTGCCTTAGACAAGCTCTGATCTACAAAACAAACAAACAATAAACAATGACACATTGCCAATTTATACTCCCTACTCTGGAATTTAAGCTAATTTAATCATTCCATAGATCTTTGCTGCCTCAAAAACTTAAAAAACACATCCTTCTTTTACTGTTTTGACTTTTTTTTTTTTTTTAATCTATGGCATTTTGTCTGGAAACAAATGTTATCTGTTGAGGTCTTGCTTCATGTTACTAATATTCTCCTTTATCTCACTGAGGATTTCTTAGACTATTTAAAATTTTTGTTAAATCTGTGCTGTTAATCTACTGTATGAAATAGAATTTTACTTTGCTCTATTTCTTTTAGAGGAGTTGTGCTTCTTAGGGATCTAATACTTTTTGCCTGTGGCCCCATGGGGTTTCAGTAACCCTGTTTATGATTGCGTACAGATGTGGATGGATCTGTTCTACTATTTCTTATGTCAGTCGGGTGAGTTAAAGACTGAGAAAACTCTAAAGAAATCAAAGACTGCCTCACAGTTTTCAAACCTCTGTGTTTTCTGGGTTTTTTTTTCTCCCTTCTGGATTGTAATGTGTATTTATTACTGTGATTACTTTATTAATGCCTGTCCTTCCCTTTAGTTTGTAAGCTTCATGAAAGCAGGCATAGTTGTTTGATATGTACAACTATATATTTCAGAACTTAAAGCTCGGTGCCTGACAAATGGCAGGAAAAAATCTTTTTTTTGAAGAAGTAAATTCTGTCCATTTATTTCACTCCAGTGGACCTTATCTCTTTGCACATTGTATGGCTAAGAAAGTTTTAATATCTCTTGCTTTCTATAACTACTTATTAATGATTATTTTCTATCTTATCAAAAATGTAATTTTACTTTGACATTCATTTTAATAGGCAATTTTATCTTTTTATGCTGATCATTCATTCCCTTCATAGATGATCATAATGAGGCAAAGAAAGACTGGCATTTTACATAAACCTAAACATGAGTATAAGACTATTTTGAAAAAAATGTATTATAAAAGTACTGGAAGATTTAAATGTGGCAAAACTGGATTTATTTAATATCTCTGTCCCAGGAATGGAGGGGAACTAAATGGGTTCCACAAGCAGCTGCCTGGGCCCTGACTGTCAGCGTGCTCTCTCCCGTGGCTGCACAGTCTCACCCAGGGCATGCACACTGCAATGAATGCTGGTGATAGGAGTAGGATGGTGGCACGTAAGTGCACAGCTGGAGGGCCTAGCCTGTGTGAGCACAGTGGTGGCAGTTACCTATGGATGCCTAAGCTTGAGTCTTGCACTTGTGCAGCTGCAGAGTCTTGGGTTAGTTGCCAGAGCAGTTCCTGAACTCCAGTGGGAGCCAAGAATGGAAGGTTGTAGGGAGGGACTCAGGCTACTGGTGTCTGTGAAGGTAAATAACTGTGAGGTGAAAGCCCGTGAAATCTGCAAGAGTCCCAGGAAGCTGTATTGGTAGGTCTTTTGTTTCTCAGTGGTAAAATCAGCTGGGCTTTTTGCAGAGCAGGTTAAATAAAATATTTTGACAAAGCAGTGCGCAATACTTTTTTTCTTTTGGTGGTTACAGAGGAACTGGTCATTCAGATTCTAAGAAGAGTAGCAATGAGTTGTGGCTGGGCTAAGCTTTAATTATATTGAGTTACTCTGGTTACTTTTAATGTGCCTTATCACTGCATCACCAGCCCTAAGTGTCAGATCTCTTAGCTGTTGTCAGTAGTTGATCTGTCAGGGGGTTTGGCTGAGTTTCATTCAAAATGTTGGTTCATCTTTGTATTAAACTCCAACAGGGCTCTAGAAACTAAGCACCCCAGAAATGCTTGAGATTGTGCAAATTTTATTCATTTTTTCACTCCTTTCTCATGTCATGTTCTAAGAAAAATACCCCAGGTGGGACATGGGCAGAATTGTAAGGACAAGTTTATTTTTTGTACTTGGAGCTCTTAAGATTCCAGGTTATGCCACCAACACACATCGGTTTGAAAATCTCTTGATTATGGTCGACCCTCTCCTCTGCTCACAGTACTCAGACTAGCTCTTTCCTTCGAGTAATGTAAACTGCAGTGCTCCTCTCCTCACTGATGGGGTTTCGTCCTTTGATAAAATTTTGATCATAGAAGCTTCATTATATCCCATTCTACTTTCATAAATCTACAGAAAATCATAAATCCATTAGAGTAAAATTTATCATGTAGAGTACAATTTTCCATGTAGTCACCAAAGAGTAAAGGTCATTCTAATCCTTTCATATTTTGACTGGATTTATTATTTTATAGATGTTTAAATTTCCATTTAAATGTTCTGTCTAATCAAGAGATTATTTAAAATAATATTTTTGATTCTAATTAATATTGAGATAATTATTTGAGAATTTTTAAGATCTTTTATGAATGGTAATGACAATAATACATTTTATAAATTTGACAAATTTATGTTAAGTATATACATTTAATATGTGAAATCGAAAGGATTTCACAGTATTCATTGTACTGTTTAAACTAACTCTGTCTTTAATACCTATTTTATTAAAAGATTAAGCTGGTAAATGTTAAGCTAGCCTTATAGAGTGAGTTCAGAAGTGCTCTTTATCTATTTTCTGAAATAGTTTATATATATTGAAAAATATAGTCTATGAAATTTTCAGAGAAAGCTTCACAAAGCCCTATGCTTTTTTTCATAGGAAGAATTTAAGCACTAATTTAATATTTTTATGGTTTTAAAATTATTCAAGTTGGATAAGTTGTGTTCGCCTAGACATTTCTTCATGTCATTGACATTTTCCAGGTTTTTTGCACTGAAATTATCGCAGATTTTTTTTTGCTTTCTAAATTATTTTATCTCTCTATGCATCCCCTTTATAATGCCTAAAATCATTCATCTGTGCCTTCTGACATTTTCTTTCTGAAATTTTACCAAACTTTGGTTTGTTTTAATCTTTCAGAAGAACCTGCTTGTTGTTTTGTAGATTCTCTGTACTGTCCCTTCATCATAATCATCACCATCTAATTCATTTTTTGTATTTTTTACCTTCTTTTCCTTGATTTGATCATTTTCGTAATTAGTTGTTACCACTTTAAGTTGAACTCGGTTCACTAATTTCCCAGATCATTTAATACATAATTTTATTATCATTCATTCCTAAATATTTTACAATTTTGTTAAATTATTCTTCAAGCAATGAGTAATGTAGTATATCGTATAATTTCTCTATATATGGAAATTTAAACATTTATGCCTTTTATATTAATTTTTATAAGAGTAGCTTGCAGATAGTTAATCTTCCAAATTTGTTGAAATATGCTTTATGGTCATTTATTTAAAATTACGTAATATCTATATCGATATTTACTTTTTTTCTGTGGGATTGACAAAATTAGTATTAATTACTTAGTATTGAATTCTATATATGTCAATAGATAGGACAATTTATTTTCTTATTCATATTTTATTTGTTACATATTATCTCATATCTTAATAATTTTAAAAGACTTTAAAAAATATTTCACCATGAAGGTGGCTTCACTGTTTCCTCCTTTTCCCCAGTAGTTCTCTTAACATTTCTTTAATGCATCTTGAAGCTACCTTAAGTGTATGTTTATTGAAAATGTTACATCTTCTCAATAACTTAAAATTTTTTGTCATATTGCAGTTTATTCTCCTCTTCATAATAATGTTCTTTGTCTTACATTCTGTTTTACATAATATCAGTAGAGACTGGAAAATTTTACTTTGGTCAGTTTTCCCTTGATATGTCTTTTCCTTTACTTGTACTTTCAAACTTGGTGTGTTTTCATTAATCAGTCATATCTCTTTAAAATTGCATATAAATGTGTAAACAGCATACAAATTGTCTAATTTTTCTTATACAAAGACATAGAAATTATCAGTTGTTTTATCAATATATCTTTTAATAGACAGAATCAGAGAATTTTAAAATTTTAATTATTGATAGATGTTTGGAATTTTTTCTGGTCATATTTTATTTTTCTGGTCATAGTAACTAAAAAATGATTTATTCAAGTGAAATTCACATAACATAAAATTAACAATTTTAAGTGAACAATTTAGTGGCATTTAGTACGTTCATAATGTTGTGCAATCACCACCTCTATTAAGATAAATAAGTTTTTTATAATCATTTTCATCATTATTATACTTTTTTCTTTTACTCCATAATTGTCAATTTTTTATTGATATATGCCTTTTTGTTGTTGTTAAAATTATTATTTAATGTTTTATTTTTATCATATTATTGATATTATCCCCTGCTAAGTCACTGGATATGACAATTATATTTTCTTCCTCATTAATATTTTCCCTTTTGATAATAATTTTCTTTATTTTGTTCAGTATTTGATGTAGCTATCTCAAAAATTTTCTCATTTTCAAAATTGTAAAACATTTTACTATTATTTCTTGACAGTTAAACGTAATCCTTCAATGCTAGTCCTTCCCACACCATCTGTCTTTTTTATTATTTAATATCATATAAATATTTATTTATATTATTTTTATTAAATTTATTAGGATGACATCGGTTAATAAAATTATATAGGTTTCAAGTGTATGATTCTATAATACATCATCTGTATATTGCATTATATGTTCACCACCCAAAGTCGAATCTCCTTCCATCACCATACATTTGACCACTTTTATCCTTATCTTCCCTTCTTTATCTTTCTTTATCTTTATATTTTCCCTTCTTCTCCCCTTTCCTTCTGGTAACTACTAAACTGTTTTCTGTGTCTATGTGTTTTTATTTGTCTTGTTCATTTGTTACTTTCAGTTTTATAAGTCACGTATGAGTGAAATTATCTGTCTGACTTATTTTGCTTAGCATGATTATCTCAAGATCCACCCATGTTGTCATAAATGTCAGTATTTCATCTTTTCTTATGGCTGAGTAATATTCCATTGTATATATGTTCCACATGTTCTTTATCCAGTCCTATAACAGGAAACTTCAGTTGTTTCCATGAGCAAAAATAAACGAATGAGACTATATCAAACTAAAAAGCTTCTGCACAGCAAAAGAAACCATCAAAGAGGCAACCAACTGAATGAGAGAAAATATTAGTACCAAAGTCTCTGATAAGGAGTTAATATCCAACATATATATGAAGAACTCAACAACAAAATATCAAATAAATCAATTAAACAATGGGCAGAGGACCTGAACAGACACTTCCCCCAAGAAGATGTACAAATGGCCAACAGATATATGAAAGGATGCTCAATTTCACAAGTTATTAAGGAAGTGCAAATCAAAACCACGTAAGATATCACCTCACACCACTAAGAATGGCTATTTTCAACAAGACAAGTAATAAAATGTTGAAGAAAAGCAACCCTTATACACTTCTAGTGGGAATGTAAATTGGTACAGCCTTTATGGAAAACAGTATGGAGGTTCCTAAAAAATTAAGAATAAAATTACTATATGACTCAGCAAACCCTCTTCTGGGTATCTACCTGCAAAAACTGAAAACATTTATCTGTAAAAATGTATGCACTCTGATGTTCTTTGAATACTTTTTTAAAAAAATGTTTTAACATTCTTTTAATCTTTACAACCATTTCCAGTCCATTGCTTTCTAGACTTGTGAAAAAGCTCATTCTTTAAAGATTTCATTTATTCTCTTCCCCCTACAAGTCATATGTCATTATAATAAAACAGAGAAAAGACTCCCGAAATAATAGCAAGCAGTTGTGTTTAATATGAAGCTATAGATGACACCTAAACTTTATTTGAAGTGTTGAAGAATTTGGAGTATTTAAAACTTCAGTCATTTAGAGATTTATCGAAGTTTTCACTTTTTTGTGTTTTCTTAAATTTTTCTTTCCATCTTTACCTTTTTCCATTTCATTTCATTATCTACCAATAAGTCGTATATTTGAGTCTTCCTTGTTTAATATTTTAAATTTAATAAATAGTTTATTTACTACAAAAATTCATATGGGATTCAATATTTTAGATACATATTTTTAGGTAAATAAATGTTTTTTTTAAATGAAGTGAAAAAATCCTCCTGGAAAAGTTTCAGTATTTCCGCTTTTTCCTTATGTTTTAAAATATTTAATCTCCATTTGTTTTCTTTATATACATACAATAACCAGGTTCTTTACAATTACCATCAAATAATTGACCATTTTTTATATACTTGCTATGATTATATTCAGTATTAAGTCTTTTTAATTGAAACCTAAAAGGGAAAAGAATTCCCATTTTAAATAAAAATTTTGTCATATAACAATTCTATTTTTAAAAGTTATTATGCATTTATTGAAATATAAAGAAACATTTCTTTGGCAGATTTATTAATTTATAAATAATAAATAATATTTGTTCCATTTAACTGTTAAGGAAGGAAAATGGCAGAGTAAGGAATGCTAAAACACTGGTCCACTAAAGCAGTGATAAAACTGACAAAAACTGTCTGACTTTATTTTTTCAGAACTCTGGAATTTAACAAAAAACTTACAACCAAGGGACTATTTAATGAGAAAAAAGCTTCTCAGTTCTGGTAAGATACCATTTGTTTCATTCAAAAGTGAATTAAAGTAAGATACTAAAAGTGTTTTTAGTTGATTATTCTCTACATGTGCTTGATAAATAAGAATCTTTTAAATTGATTTTAATAATATGCTTGGATAAACTGAGTACCTTCTGCATGTTAGAATTTTTATTTAAAAAAAAAAATGGTGCTATATTTATCCTAAGAGCATTTCTCAAAATTTTGGGTCAGAACTTCTTTCAACTTTTAAAACTTATTGAGAGATCTAAAGAAATTTTGTTATATAATATATATTTATCCACATTTGTCATATAAAAAATTGAATCTGATACATTAAAATGATTCACTTATGTATATGTAACAATAATAAATATATATACATTTTGTATTAATATAAGAATAGTTATATTTTTCAAAACAGAAAAAACAGTGCCAACATTGGCATTGTTTCATATTTTTGCAAACTTTTAATTGTCATGAGAGAAAACAACTGAATTCTTGTATGTTTCAGCATTTAACCTGTTGTGAAATAATATGTTATAGAGCTTCAGGAATACTTAAACACTCACTCATGAAAGAATGAGATTGGAAAGAGAAAATCACATTTCAATATTATTATGAAAATAGTTTTTACTTCATAGTCCTCCCAAAAGTGTCTTTGTACATTATGTAGTAAATAATATAGTTCAGATAAATAAAAATTAAGTCTATACCTCTATACCTAGGAAATTCACTGGTTTATACTAGGGTATAAGTCATTAGCTTCTAAACTAAACATTAGTGTTATTCATTTCTAAGGGTCAACTATTTGAAGAGCTCTATCTGAATTGGAATAATCAGGATGAGGTATCATAGAAGACTTAACATAGTTACTTAAAGATGTCAAAGATTTAAGTATATTAAATAGAAATATCCATAAAGAATATGATTTTTCTTAAGTATAGACAAGTGACTGGTTAAATATTTTTTCTCCATTTCCTCATCTTTATTATTAATACAGTTGCTAATAAGAGCAAAGGACTTCAGGAAACAAATATTGAAAACTAAATTTTATGTCGCTCTGTTCACAATTACAAAATACTGCTGTTAAAAAGTATTATCATTTAGTTAAAAGAATAAAATAAATATTGGATAAAGATCTGAAAAATAATGTCTTTTTGAGCTTTAGATCTCATTGGAGGCATAACTTGATTTTTCTCTCTTTTAATGGTATTGACTACTTTGTTAATCAGCTAAGCTATTGGTATTATATTGACTCTGTGCATGTTAATTTTATCTTTGTCAAGTTAAACATCTAAGTTTTAGTTGATTTGCATAAGTATGCAAATAACAATGCTAAAATCTTAAGGTTGATATGAAAATTGTCTGAAGTTATTCTTATTTTCTTGATTACCATATTATGAGATCATCATCATGGAATTCAACTTCTAATCATATGCACATTAGATAATTAATTATATTGCTATTCTGGAACTGGTGTTTTAAAATAGCAGGAAGATATTTACTTGTCCAAGGTAAAAGCTGAACTATCTAGCCAAGCCCATTTCATTTTGCTTCTGTTGTAATATAAACTGATCCAAAACTTTTCCAGATGCATATTACATTGCATCTTTGACTCGTTTTTTGTTGTTGTTGTTGTTGTTTTTTTTTTTTACAAAATCCTGACTAGAAAGAGAACAGAAAAGAAATCTGATAAACTTTGGTTGATTGTTTATGTATATAGAAATTAAAACTCTATTTAACATTTTTATTTTAATTGGAATTATAGCACTATAATAAAAATGTACTTGGGATTTTTTTGGCAACTCGCTAATAACAAATAATTCATTTATTCATCAAACAACCACTATGGCGCCCTTACAATACTCTGAACATTGTGCTATGTATTGAGAATTGAGAAGCAGTAAACAGACTTGCTAACTAAGAACTTAAAAAAGATGCAAATCAATTAAGTAAACAAAGGTTACAAAAAGGGTAGTACAGGATAAAGTGACAGCACCTATCAGGAACTCTTGTAGAACCAGGTGATCAAAATACATATTTTTTTTCTATAGTGATTCTATGATTAACCAGAAGATTATAGAGGCACTTTTTAGGTTGAGATTACAAAAGTTTGGGAGGAAGAGAGCAAAATTGTGAGAAGATCGTATACTTTAAAGAATATATAAAGGGAACATGTTGAAAGACATGAGTGAGGGAGTGGAAGTGATAAAATAGTATTGGTATCTAATGAGGTTGCAGAGATAGGCAAGCGTTTAGATGTGAGTAAAACTTGCACAAATATTGTGGCTTAGGGTCTTTATACTAGTTCCTGAGCAAGAGTTTCAAGAAAGGAAATGGCATAATTTGATGTGTATCTTATAAAGTTCTCCATACTGAAATAGTAATCTCAGAAGAGAGAAAGCTTAGAGACCTAAAAATATCTCCTGGAGAAACTTACTAAAATTTAAGAAACATACACTTGTCATTACCATCTCTTTTTCAGTACTTAATTTAAGAAAACTTGAAAGTGAAATAGAACAATGAAGTTTATAGTCTCTCTCAGGAATCATATTTCTAGAAAAAGAGTAGCAGTTTTTCCCATGCTGATGCCAGTTGTCTTCACAAAAGTGAGATTTCCAAACCAAAAAAAAAGTTAGTCAGTCTCAATGTACATTTATAAATGGAAATATAGGTGTTTTTGTTGTAAAAGATAAATTATAAGCAATACATAAATTATATGATAAAAATATATTCACCCATTTTAAATTGCTGCCCTGTTAACTAATTTCACTAATGCTAAGACAGAACTTATGATAATGTAATTCTAATTGGACAATTGTTAATATGTCAGCATTGTCAATAACTTCCAAATTTAAGTGGATTTTTGGTGAATATGTTCCTGGGTATCTAACACAATATCACATGGGTGTAATAATAATTTAATTAATTATTGTATATGCATACAAATAAACACAAAGATATAGTTATTTTCTAACTCTTAGAAAATACATGGTCTTTTTCCTTAATTACCTTTGGCATTTGTTGGCAAGGGTTGAATGCCTGAATTCTCTGAAATCAATCCCTTCTTGCCTGTCTCCTGACTCCAAGTGAAATTTCCTGAATATCACTCTGCTACTAAAGACCAAATCAAAAATATCAGTTTTGTTTGTCACATTTAACCTAAGATAAATTTGCTATTGCACAAAACGCTTTGTTGGAATACAAATAGGAAAAATACATTACCAATGACATATGCACAATATAATTGGAGGGACATACACAGAAGAATCTAAAATAATACAAATCTGATAGGAAAGTTAACATAGTATAGGTAAGAGCATAGGGTATAGAGTGATTGATTCTGACTAAGAGAAAACTGATGGAAATTTCTCAGAAAAAGTTACCCTGGTGTAAGTTTAAGGAAGAGATGAAGGTTAACAGGTTGCAAAGGAAAGAAACGCTGTTCCAAGTGGATGAGACAGCACAAACAAGCCTAAGGGCCAAGGCCTGAAAGTTCAAGATAAAGACGAGGTTAATGTTTGATATGGCTCCTAAAATCACCTCCAGTACAGAGACAGTACCAAGACTATAACTAAATGGTGCTTAGGAAATTACATTAGAAAATCAAACTTAAAGATCTTAAAGAGATTTCTTTCTATGAGCAGCGAAAAAGCTGACTTCTATCAAAGACTTATACTTTGTGGCTAAGATTCCAACAGACACAAGGAACACCAAGCAAATGATCCATGGAACCACTACAATTAATTTCCATGAAGACAATAGGGCAGAATAGCCTATTAGAAAGAGATCAGAAAATTTGTTCAACATTAACTTCCATGTGTTTATTTGTAGTTTTTGAGTGTTTTATAATCAGATTCCAGAGACAGGCTTTTTATCTAGCTGTGTGATTTTGCACATCTGCCAGTTCATCATGGAAAACTGTTCTGTGGTTAATGATATTGATATTAATTTTAATATCAACTGCAAAAATAAAATATTTATTCTCTTTTGAAAATAAAATATTTAAAAGTTATATGTAATTATGTGTGTTGAGTATCTGTCAATATAAACTCCAAATACCTACCATATTGACTGTATTATTTAGATCATCTATAACATAACTTATTTTTCATCCAAATTTTCTGTCCTATATTGAGAACAGTCTATTAAAATCACCTTTTACTAATGTGTTACTATCTGTTTCTTCTTGCATATCTTGTAATTTTTATATTATATATATAGATATAGATATAGATATAGATATAGATATAGATATATAGATATATAGCCACTGTTGTTTACCGGATAGATTCGTATTTATTCTTTGTGGTTATATTTGGATTTTAGCGTTATAAAGTGTTGTCTGTTCCTTCGTTTACTCTCAAGAGGAATATTTGTTTGCCTAGTATCAGGATCGCAGCCTTTGCTTTCTTATTGCTCCCATTTGCCTTGTAAATCTTTGGTTATCACTTTACTCTTAGCATTTTATTTTTCTGAGTTCTATCAATTCCTGCTTCACTTCAACTTTTTTTTCTCTTTGCATTTCTGTTTTTCTTTTTAAGACTATGATCCTATCTAATTTAATTGTGTCATTGTACTACAGTTTTCTTCCGCTTTATGGTTGTTTCCTCTTATAGGTGGATTGCTCTTCATAATTAGAAAATATTCTGTTCACCTTCTTGAATTGTTAAAAAGGTTTGTATAGATGTGGTCTGTTTCTTTTCTTTTCTTTCTATTTCTATTTATTGTATGGTCAAGATTCCTAGTTAGAGCTTCCTCTTCTGTCAGTTCTGCCCTATTCTGTGCGGTTTTCTTCATAAACGGTGCTGATATAGAGATGGGGAAGGCAAAGTCATGTTTTTCTCCCTTTTATTTCTTCAGGATCCTTAAATTTTCCAAATTATTTCTTGGCTTCTACACTCACATCTCTAAAAGACACCACCCCTTCTTAATTATCTGCTTCTCGCACAGGAAAAAAAAGTACTTTTTCAAGTTTCTCACTTCTTGTCTTACATTTCAAACTCTATCTCAGCGTTATGAACTATCAAGTCCCAAACTATGTTAAGTATTTTGGAATTTATTGTTGCAGTTTTATCTTCCTGGTTTGATTATGTACTTTATCTCTGTCCTCTACTCTTTTTTTTTTTAATAGAATATTTTAAGAACAAATTTCCCTTCCCTGTACCATAAACATTCAGTAGTAGGCTGAAACAAAAGCTCTGTCAATGATTTTTATCTACTTAAAGATAATTTTAAAGTTGTCGAACTCTGTGGCTCTGGAGATGCTAAAAGGGCATGGATCTTTTGTGGTTTTATTTGCTTTCCTTATTGAGTTTGTAGATCTGAGGGAGAAGAGGAATATTTGGAATCAGGCAATCATCTTTGAAATATGAAACTGGAGGTTTAGCTAGCATATTTATTAAAGTACCCCTTCTTTTAGATCTTTCCTCTAAAATCTATTTGATACTTTCAGCCAATAAAACCTTGTATGGAAGATTTATAAGTTCTCAGTGAATAAGCATTCTAAAATAAGCTGAAGTGAGTGTGTTCTTCATGGATACACATGCTTTATTGTAGCTTCTCTATGTTACTTATGCGATGTTTTAACAAATAGCTGTAGCCCATAATGGGAAAAAATGCAAGTCTAGCAATTTTATTGATGGACCAAGTAAAAACATACAGAAAAAGAGGATCACATTAGATTTTACAATATAGGTCTTATAGTGCTAGAAGCATCTCAAAAAATATGGTCCAGAAAACCTTAGCAAGTAATTAGAAAATATTAAAAGTACTAGTTAGAACTATGTGATGTTTTATAATATTTTTTTAATGACAATTTTTTCATCAGTCATGAGATGAGTCCAGCCACAACCTCTCATCATATGGACCTCTCCAAAAAGTTGCTTATGACATGGTAGCTGGCGTCTCTCAATTCAAGCGATCTGAGAAAGAATAAAACAGAAGCCACTGTCTTTCATGACCTAGCCTGAAAAGTGATATACGTGACTTCTGCCATATTCCATTCATCACACTGACCAACCCTAACAAACTGTGTTTGATTTTCTCATAAGGATTGAATCCCATGAGGCAAGAATCACTAGGAACATGTAGGAAGCTAACTATGAGTTCCAAACTTTGGCCTCAAGTGATTTGTCCTTAAGGCAAAGTGATAGTAGGGTTTGTATCTATATTCTTATTTTATACACTTTGATGAGAGTTGACAAACTATGACCTGTGAACCAAATTTGTCCCACCATCTATTTTTGTAAATAAAGCTTTATTATAATACAGCTATTCCTATTTATTTGTCTATCATCTATGCCTTTTTTTGAACTACTATGGCAGAGTTGAGTAGTTTTAACAGAGACTGGCCTACAAAGTTGAAAATACTTACTATTCAGTTATTTAGAGAAAACTTTCCAACCTGAACTATGATACAAAGAGAAAAATTTCAAAAGGTCCAAAATTTTGGAAATTAAAAAGATTTAAATGCTCCAAAGATTTCCAGGTCTAGAAAACTGAAAAAAATTGTAAGGCTCCAATGGTCATATTTATATAAGGCTCTTAATAAATGAAGAAGCAGGAGAAAGAGCATTCAAATAAGCAGGTGGGGACAAAGAAACATCTAGTAACAAGCTCCCAATATTTTTCTATTTGCATAAAGACATGACTCATCTATGGATGAAACTGCTGATATTTGTGTGATAAAACTTGATTTCGAAAGAGCTTATGCAGAAGTTCTCTACAAATTTGGCCATTAAGCAGATACGGAATATCTAACTGTTACTCCTAGTGTAAGTTATCGATAAACAAATTGGCCCCAGATTTCACTCAGGAATTTTGCACCTTCAACAACAAAAATAATTAGTTAGTTACTACTACTCTTTTCATGGCCAACAGCCAAAAATTGACTCCCAGGCATCTCTAGAGATAAACAAAGAGCTGTCCCAGTGCAGCTATAAAATAACTGTCATTAGTAGGTAAACTTAGAAGTCACTAAAGGAATAACTAAAAATTAATATGCAATGTTTGGATTTAAAACGGTAAGCTATGAATAATAAATTATGGAGTAGCAATTACAACAAATTTTTAGAGATATGCCGGTATAGTAGGCAGAGCTCTAGGATGACGCCTCAAATTACCATGCCCTGGTGTACACACGTATAGTCCCCTCCCCTTGAATTTGAGGGAGGTTTGCAAATATGATAGGATGTTATATTGTGACTAAACTACATTAAGTGGCAAAGATGAGGCTATTTTTCAGATATAATTAAGATTTCAAAAGATATTATTATGGGTGGTCCCACTTAATCAGATGACCACTTAAAAGAGACTCTAGAGGACAGAGAAAGATAAAGTCAGAGATGTTCTTCTTCTGTTCTTGAAGAAGCAAGCAGCCAGGGTGTGACTGCTTATGAGAGGAGCAGCTTCTGCGAGCTGAGGGTATCAGTCCTACTACCACAAGGAACTAAATTCTTCCAACAGCCTGAGTGAGTTTGAAAGAGTCTCTTTGAGTTTCAGAGAAGAATGCAGCCTGGCCAAGACCTTGGTTCCACTCTTGTGAGACCCTGAGCAAAGGAGACAATAAAGCCATGCTGTGTTCCTGATCCATAGATCCTACAAGATAATAAATATGGGTTTTAAGCTTCTAAATTTATTATAATTTGTCATGAACCAATACATAATGTACATTACATACATTCAAGATAATACATTCAGGGTAACAGAATAAAATTAAGGAAGTATAAACTGACTTTTGACAACATTATTTTGTTATATTGTGTTGTTTTGGAATATTTTCTTATCCTCTTCCTTTAGTTCTACATTCAACACTCATCTAGATCCTTCCATGTGCATTAGCTCATTTCATAGCAAAAAGCAAAAACAAAAGAAGAAAAATAATGTGCCTTTCCCCAGGGAATATATCAGAAATCTCTTGTCAGAAGAAAAAAAAAGAAGATACTTGGTGAAAGACCTTCATGTAAAAGAAGTCTTTTACATCCCAACGATCACAAAGATATATTCAAGGTGAAGGAAAACAATGCAAGTAAGAGTGGAAAAAATAATAATGAAAATGAAATGTCAGTTGGTTCCAGACTGAGTGTAACTAGTACGATGGGACCCTGCTGTGGGAAAGACACTCTGCCATGGGTACCTAGCATCTACCACTCAAAACAGAATTTTTCTCTCAAAAATTCCTTGAAATTATATGGAAGTTGAACAAGCCCCTTGAGCTGTAATTGGGAGGCAACAGGAATTTTCTTCTCTCAGTGGGAACAATTTTGACATAGATTACTCTCTGAAATTGGACATCAGCCACCATATTTAACTCCTTCTGTTTCCACACTGCTCTTGTAACCATAATGAAAGTACATAAGTTCTCAGAAAGGAGGCAGGTCGGGCTCTAGACACCTCATAGGTGGTGACGTGAAAAGTAATACTTTGAACCTATACTTGAGTGTGACTAAATGAAAACCATTGAGATTCATCTTGGGGAAAAAATTATGAAAATAGTTCATCCATGCTTTATTACAGAGAAAACCATTCTAAGAAGCAAAAGAACAAACAAGCAAAACAAACATAAAACCTGGAGGAAATTGTCTCATGAGAGGAGGACAAGGAGATGAGATAGTTGGGACAGAAAACTAGTGATTTCCATCTATACTATTTTAAAATTTGATTAAATATATATTATTGTGCAATCACATGTAAAACAAAGTCAAAACATTTCAAATACACAGAAATTACAATTTATGTTCTCTTAGTCCAAAGTTATTTTTCATAATATAAAGTGCATTTTCCCTAAGTTAATTTTTGTATGAGAATATGTGTTCAGTGTGTATTCCTGATATATTTATATTTTGAGAAATAAGAAATAAAGTCTTTTCCTGGTTCTTTATATATTGAATGTCAATTTAGATTTTTAATTATTCTGATTTAAATGGAATATAAAACTAGAAAGCAAATAGGTGTCAATATGAAAATTTTAAGATGTATATGCAACAGTTAAAAGAATTGAATAAGATTTTGATATCAGTGAGGTCAGGAAAATCCCATCCAGGTCACAGAAATAGGACTTTATTGTGTTCCCAGTCCTTCTTTGATACAGTCAGAAACTCCTCAATAAAATGAATTGCTCCCACTCACAAAAAAAGTGAATTGTTTATATTTTACACATAACTTTTAAGAAAAAGCTTTTGTGATAGATTAGAAATTAAGATCTTCAATGCACTTGCAAGTGATTCTTTTACTGATGGATAAGTATAAGTCAAGAAACATCTGCAGATTAAAAAAAGTTGATATTTCAAATTAATATGATCAGAACTTGGAGTCCCTTTACCCTTGCAAACTCTGAAAGCAATCACACAAGAACCACATACTTGGCCAAAGACTTACAATTGTTTCAAGGCATTCAATGAGTTCCCTGGGAAGCCAGGTGACACACATGAGGAAACTGTCCTATGGCACTTTCAGTTCTAAACTAAAACATATAGGTGGATAGATATCCAGAAAGAATTAACTTTCAGAAAAGTGAGGTAGAGATGAAACTTACCAATTAGTATACCATACAGAGAATTGAAATGATGTTGATATATGTTTTATGATGTAAATTGTTTTATTTAAATTTCTCCAGAGAAAATTCACAAGAATTTACATATGAAAAAATATATCATATACAATATTAAACATATGCATTATATCAAAATATTCATGAAGTTCTTTGTCATCATGGAAGAGCACAAATTCCATCAACCTTAAAACACATGGTTTCAAATATATAAAAATCATATAAGACACAATTCAAAACACTTTATAGGCCCTAGAAGTAGATAATTAGTATTCATATAAGAGGTAAACTTACCATTCTTATTAACACTGGACCTCGTTGTCACCCCTTCTGCCCTAAGAAACACTAAATAAGCTGTTTACAGATGAAACGCATTTCTTTCCTGCAGGGTTCATTCAAAAATCTTTTATTTGGGCTATACACTATGCAGTTCTGTATATTTACAGTCTGAGGAAATGAAAATCTGTAATGAAAAATAAATAAAATGTTTTCATATGGTTAAAGGAAATGAGAATGTTTAGGGATGGTGTTTCTTATAAAAAATAGAACTTTAAAGCATTTGAATGAGATAGTAACATACTGAGTCATTATATTTTTTCATGATTTCAGAGTACAATATTACAAAAACTCAGTTACTGCCTCATTAATCAATAACATTGACACTGATTTTTTCCATTGTTATTAATGGTTTTAATATATAATAAACTTTACCTCTATTTTGTTTGAAGATGTATTGACTAATCTAGGCTAGGAAAACAAATCAGAGCAGCAAATTTATCATTGTATGATGCTGCAAATCCTATGTTTATGAATGGAAGTGAAATTCTAAGACCACAAATATACAGAAAATAAGACAGCATATTTGAAATATGAGAAGATGCTGAGAATATTCCCTGAAATAAAGACAATAATGCCTATCTTGTTTTTCCTGGACAGCTTCTCTGTGTGTGAGCATTTGTACATGCACAATTCATCCAAGTGCTTGTATCAAGACAAAAAAAAAAACAATGGTCAAAAGCTCTTCTACGGTCACAAGTACACCAAACTCAGGTCATAAAAGAGCTTTGGAGCATATACATGGATGTTCTAGAAGGGGCTAAAATTGCCACTCTGTTGTATTTATTCTCTTTTCTGTATTCTCATGCTACAGACAGATTATAATAGCTACAGTGCTGCTAGACGTTACAGTTTTGCTCAGATCTAAGAATAAACTCCTAAAGGATAAAGAAGCCCAGACTGCCAGAAACTTACAGAGTTTGGGAGAGAGCAGAGCCATCCTCCCACAACCAGGCACTACGTTCTTTATTGTAAGAGAGTCCGATCCAATAATACCATCTCCTTATATGGTTCATGAAATCCTGTTAGGAAACGAAGGTGAACATATTAACATAATTTGAATCTACTCTGGGAATAGTGCACTTTTAAGAAAGTCAGTGTCCAGCATAGATTCAGACTTTAAATCACTCTAACTAAAATTATTTATCATCTAGTTTAGGAGGAATAGTAACATACTTCACATTTTCTCACTTATCAGGACCATTTATTTATGGAGAAAAAAAATTTTCCTTATTGAGGAATGAAAAATATTATAAAGGGATTTTTTATGAAACATATTTTTTCCCCACAGGAGATCAACATAAAATTTGATCTCAAATCAACGGGATAATGAGGAATAAATTTCTTGGGTATATAACCTACTCAACCTATACTCAAATAGTTTCTTCATGCAGCCAGAGAAATTTTTCACCTTTTCATAAGAATTGGATAATTTTATAATCATATTCTTTCTATTCATTCCATATTATATCCCAGAATGATGACCAAAGCTATATAGTTACAAAAGAAATTATAATTTAATTAAAGCACTAAAAATTATAAAGTCGTTTAGTTGATTCTTTGAATAAAAATAATGACCTAGTATCTCTTCTTTGATCTCTCTCTATAATGTCTCTTGCACTGTAAGTGAAATGTATCTTGATTTTTATCCTTATAATACAAATCTTTGAGAAATTTTATAGGTTTTATAAGGATTGTTTTAAGGTATACAAAACTACTAGTCATTAGTTCAAATACAACCATCAATTTACTACCTGATTAAAGAGTGACTCAAAGTAGTCAGCATAGTTAAATAGTATTTTTACCCTAGGCCAAAGAAAATACAAGAAACCAGAATTCAATACATGCCAATTCATCTTCGTTTTGTAACTGAAGTAGTCTAGAATTCTTAGAAGCACAGAAATCTTTGCTTTCTTCCCAAGTTTTCGTTTCATTAGAAATAAAATAACAGTTGCATTGGTACCCAGTCCACATTTTTTGGCAAGAAGAATCTAAAAGAAAAAATAAAACATGAGGACAAAGTCTCTAATGACCTTGGAGATTTAACTTTCTTTAGTGCAATTTACTCATTCAAAAATCATATTATTTTTTTCCCCCACACATATTCTTTGAGAATGTACTATATACACTAGAGTTCAGGGAATGTTAATGGGTCAGACATGAACTTTTTTTCCTCATGGAGATTATATTCTAGAGATAGAGTCAAAATTATATAATTGTCAATAATTTATTAATTATATTTAATGCTAAATTGGTTATGTATACACACAAAAAATTATGTAGCAGAGTATAGGATAAGGTGGCAGCTAGAAGAAACTTTCTGAGCAACTGAGCCAAAGTTGACTTCTACTGTATGAATGACAATAAGCATGATGAAAGAGATATTTAAATAGAAAGCATTTTAGTATCTTTTCTGAGTTGGAAAAGAATGTGGTACATTAGGAGAATTCTGATATCTGTTTTGGATATTTTATTTTCAAAATGAAGATAAAATGATTACTATAATATCCAATTATACATTTTAGCAGTGATAGTGTCTTAAACATTTATTATCCTCAATGATAAGAGAAATGACATATGGTAGGTAGTCAAATCTTTGCCAAATTAATGGTCTAGAGTTATAGACTCGAATGATGCTTATCAGGATCTGGGGTGGGGTGAATGGAGAGCTGTTGGTCAAAGGGTACACTCTTCCAGTAGAAGATGAATAAGTTCCGAGGATCTACTGCAGAGTATTGTGATTATAGTTAACAATATTATATACTTGCCAGTTGCTAAAAGTGTAAATCTTAACTGATCCCACGACAAAAAAAAAAAAAAAAGTATATATGGGACATGATCGAGGTATTAGCTAAAGCTATGGCAGTAATCTCATTGCAATATATGTGTATTGAATCGACCTACTTTACATATCAAACTAACATAGAATTTAAGTCAATTAAACCTCAAAAGTGCAGGAAAAAAAACACTAAGAAAAGAAAAATATAAATATAGTGCTATATGGAAAAAGATGCATAATGTTGGACTCCAAGCTGGCTTATATAGTGTAAGTTTAGAACTGCAGAAATCTCTGCACTATATTCTGAGTCATAAAATAAATAGAAGCAAAATTAAAGAGATATGAAAGTATGAATTATGAGCAATCACAAGCAGGTAATCAGGATTAGCTGCAATATTTACTATAATTTATAATTTGCTACTTAATCATGAGCATACATACAGGAACATTATGTTCTTTCAGGCTAATATTTATCTTATGACGTAAATATATGAGGAGAACATTCAATGTAATTTAATAATTCATGCATCAGGGAAAAATGAAATGAGACTACCCTACATTTAGTATGTAAAGTCGTATTACTTTATGTATCATTCCATCTTGCTTCTGTGTGAAGGAAACCAGAAACATTCCATTTCATCTTCCACTGACACTAAGGTTTTCAACAGCATGAAACCTACCTTTCTGGGGTTCCAAGTTGGGTCCTGGAGATGGTGTTGGCTGAATACTTGGTTTAGTAAATGCTATAAGAAACGATTAGAAATTTACTTAATTAGATACAGGTTTATCAAATAACAAAATATTTGTAAATCTTCAAATGAAGCCTTTTATGTTAAACGATTTCATCACTGTTTTGCTCTTTATATAGGCTTGACTAGAAACACTTACAATTTTTCCACAACATTCCCAAG
The DNA here is from genome assembly GCF_902729225.1 of Pteropus medius. NCBI lineage: Eukaryota > Metazoa > Chordata > Mammalia > Chiroptera > Pteropodidae > Pteropus > Pteropus medius. The sequence continues at coordinate 19,165 of NW_024349409.1, read as the reverse complement.
GTAGCCATCAACACAAGACACATTACTCCTAAGACGCCAGAAATCAACCTCCACGGGATGGTCTGAAAACCTGTAGAGAAGGAGAGGTCGGGGAATGAATTAAACAACAAACACTAGAGCTGAACTTTTTAAAAGCAGAAATGATTGAGAGAAAATCCAAAATTTCTTTGGCTTGACAACCCAATCATCTTGCCAATGTAACATTAGAAAATGAAGCTGCTCCATTCAGAACTCCACCAAATACCAAAATTCTTATGAGATATACTTTACTCTTCAGTGAGATCATTCATTACTGTCTTCTTAACTACATCCATCTCAGCAAAGTGGATTTAACATTTATATTTTAATTTGGTAAAGAAGCTCAGAGATCTGGAGTAAGAAGAGATGATTTGGCACCAAGTTCTGTTTTATGGGCTTACATAACAGACATTCACTTTTATTTTCTCAACAAAAATCACAAGAGACTTGTATGATTCCCAGCAGGTAGATGATAAAATTTAGAATCCATCGATAATGTTATTTTGTCCAAGTATCAAAGCTAGTAAACACCCAAGTCAGAAATCAAATGAAAGTTTGTCTAGGCCTTCAGTCTTTGTTTAACATATTCTATCATTGTCACAATAATACCACTTGGGAGCATGCTCTCCTGCTAATCTCAATGCATTCATTGTTCTGAGAAAGGTCAAGTGTCCATGATTTTGTAAAGGTTTCACAGGGAAGAGAAGACATAGGAGCAATTGGACCTGGTGTAATGAGTCGGTCCCCAACCGTCTGGGTAATGGTTTGGGGTGCTGAGTTCATTTCACCATACTCTGAATTATAACACATAAGGAACCATATTTTACAAGAATATTACAATATCTTAAACCCCAAATTACTGGTTTGTAGGTATTTTCTCCAGAACAATTTTGCATTAGCAGATTCTGCATTAACCTAAGCATACTCCCAAAGAGTGTTGTTGTTAGCAACAGTCCAATGTGTCAAACTGTTAATCTGTATATGTTTGGATGTCGCAACACAAGCAGTAAATTTTTAAGTAGTATTTTTAAATATTGTGTTTTAAATACTTGGCATTCTCTGAATACTCTATAATGGAATTTCGTTGTTCATAATTTAACCTGGTAAATTCAGTTCCCATTCAGAATTTGGAGATTTCTCTTTTAGAAGCCACTCTTTAAACCTGTTGAAAAAACTTCACAAAAATATTTCAAAGTTACAGAATGAAGAATCAGAAAAATCAAATGAAGTGGAAGGTACCGATCCATTAAAAACTAAACAAAATGCCTTTGCCCTTTTTTTTTCTTAAAGCACTACCCTGAAATATCCATATCTAGGAGATTCCTTTTCTGGTTATTTCTATTTTTATTTCATGACCGGGACCTCACATACCTGCCATGAGAAATGGTGTTCCCACGTCGACAAGGATAAGGCACACTATGCTTTTTCCAGGAGGACGTTGTTAAGTCACAGAAGTGAGCAGGAGGCTAGAAATCTGAGCATTGCATGTGAGGAACTTTAACAGAAAAAGGAAAAGAAAAAATAGGTATTTAAATGATGTTCTTGAATCACCTATTGGTGAGAGACGGATGTATAGTATGAAAGAGAAGCAGTAAAATCACTAGCTTTTAAAATGTTCCTGGAACCACAATACAGGAAATCCTCACTTGTGTAATTGTATGTGTGTAATGTGAATACTTTGACTATCATAAAAGGAGATGAAAGGGTTTTTTTTAATGTTTGAACATCAACACCTTTGAAAATTATTGGAACACAAGAAAAATGATATGTAAACCAAACTTAAATTTATTTGGTGTAATAAAATTTCACACAGACTTTTTCCTTTTTAATAATGAGAAAAATGTATAATTTACCTTGTGCTAAACACAGATGACAGCACTTGGCATATATTAGCTTGTTTATTTCTAAAAATGACTTAATAATGAAGATACATAAACATACTCATTCTACTGATGAGAAAGCTATGGCACAGCCAAATACTTGAACAAGGTCACTATTATTGAAACCCCAGTGGTCTTTCTCCAGAGCACACATGCAATATAGTTCAAATCAAGCCTATCTCTCTGTGTGTCTATGTATTTTCTTAATTTTGATTTTTCAGAACAGATAGGTTGATATTTGCACCTCGCACTCTGTACTTTCAATGGCTGCCTCATTTACTCATGTGTTGAAGGCAAGGATCAAAAGGTAGATACACAGTGACTTCCCATTACTGTTCCATGTACACACACACAAACACACACGCACAAATACACACACCTGTGCTCCACGACTACTTTAGGTGGTTAAGCCCACATATAGTGCCTCATTACTATTCCATGTACACACAGATACACACCGGAGCTCTACGACTACCTAGGTGATCTATCGCACACTATAGTGAGCCTTAAAAGCTTCCAACATTATATTCTCCAACGTTCCTTTCTTTTCAAGTCATTTGAACATGACTGTGGCCACTCTATTATCCTTATTTTTTATAAATATATTAATTATTATATTTTTACTGTATTATCTCATTCAGATAATATATTGATAGTTAAATTTACACATTTTGTCCTCGGGAGACAAATCTTACTAGTGGGAAATTGAAATGTAGGATGCATAGGCAGAATAAAAACCTCGACAGTAGGAACCATGACCTATGATTATGTATCTGGAAATGCAATTCACCATTCATCAACAGATAAAGCACATGCCTAAATCAGTTTTCTGTTGTTTATGTTATTTATTTTTAAGCATTATAACATGACCATTGATGAACCTTTTTGTAAAAGACCGATTTTTAGCCAAAAACAAAATACAAGTCCTGTAATTTCTTTTCGTTTCTATGAAGTTAAAATTTTGCATGTTTTTAATTTGTATATGTGCATGCAGCTGTTTTCACTGAACCATCAAAATTCATAAAGTTTAAATTCTTACCAGAGAATGTAAACACAGAAATTTTTTAATCCAGGCTTCATGCAAATCCTTCTTGAGGGAGGTGATGTATAAATGATCTTTTGCCCACTTTAGTCTATTCATTTTAGTTTTAATGTTGGACAAAGTTGAAATAACAAAAATTGCCTATTTTTTTTTCATTTTCTTGCCAATGTAAAATCACCTTAGATAAATAAAAGTTTCAGATTCTGCTTCCATCCTTAGTTATAAACAGATACAATTTTGTGACAGAATATATATTCTGGGTTATTACTATACTTCCAACACTGACAGGACTACCTTCATTTGGAGGTGATTCCAAGTTTTCAGAACCATATTTGATGAGACTAAAATCAATTATGTGTTTTTTTTTTTACTGTAGTTTACTGACAGAGAAATAAAATTTGTGAAAGCAATTCAAGACTTCTAGACTCAAGTCGCAAATAAGAGCTGAACACACAAAAGTACGTGCTCGCACAGTGGAGATACATATATAAGATATATAAAGCTGTATAGCTATATATACATAAAAGGTGTATATATATATATATATATATATATATATATATATAAAACATATATAATACATGTGTATATGTGTGTATGTGTATCTACATATATGTGTATGTGTGTGTGAATGTATACATACGCCTTTCTTTAATTCTTTCTGAACCGCCAACCCTGGTTGACTGGATTCTTTCTTGTACATAGGTAATTGAGTCGTTCTTGTGCCAGGCTCTCTGCGACTTATCACCACTTGGAGCAGAGGTTGTCATCGTCCCATCCAATTTCTCAGGATATTGGCTGACCTGTAGCCAATCACTGTCTACAGCTCTGTATTTGCAGACTTTTTTCTCCTAAAACTGCTGAGGCCTTGCGGCTCTCACACAGGGCACCCCAGATGTGCTCAGAAATTCTCTCCTGCATGAACTTCAATGGTCTCAGGATTCAGCTAGTCCAGCAACCTCTGCCCTGGCTTCAGGCAATTCAGCACATTGGGGCTTGTCCCATTTACCAGAATCGCTGAACAGCGTTAGCTCCAGTCTCCTCTTCTAGTAGCTACAACCAGAGGACAGCCTTTATTATGCTCTGCTTTCTCTTTCCTGTGTTCACACTGATTCCAATGTTTATTCCATGCACATCGCAACAACTTTGCACCCAAAAACTTTCTCAGAGTCTGCTGCAGAGAGAACCCAGACTGAAATTCCACTGAAATGTTCAGATTCACTAATGTCTTGTTTTTGGAAAGTTAAGTATCCTTCTAGGAGATGCATCTCTCTCTGCAGGATCTCCATTTCCCTGGGGGCCACTGCAGGTGATCACACTTTTTCTCCCCTCCTTGTAATTTACTGTTGCCCCTTGTTCAAAGCAAGTGATGACTTCAATAAGTAGAAGATCATTCAAGCAAAGACCTCCAAGAAAAAGTTAATGACCACGTAAGATATGAAAAGTGAGGCATTTTCCCTGTCTAGAAATTTCTAACTAAAATGTTGCAAAACAGTATAATAGTATACATTGCAATAGCACCAATTAGAAATTGATTTGATCCCATTGCTTTGAAAATGCAGACATCCCTGAGTGGAAAGAAAATTGCTAGCATGAGCCTGCAATTATTCTTCTTTTAAGGAAGAAGGGAAAAAAGTATTCTGACTTGAAAATTCTCCTGTAATAATGCTGTTGACAAACAAACATTAGCAGATTTTGCTGCCCAAAATTCCATCTATGGAATGTTTTGGACAGGATATGGTAGAATGTCTAATATAATTTACCAACAAAATGAAAGTAAAGATAGGACTGGAATCTACGCTTTATGGAGCATGGCTTCCTGGAGAATATCACAAAAACTATATAGCCATCTGAGTGCAAAATGGTGATGTATCATGCCCAAAGATTAAATTTTTGTGTGTATGTGATGCAGTGACAAACTTCATTTAGGGATCTCATATATGAATCAACTAGTCTGGACCAACGTGTGTCCTAAAATGGAAAGAAAGGAGCTGAGAGCTGCAAGGCAGGGCTGGATGTGTCTATTTTGTCTGTACCTTACAATTATTGTATCATTGAAATTATTAGTAAAGTTCGATACTGAGTAAAATCTCTGATACTGCTTGTCAACCTGACTTAACGATCCAACTCTTTTTGTGACCTTCTTGAGGAATTGGTAAGTTTTGTCCACGTAAGTCATGAGAACTATGCATACTACTATATGTATATAATGATACACTCCTTGCCTCTCATCCTCACTTATAGCAGTTATCACGCCCCTCTCATATCCCTTGAACTTCTGTTGTACCAGGAAGATTTCTGTATCCCTATTCCTGGAGCCTTCTTTTCCTTCTAAAGTTGCTAAAAGCTTAGCTGCCCCGACACTAGTGAATCTCCAGTTCTGAAATATAAATATTCGAGCTTCTTTTGCCACCTCACTCATCCTAGGAGAGGTCAGAATATTGGAGCTCTTTTGGAACAGATGTTTGAAAAAAAAAGAAATGCATGAAAATGTGTTCCCCATTCCTCATTCTATGATAAACTCCCCTGACATGGGAGAAAGCCCAATAAACAAATAGCATAATGGTGGAGGAGTATAAGAAGATAAGAGAGGTCAGAGAGGCCACACTAAGCTCTACTTATAGGAAGGAAACATCTTGTGAGCAGATAGAATGCATTGGGGGACACTGTGTATGCTCTAATCAGCAGGTTCCTTCCGTGATATCTTGAAGAATTATGAGAAGTGAGTAAGCAACTGAAGACAGCTCAGTCTCTATGTGAGAGAGCATCATGCACTTCCTGCTCCCAAGGCATATTCCAGTTCTTCTTCTTGTTATTAACCACAGACAAGCTCCCATAGGCAGAGATAGCATCCATCCTGTTTAACAGCATCAGACACCACTGCTTCTTGCAATATCCAATAATCTTTGTACGCCCTCAGGGAAAACATTCAATAATAACAATTACGTAATTAAGAAAAGACTGGAACCCTAATGGTTAGGTAGAATATAATATTTCTGGACCTTGGTTTGGTTAGACAAAAGAAGTCCAAGATTCCTGCTCAGCTTGAAAATAATATAACGCCTGTCTATACTTTTGCAGGGAAAGCTGACAAAAGCAGTAATATCAGAATGAGAATCAGTTGCCTTTGGGGCCAACCCTGCGAGGACAAGTAAGAGGAAGAATTGTTAATTTTGAAACGAAGTCGTTCTGTATTATAAATACTTAACAGATATGCGTGTATAGCTTTGGGGAAAAAAAAAAAGACAGTTATACATAAACAAAAAATTAAATCTCCAGGAAGCATAATTTATAACTACTTTACTTCAAATGTTTTTAAATATGCTTTTATTTCATTATTTATTTAGATGTTTAAGCTCTTCCAATAGATTCTTACAACATGGTGAACACTGACAAATTGTTTCTCTCACAGATCTATAATCACACATCCCCAGACGGTATAAATATATAGTTGAACTAATATTAAAACACATCGCCATGTTATCATTTACATAATAAAACAAATTATCAAGTATCCCAATATTAAGTTACACAGCTCAAAAGGCATATAAAATATTAGATGTCTGCTCAATTCATTAGCTGAAACTACTTTTCTGTTTTGCAAGAGAGATTGGGAAGAGAAAGAAAAACTTTACACTTTAAACAAAATAAGTTGGTAAATAACTTCAGATTAAATATGAAAAAATTACAAGAATTTTGTCATTTATGATTAAGAATTATTTTAGCTACAATAACTAAGCATCTCTACCTTTTCAAATATTTACTACATTAAAGAGCATATTCTACATGTTCTGCACAAGACAAAGGCAACATTTAATAAATTTTTATTAATACTTAATAGCCACCTCCCATTTTCTTTGAAGTCCTCTTGAAAGAAAGTTGCACCATAATTGCAAACATTAAAATTAATCGTGAGCCTTTTTTTTTTTGGAAGCATTAAAGACATATGATTTTATAGAATGTAGATTTTCAAAATGGTGGCTTTGATATACGGTTTTTATATTCTGTACCAATTATCATACGACTTAATTTTTTTCTTTTTTTTTAGGTGAAGCAATCTTTGGTTGACCTCACAGATTGCAAGGACCTTGTCAGTTTACAATCCCTTATTTTCTATTTTTTATGCCTACAGCACCTGGTCTTCCTAGGTGGTACCCTATTGAAATACTAACCAGGCCCGACCCTGCTTAGTTTATGAGATCAGACAGGATCAGGCTTGTTCAGGGTGGCATGGCAGTAGACATATGACTTAATTTTATTCCTCTTATATCTCACTTTATTCAAGAGTGCAAATGGTTTCAGTATGTTAGTCACAATGTTCTTATCCCTTAAGATAGAAGTGAAGGGTTTCATTATTTTGCTTTTGACCATTTCAAAGTAAAAGATTGACATCGTCATATGTGCCTCAATTATATTATTAATACTTGAAATACATAGTAGTTGCAAAATAAGTATATCAATCCAAGTTTCTTAAGATATATGAGCAATATTATTATAAAAGTGAGTTTTACAATGCATGACACATGATATTTAAGGATTCTGAAATGACAGGAAAAAAAGAGCTCCTTTACTGAGAAGCATAAGCAAAAACCCACCAGAAAAGTAAAAAGTGCTGAATTAAGGTAATTAGGGCATAGTTTATGTTTCTTTAGGGAAAATCTGGTAACAAAAACTGGGTGAAGAACCGAGGTTTCAAAGCAGGTTCAAATTAACTTAATAAAATCATAAAATTCTAAAAATAAATTTTCTATTCATTTAAAGTAGAGAAATAAATGTAATCATCACCAATATAAATGGTTTAAATTTACATATCTTTGTTGTAACAAGTATCACATAAGTAAATTTTAAACCATTTATATTTGTTACAACAAGATAAAATCCATATTGATACATTTCACTGCCTTCTAGAGGTAGAGAAATGAGTATGATTTATTAAAATGTAAGAATTTCCATATTTAATCATATAAGATAAGAATTTCTCCTGCAAAAACAGTTAAATAACCTGTTCCTTAGAAATATAATGGTTTTGATTTACAACATTTCCCATTCCCTGCACTCCACTGGATAATAAAATAGAGATGGTGTATGGGTATATCTGTGTGTGTGTGTGTTTGTGTGCATGTGTGTGTGTGTGTGCTCACACCAGTATACAAATGAGCAGAAATCTAAAATCTGTAAGGGCACAGGGAAACTTCTATCCTCTGAGCATACCGTAGTAATCAGGGTAGAGAAAAATTACTATTTTTTCATTTGCTTTCTTAGCTCTAATTTCACACATCGAGACGTTATTTTTAGTGCAATTCTAGGAAACGTGAATTCCTTGGTGAAATCTTAACTTGCACTCAAAAAAGTGGGAGAGCAATCAAACTACGAGACACTTCACAAATCATGGGAGAAAGCAGAGTCATCCTCCACAAACCAGATGCTCAGTGTCTGGAAATGGGAAAGTGGGAGGAAGTCTCAAAAGCCCTGGTTGGAAACAGAGTCACACACAGGAAATGAATCCTTTCCCGGCAGCAGCAACGACACAAGATTTGTATATTTGCTACTGCCTCTGCAGCTGGGCATCCTGCATTTTGAATAGAGCAAATTCAGGTATGGTCAAACTCAGCCATTTAACCTCATCCTGCAAAGTTATGTTCTGTTTTTAGTAAGGGAATAAATAATCACACGACTCATTTCTCTCTGTCCCTCTATGTCGTTTCTTTCTCTTTTTATAAACTCATTTATGAAGTACAAATCATCACAAAACCTCACTCATCTTAGGAGAGGACAGAATTCAATCTTTTAAGCAACATTTCCTCTCTAGGGTATTTGAGGTCCTACCTCAAGACATCTGAATTCAGTGAAACTTTGTGGGTATGTCCTGTACTTTGTATAGTCGGTTAGCACAGGTTTTCAATAAAGCCATTGCAACACCTTCTTTCTTAAAAGAATGAGCTGATTTTTATTTTTGTACCTAATATACATCCCCATTTAATTTCACAGACTTTGAAAAATCCTACATATGTTTAAACCAAACGATAGCTATAAGTTAAAATGATTATGATTCAAAGTAGTTTGATTGATTATTGAATAAAACAAAGGCAAAGAATAAAATTTTCCTCTGTATTGAAACCAGTTGGTAGAATTATGATCACCTCTTTTCTCTCTAATTATTTAAAGTACAAAAGTAGAACCTAATAAGTTTATTTAAATGATATATTAAATGAACATAATGTTGATGTAAATGATATATTATATTAAGACTGTTGAATACATATTTTATTCTTGACTTAGACCATTTCACTTTCATGGAAAAACAAGTATCTATATCTTAATGTTTTATAATGACCTGTTTTATCTTTTATGACGTTTCCTAAGAGTGTTTAAACCTTTCCAAAAAATTGAGTTGTATGCCAATCATGTAATTACTGGAGGCACCTATGTTGGTTTTATAATAAGTATTTTAGAGTAAAAGTAATAACCAGAAAATTTGTCCCAAACTCCATTCGATGTCAAATAAAAAGTATTCAGATTAATTTTGAAGTATTTTCCAATGTCCTTCAAAGATAACTGTGTGATACTTGGTTTGAGAAAACATTCATTCACCTCTACTCTCTCAATGAAATACACTGGGATTCTGACAGTCACAGAGACCACAGCTTTTTATCAAAATTTTTGCTTCCTTAGAAAAAGTGAATCTGTCCTCAATCCACTCTGAATCACGGCCGAGTAACAGAGAAGGGAGAGGCAACTTCTGAAAGAAATGAAGATGAACTCATATTAAATTTGAAGTTTAAGAAAGATTGTATAAGGTAAATAGAACTTGTAAATACAGAACCACACGGACTACTAGATGAGAAATGGGTAACAGACCTGCATCATATCAAAACCTAAATAAGACAAAAATAATTCAACAAACATAGTCTCTCTTCACACAGCTTTGAATAAAATATAATTTACACATTAAAAAGTAATAAAAACATAAAGTTTAATAACCATCAGATCCAATGCAAATACCACTCCCGTCAAGAAATAGAAGTTTTCCCGGATCACCAGGGTCTTTCCACATTTTAACTTCTAGTTACTCTCCCCTTCTCCGCCATATGTACCATCATCTAGACCTCTAACATAATCTTGGCATCTAATGTAAACTACAGTTTAGTTTTGCCTGTTTTGGAAGTTTATCTAATTAGAACAATGCAATATAAATTCTTTGTGTTTAGCTTATTTTCTCCAAGTTCTTGTGTGAGTCACCCAAGAACTCATCTCCATCTTATTGAAGATGACTAGGCTAGATGTGAATTACTGTGGCTAGTGGATAAGACCCAAGCATTGACTTGAATCACTTGGGGTCCAGTTTGGATACTGGAATGGGGTCAACTTTACTGAAAATGAAATGGATCATAATGATTATGTCAGGAAATTTTGAGGCATAGAACTTTTAGAAAGATAAACTTTGGCTGACTCCTGTCAATACCTTTCATCTATTTTTTATCTTGTTTCGCTTTTTCCTTAAGATAGGTCTTTACGAATGAGTTTATCATGAAGTTCAACAATTCACAGCTTAAAAGAATAAACATGTATTGTAGCACTTGGTTTCTGAGAGTTAGAAATCCTTCAACAACTTAGCAGAATTGATGTGACTCAGGTTCTTTCACGAGGTTGCTGTCAAAATGTGGACTGGGACTTTGTAGTCATCTGAAGGCTTGACTGGGGCTGGTAATTCAGCTTGCAAGGGAGGTCATTACATAGCTGTTTGAAGCAGACTCGATTTCCTTGCTAGCTGTTCATAAGAGGCTTCAGTTCTGTATCACATGGTCCTTTCAACAATGCTGCTCTGATGCAATTCTGGCATCCCCCAGATCAAGTGATCTGAAAGGGAGAAAAAAGGAGGAAGCCATAATTATCTTTTATGATCTAGTCTCAGAAGGGGTATATTACCTTGTCCACTGTATTCTACAGGTCACACGGTCAACCTCCACACATATGGAAGAGAATTATATAAAGGTATGTGCACCAGCATGTGGGAATCATTGGTGGACATCTTGGAGTTTGGCTATAACACCTACTTACTGTATTTTTACCTTTCATAATGAACAGAGTGATAATATAAGACCCAACTGTTTTAGTATTGTAAAATTTATAAATGCATTTACAACTGTGATGATGTGACCTAAAAGGATAAGGCAAAGTGGACAAAAAGGTTAGTGCCTCCAAACTCTCATTTTACACATTTTGACAGGTATTGAGAAATGATGGCCTGTGAACCAAATTTGTCTCACCATCTGCTTTTGTGAATAAAATTCTCTTGTAAAACAGCAAACCATTCATTTACATACTATCTATGTCTTCCTTTGAACTGCAATGACAGAGCTAAGTAGTTTTAACAGAGACTGGCCTACAAAGTTGAAAACATTTGCTATCCAGTTCTTTAAAGAAAGCTTTCCACTCCATTTACTAGGATTTAAAAAAAAAAAAAGTCCAAAATTATGAAAATAAAAAAGGGAGAAATAATGTTTTAAATATTTATTTAATTTAAAGACATCACAAGGCTCCAATGAGCATACTCATATTATGTCCTTAAGAAGGGCAAATAATATGATACAGCATGTGAAAGATCATTCAAATGAGAAGTCAGAGGCCAAGAAACATCCAGGAACAAGCTCCCCAATGTTCTTTTTATTTGTACAAAGACATAATTCTTCTTTGGATGAAACTGCTGATAAATTTGTATGATGGAACTTGGTTTCAGAAGAGCAGAGGCAGAAGTTTCCTGCAAAGTCTGGTCACATAGTGGAGACAGGATATCTAACCAATTATCTCAACTGTAAATTATCAAAGAACAAAATGACCCTAGGTTCCACTTGACTTGTAAAAACCTTACCATAAAAAATTAGTTAGTTAGATAGATAGCTAGTTAGTTAGCTAATTAGTTAGCTCACAGTCCTTATTATACCCAAGAGGCAAAAACTGATGTTCAAGAATCTCTGCAGATCAGCAAAGAACTTCCCAGTCCAGCTGTAAAATAACTTTTAGGCAACTTAGATGTCACTACTGCATTAACTACAGTCGAGCACCTTATAATTTTAATGGCCCTAGCATTTTGGGAAGCTAGAATTAAATAATTTAATTCTTAATTAGCCTTTGTTCACATGTTAACTACTCTTCTCGTTCAACTACTTTTCTTCTCACAGTATAATCTTGTGCTGTCCTTGTGCTGTTTCTTTGTTAAGCAGGAGGAGATAACTTCAGGGCATGGAGGAGGATTTATGAGTTTGTTTTGCAAAGGAAGGAATGTCTCCAAGGTCGCTGTTACCAGCTGTTGGCACCCAGGAGTCTGGTGTGACAAAGTGTTACCTATGACTAAAGAAACACTGACTTCTCTCAGTTCCCTGGTCTCCCCTTCCTCTCCTTCCCCTTTAAAACTCTTCTGCTTGATCCTGAACTTCAAAGATGGCTTTTGGACATTAGTCTGCAGTCTTCCCAGGCTGCCAGCTTCCTGCATAAAGCAACCTTTCTATCCAACACTTGTCCCTGGAGTATTGGTTTTTGAGTAGCGAGCACCTGAACTTTGGGCGAGGGGAGAACAAACTAAAAATAAATATGTGAGGGTAACTAGAATAGGATTCTTCATCCTAACGTATGTGAATTAAATTCCTAGTTATCAAAAATCGAAAGGCAGTGTTTAAATTCTATAAACTATGAAATAGCAATTAAAACAAATTTTAAGGGTTTGTTGCTATGGTAGGCAAAGCTCTCAGGTGGCTCCCCAAAGTCCCATGCCCTGATGTACACCTGTATAATCCCTTCCCTTTATTTTCAGTGAGATTGTCAATCCAAGTATACCTCTTTCGTTGAGCTTCTTTTCATTGCACTTCTCAGGTATTGCATTTTCCTAAAGGGAAGGCAAGACACTCCACCAGCAAAAAGATTATAGCTAGGCTTCTTTTTTGTGATACGTACTTTATTTAGATGATCTGGAAACAAGCCTACAGTATCTCCAAGGTATGTCTGTATCATAGGATGATACTCTGTGATTAGAATATGGGAAATGGCAATGATGAGACTATTTTTCAGATGTAATTAAGATTCTACATTAGCCCATTTTCAGTTAATTGAAAGAGATATTATGGGTGAACTGACCTACTGAGAAAAACACTTAAAAGAAATTATACAGACCAGATAGAAAGATGAGTCGGAGATGCTCTCCAGTGACCTTGAATAAGCAGGAGGCCATGGTGTGACTGCCTATGAAAGGCGTGGACTCTGGGTGCTGAGGGTCTCAGTCCAACAACCACAAGGAACTAAATTATGCCAACAGCTCAAATGAACTTGGGAGAGGACTCTGAATTTCAAATGAGAATGCAGACTGGCCAAGACCTTGGATCCAGCTTTGTGGAACCACAAATAAAGGGAAAAACTAATGCATGCCCAGTTTTTGATCCAGATAATATGAGATAAGAAACATGTGTAGTTTTAAGTTTCTAAATTTCTCATAACTTGTTATGTATCAATCTGTAACATGTATTATATACATTCAAGATAATACACATAGAGTAACAGGATAAAATTAAAGAAATATAAACTGACAACTGGCCATATTATTTCACTTTATGTGTTTCTTAGATATCCCTACCTTTTACATCCAGCACTGACATAGTCACTCAACTAGTCCTTCCATATGCATTAGCCCATTTCACAGAAAAAATAAAGAGCATAAGAAGAAAAACAATGTACCTTTCCCCAGAGATTACATCAGAAATCTGATGTCAGAGGAGAAAGAAACGATAGTTTTGTAGAAAGACTTTTATATAAAAGAAGTCTTTCCCATCTCAAAGACTACACAGATATTTTCAGAATAAAAAAAAATGTAGAATGCAGGAAAGAGTGGTAAGAACAATAAAAAAAATGAAATGGTCCAACAGTTAAGAACTCCGAGTAACTAGTTTGATGAGACCATGCGGTGGGAAAGATACTGCCATATCTCCGTTCAAGCTACGGCTTTCCATCATAGAACTCTGAGATGATATGGGGCTAAAAAATACCTCTGAGCTTTGTAATTGGGAGGCAAAAGGAATATTCTTTTTTGGCAGAGGAGGGAAATTTTCGACATAGATTACTCTCCCAAATTGGACAAAACCTGCCATATTTCGCACTTTCTGTTTCTTCTTTGCTCTTGCAACTGTAATGAATGTTCATGAGTTCTCAATAAAAAGGCAGATTGCGCTCTGGACATCTCATAGGGTGACAATGTAGAAAATAATCATTTGAACCTATACTAGGATGTGGTTAAATGAAAACAATTGAGATTCATTCTGGACAAACTTTATAAAGAGAGACTATCCTCCTTGGTTCATACAGAGAAAACTCACCCAGAGCAGGATACAAACAAACTAAAACAAACAAACAAGCAAAAACTTAGATGAACTAGTCTCATGGATAGTAGGACAGAAAACTAGTGATTTCTTTATAAACGTACCAACACTATTTTTATATTTCTAATAAAAAATATATCATTGTGAAGTCACATGGACAACAAAGCCAAAACATGTGAAATATCTGGAAAGTACAATGCAGTTTCTCTTCTTGCAAGATAAATGTTTAAAGATATTATATTCCGTCCTTTATTTTTTATAACATAACTTAGGTGCATTTCCTAAGTCAATCTTTATACAAGAATGTAAATAGTTCAGGTTGTAGTCCTATTATATTTATGTTTTTTGATGTAAAAAATAAGAGGTCTTTTCCTCTTCTTGGCTATTTATATGTTGAATTTCAATTTGGATTCTTAATTATTATGATTTGAAATATAAAACAGGACAGCAAATAGAGATGCCAATATGATTTTTTAAAGATGTATATGTAATAAAAATTCAAAAGAGGAAATAGGATTATGATATCTGTGAGGTCAGAAAAATCCCATCCAGGTCATAGGAATCAAATCTGATTGTATTCCCAGTCTTTCTCTGATACACTCAGAAAATGCTCAATAAAATGAATTGCTCCCATTCCGACACACAAAATAAGGGAGTTGTTAATATTTTACATAGAACTTTTAAGAAAAGTTTTTGGGATTGATTAGAGATTAAGATCCTCAATGCACTTGTGAGTGACTCTTGTTGATGGATAAGCATAAGGCAAGAAACATGTGCAATAAAATAAATGGATATTGTAAATTTATGTGATCAGGGCTTAGAGTCCCTTGACCCTTGCAAACTCT
Organism: Pteropus medius; assembly: GCF_902729225.1. Classification (NCBI taxonomy): domain Eukaryota; kingdom Metazoa; phylum Chordata; class Mammalia; order Chiroptera; family Pteropodidae; genus Pteropus; species Pteropus medius. Next base: position 4,020 of record NW_024349409.1, on the reverse strand, counting down.
GAAAGCAAACACACAAGAACCACGTATTCGGCCAAAGACTTACAGTTGTCGTACAGCACTCAGTGTGTTCCCCTGGGAAGCCAGGTGACACACATGAGGAAACTGTCCTATGGCACTTTCAGTTCTAAATTAAAACATATAGGTGGATAGATATCCAGAAAGAATTAACTTTCAGAAAGGTGAAGTAGAGATGAAACTTCCCCATTAGTATGTCATACAGAGGACTGAAATGATGTCGATACATATTTTATGATGTACATTGTTTTATTTAAATTTCTCCAGAGAAAATTCACAAGAATGTATACATGAAAAAATATATCATATACAATACTAAACATATGTACTAAATCCAAATATTCATGAAGTTCTTTAACATCATGGAAGAGCACAAATTTTATCCACCTTAAAACACATGGTTTCAAATATATAAAAATCGTATAAGACCAATTTCAACACTTTATAGGCCCTAGAAGTAGATAGTTAGTACTAATATAAGAGGTAAACCTACCATTCTTATTAACACGGGACCTCGTTGTCATCCGTTCCACCCTAAAAAACACTAAATAAGCTGTTCTTTACAGATAAAAAGCATTTCTTCCCTGCAGGGTTCCTCCAAAAAACTTTCATTTGGGTTATACACTATGCAGTTCCGTATATTTACAGTTTGAAGAAATGAAAATCTGTAATGAAAAATAAATAAAATGTTGCCACAAGGGTAAAGGAAATGAGAATGTTTAGGAATAGTGTTTCTTATTAAAAATAGAACTTTAAAGCATTTGAATGAAATTGTAACATACTGATTCATTATATTTTTTCATGATTTCAGTGTACGATATTACAAAAACTCAGTTATTGCCTCAATAACCAATAACATTGACATCAAATTTTTTCCATTGTTATTAATTAATAGTTTTAATATATAAAAACTTTACCTCTATTTTGTTTGAAGATGTATTGACTAATCTAGGCTAGGAAAACAAATCAGAGCAGCAAATTTATCATTGTATAATACTGCAAATCCCATGTTTATGAATGGAAGTGACATTCTAAGGTCATAAATATACAGAAAATAAGCCCAGCATATCTGAAAAATGAGAAGATGCTGAGAATATTGGGCTTCCCCGGAATAAAGACAATAATGCCTATCTTGTTTTTCCTGGACAGCTTCTCTGTGCACGAGCATCTGTACATGCACAATACATCCAAGTGCTTGTATGAAGACAAAAAAAAAAAAATGGTCAAAAGCTCTTTTATGGTCACAAGTACACCAAACTCAGGTCATAAAAGAGCTTTGGAGCATATACATGGATGTTCTAGAAGGGGCTAAAATTGCCACTCTGTTACATTTATTCTCTTTTCTATATTCTCATGTTAAAGAAAGGTTATCTTAGCTACAGTCCTGCCAGATGTTATAGTTTTTGTTCAGATATAAGAACAAACTTCTAAAGTATAAAGAAGCCCAGACTGCCAGAAACTTACAGAGTTTGGGAGAGAGAATCAGAGCCATCCTCCCACAACCAGGCACTGCGTTCTTTATTGTAAGAGAGTCCGATCCAGTAAAACAATTTACTGATACGGTTCATGAAATCCTGTTGGGAAACGAAGGTGAACATATTAACCTAATTTGAATCTACTCTGGGAATAGTGCGCTTTTAAGAAAGTCAGTGTCCAGCATAGATTCAGACTTTAAATCACTCAAACTAAAATCATTTATCAGCTAGTTTAGGAGGAATAGTAACATACATCACATTTTCTCACTTATCAGGACCATTTATTTATGGAGAAAAAAATGTTGCCAAATTTTCCTTATTGAGGAATGAAAAACATTATAAAGGGATTTTTCATGAAACACATTTTTTCCCACAGGAGATCAACATCAAATTTGATCTCATATCAACAGGATCTTGAGGAACAAATTTCTTGGTTATATAACCTACTCAACCTATACTCAAATAGTTTCTTCATGCAGCCAGAGAAATTTTTCACCTTTTCATAAGAATTGGATAATTTTATAATCATATTCTTTGTATTCATTCCACATTATATCCTGGAATGAAGACAAAAGCTATATAATTACAAAAGAAATTATAAATTTAATTAAAACCCTAAAATATACAAAGTTGTTTAGTTGGTTCTTTGAATAAAAATAATGACCTAGTATTTCTTCTTTGACCTCTCTCTATAATGTCTCTTGTACTGTATGTGACATGTATCTTGATTTTTATCCTTATAATACAAATCTTTGAGAAATTTTATAGGTTTTATAAGAATTGTTTTAAGGTATACAAAAGTACTAGTCATTAGTTCAAATACAACCATCAATTTACTACCTGATTAAAGAGTGAATTAAAGTAGTCAGCCTACTTAAATAGTATTTTTTCCCTAGGCCAAAGAAAATACAAGAAACCAAAATTCAATACATGCCAAATCATCTTTGTTTTGTAACTGAAGTAGACTGGAATTCTTAGAAGCACAGAAATCTTTGCTTTCTTCCCAAGGTTTCCTTTCATTCGAAATAAAATAACAGTTGCATTGGTACCCAATCCACATTTTTGGGCAAGAAGAGCCTAAAAGAAAAAATAAAACATGAAGACAAAGTCTCTAATGACTTTGGAGATTTAACTTTGTTTAGTGCTATTTACTCATTCAAAAACCAAGGTATTTTTCCCTCCACACATATTCTTTGAGAATGTACTACGTACATTAGAGTTCAGGGAATGTTAATGAGTCAGACTTGAACTTTTTTCCTCATGGAGCTTGTATTCTAGAGATAGAGTCAGAATTATATAATTGTCAATAATTTACTAATTTTATTTAATGCTAAATTAGTTATGTATACACACAAAAAATCATTATGTTAAACATTATGTAGCAGAGTATAGATAAGGTGGCAGCTAGAAGAACCATCTCTGAGCAACTGAGCCAAAGTTGATTTCTACTGTGTGAATGACAATAAGCATGAAGAAAGAGATATTTAAATAGAGAAAAGCATTTTAGTATATTCTCTGAGTTGGAAAGGAATGTGGTACATTAGGAGAATTCTGATATCTGTTTGGATATTTTATTTTCAAAATGAAGATAAATAAAATGGTTAGTATAATATCCAATTATACATTTTACCAGTGATAGTGTCTTAAACATTTATTATCCTCAATGATAACAGTTATACATACGTAAGTACTCAAAACTTTGCCAAATCAATGGTGCTAAAGTTATAGACTAGAATGATGCTCATCAGGATCTGGGGGTGGGGGAGTGTGGGTAAATGGAGAGCTATTGATCAAAGGGTACACACTTCCAGTAGAAGATGAATAAGTTCCAAGGAACTATACATAGCATTGTGATTATAGTTAACAATATTACATACTTGCCATTTGCTAAAAGTATAAATCTTAACTGTTGTCACCTCAAAAAAAAAAAAAGGTGATTATGGGACATGATGGAGGTATTAGGTAAAGTTACAGCAGTAATCACATTGCAATATTTATGTATTGAATCAACATACTTTACACATTAAACTAACACAGTATTTAAGTCAATTATACCTCAAAAGTGCTGAAAAAAATACTAAAAAGAAAAATATAAATATAGTGCTATTTGGAAAAAGATGCATGAAGATTGGACTCCAAGCTGGCTTATATCATGTAAGTTTAAAATTGGAGAAATCTCTGCACTATATTCTGAGTCATAAAATAAATAGAAGCAAAGTTAAAGAAGTATGAAAATATGCATTATGAGCAATCACAAGCAGGTAATGAAGATTAGCTGTAATGCTTACTATAATTTATGATTTGCTACTTAATCATGAGCAGGGAAATTATGTCCTTTCAAGCTAATATTTATCTTAAGACTTAAATACATCAGAAGCACATTCAATGTAATTTAATAATTCATGCATCAGGGAAAAATGAAATGAGACTACCCTATGTTTAGTAGGTAAATCACATTACTCTTTGTTTCATTCCATCATGCTTCTGTGTGAAGGAAACAAGAAACTCTATCTCATCTTCCACTGACACT
>NW_024349408.1:0-313 GCF_902729225.1 Pteropus medius | reverse complement strand
ATATGCATATAGATGAATATATATGCATATATATGTGTATGGTAGCTTTGGCAAAAAGCTCTCTGGTGACGTCCATTTTGAGCCAGAATCGCAGAGTTCCGAGAAAAGGCTCACTTGCGGCAAATGCACAGCCCTCCCGGGGCCTTGGGGCTCTGTGGGCGATGCTCGGTCCTCTGCGGGTACTGGGGTACCGAAGTTGGAGGAGCACTCACTGACACTTTGAGCTCCTAGAGGTACAAACTACGTCCCATTCGTCTCTGTATGCTCTTGCAGGGTTCAGGGCCACCCACAGACAGCGTACCGAGGGATGCTT
>NW_024349407.1:0-569 GCF_902729225.1 Pteropus medius | reverse complement strand
CCCTCATGTCAAGCTAGAGGCTATTTGTATTTTCTTCCTCACCTGAGAAAATTCGATTCAATGCCACAAATATTTGCTGAGCTCTTGTGTATAGTGGCCCAGACATGAGTGTGACATTAGCCTTGGATTGTGTCTTCATTGGATGGGGTGGAGGCAGGGTAGAATCACACACAAACAAGGCAAGGGCCCGAGGCTAGGGCTGGACAAAAGGCCAGTGCACTCTAGAGGGGTTAAAGATCACCGACCACTGATGATTCCTATCTGACTCGGCACATGCATGCATGCCTGAACATAGCAACATTTACACTAGACCCAGCTAATTCACACTATTCCCCAGCCCCTTCTCCCTTGCACCAGCTGCCTCTAGATGCAAAGGAGATTACTCTGTAAATCAATAGCAAGTTAGGTGCTAAATATCTATCAGCACCTATCAGGCATTTAGGTAAATTACCCTTCTATCCTACTCTCATAAGTTCTTTACTGAAATAGAACTTCATCCCTATCCCAATCAACATGGCTTTTCTCATTTAATTTCAGATTTCAGATACTTGTTTCATTTAGCACAAACC
>NW_024349406.1:0-365 GCF_902729225.1 Pteropus medius | reverse complement strand
TGTGTGTGTGTGACTTCTTTCTGGGTTTAAAAGGACATCTGTCCCTCCCACCGCCAGGGAGATGCCAAGGCAGACTAGAGTCTGAATGCCCACCAGCTTCTAACATAAGCCTGCTGGCTTTGTGGACATGTAGACCCTGCAGCAGCATGAGGCCCCACGCTTAAGGGGCTCCGTCTCTGGGATGTGTGCATAACTAATTGTTCCTGCTCTGCTGTGATACTGTGAGTCCAAACACCCCTTAACACCTCCAAACTCACCCAAATGTGTCCTCAGGTGTTTGCATGACAGAGGAATCATGTCTGTTCCCAGGAGGTCACTGAGGGATTATTCTACATCAATGTGTGCTACTCTACTCTCATTGACCA
>NW_024349405.1:0-652 GCF_902729225.1 Pteropus medius | reverse complement strand
GGGTCCTGAGAGGGACCAGGGCCCATCTGCCTACACCAGACCCCTCTGATCCAGGCTCTGCCTGCCTTGAACATGGCCTATTGAGGCCTCAGGCTCCCTCTCTGTAAAATGGGACAAGGAGTTAACCTGAAGGCCAAGACTTGGGCTTTTCTAGAGAGGCCACCTCTTTCAAAGCTCTTAATAAGATAGCTGAGGTGAGGATGAAGCAAGGAAGGGAAGGCCTCATCTCTCAGTAAGATCCTAACAGTAAAAGAAAATACTCCATAAGTGCTAATTACAGCCTAGAGCCAGGCTAGTGATAATAATAACAACAACAATAATAATAATGACAGCTACAGTTACAGCTCTTCCTAGCACGGTGCTATGGTAGTTACTGTTATTCTTGTAGGTGTTATTATTATTACCCTCTCTCTGCTACCCTGCTCAAGAGCCATGGCTGCCCTACACCCATCTCCCCACTCCTGGGAGCTACCTGGCGGGAACCGATGCTCCCAACCTCTCACGGGGGCTTAATGAGATCTCTCAGAAGGCAGAGCTAGCTCAGGGCCTGCAGGGAGCTTGAGGCAGAGGAAGCTGCATGGAGGGAAGGAAGTGGTTACAGGCAAAGCTGGGCCGTGCTAGAGGGTCTCCCCTGACTTGGGAACAACCCAAG
>NW_024349404.1:0-379 GCF_902729225.1 Pteropus medius | reverse complement strand
ACACATGTGCATACACATATGCACACACCCATACACACATGCACACGTGTGCAGACATGCTCACAATGCACACACATACACGTGCACATACACATACATGCATACACATGCACACAAACACACACACATACACATATGCGTAGACACGCTCATGCACTTACATATGCACGCACGCATATGCACACACCCATACACGCATGCACACATGCGTAGACATACTCACAATGTGTACATATGCATACACATATGCACATACCCATATACACATGCACATACGTGCAGACATGCTCGCAACACACACACATATGCCCATACACACATGCACACGTGCCCATACACACATGCACACATGCATAGACATGCTTACAATGCACACACG
>NW_024349403.1:0-380 GCF_902729225.1 Pteropus medius | reverse complement strand
ACCGTAAGGCGCAATGACAGAGTCTCTGCCTTGCCGCGTCCTCTGCCCTCTCCCCGCTCTGTTCTTCCTCCTCCTATCTCTGCCCATCTCTGTCTGTCTCTCACAATCTCTCTCAATCTCTCCGTACCCCCCTTTCTCTCTCTCTCACAAGCATTTATTCACTCTTGCACGTGTTCTGCTCTAGCTATATTCAGCTCCACATTCGTGAACACACCTTACTCTCTCTTGCCTCCGAGAAGCACGGCTCGTCGTTCTGCTTGCCTGACTCACCTCCCTGTTTCCTCGGGCTCCCTGAGGAATCCCTCCGGTCATCCTGTCCGATCAACACCCGAAGGCAACGGTTTTTGTCGTCGTCATTGCTTGGACATGGTAATGCTGTG
>NW_024349402.1:0-348 GCF_902729225.1 Pteropus medius | reverse complement strand
GCTGTTGAGAATGTGGAGAAACACTGTGGAAAACAGTACGGAGATTCCTCAAAAAATTAGAGTTGCCATACAATCCAGCAACTTTATTTTTGGGTATTTATAAGAAGAAACAAAAATATTAATTCGAATATATACATGCACCCCTATGTTCATTGCAGTGTTTCTAGTAATAGCCAAGATATAGAAGCAACCTAGATTTCCATCAATAGATGATTGGATAAAGAATCTAAATATAAATACAACAGAATATAAATACAACAGAATATTATTCAGCAAAAAAAAGAAAAAAGAATAAAAAGAAATCTTGCCATTTGTAACAACACAGATGGACCTATTATGCTAAGTGAA
>NW_024349401.1:0-1048 GCF_902729225.1 Pteropus medius | reverse complement strand
GTGTTTTTCCTCACGGTGCAGACAGACCTCTTTGGCTGCCTGAGAGGCTGGTCAGGCATTATGAAGATGGCGGATGGATCAGATCCGGAGAAGCTCACCTGGAGGGTACGTAGCCTCTTTGATGACCATCCTGAAAGGACACATTCCAAAGGACTTGTGGCGAGCTTTTGCAGCTTTGGTCTTTGTTAATCTATCTGATTTGTCTACTGCAGATAGATATGGGGTTCGAGCCTGTGTTGCTTTCTCTTATGTTTTTCTAATTGGACAATTGCAAACAAATGCTTTGTAGGAGGAAAAGATCTCCTTCCTCTGAGATCTGATCCCATCTGATCCCTGTGTATTTCTTGAGATCTGATCCCATCTGATCCCTATGTACTTCTTGATTTTTTCTGTTCTTTGCCTAATTCTCTTCTTCCTTTTTTTGGCCTTTTTTGGTCCATTGTCACAGTATCTCTGCCTCTTTCTTCCACCTCCCTTGCTATGCAATTCCACCTTCCAGGCCTTGTTCCAAACAGAGACCTTTGAATTCAGCCTAGTCTTTAGAGCATCTCCCTGCTCCATTGGGAAATAGCGATTTCCCTCCCTAACATTCCCTCCCCAACCCCACATTGGATGCTATGCTCACATTGTACCCTGAGCTCTGCATGTTTATATGGTTTCTTTGCTTACTGCTATAGACTAAACGTTTGTGTACCCTGAAAATTCACCCGTCGAAATCCTAACCCCCAAGATGATAAGATGAGGAGATGGAGCCTCTGAGAGGCAACTAGGTCACTGGGACCCAGAGAGATCCCTCTTCCTTTCCATCACGTGGGGTCGCAGCTAGAAGGCACTGTCTGTGAGAAAGCAGGCCCTCTCCGGACACCGAATCTGCCAGCACCTTGATCTTAGACTTCCCAGCCTCCAGATATGTGTAAGAAATGAATTTCTGTCATTTTGTGTTATAGCCGAAACAGACTAAGACATTTGTCTTTGCCCCCCTCTGAAATTGTCCAAAATTGGTTTTCCGTTTCTTGCTCTGTTCTCGTAATCCTTAAATTGTTTCTTC
>NW_024349400.1:0-395 GCF_902729225.1 Pteropus medius | reverse complement strand
GAAGTCAAAAGTGTCCACTAGTAAATTGCTCAGTCAAACTCAGTTGGTGAATACTCTTTGCCTGTGACAGAACTAAGGAAATTTCAGACTAGTGTTTCTTTCCTAAACTAACTAGAGTCTAGTTAATTACCTGAATGACCATCCTGCACATCTTAGATGAATCACTCAGAAACTGCCCTTCGACATCAAAGCTGAGATGCTGCAAGTCATAATGTGGTTGTTGGCAGTTAAAACAAAGGAAGACTTAGAATCTCAGATCTAACAGTATTTCTTTCAGAGAATACAGAGGAAAGATGTTGAGAAAAAACATTTCAGTGGAAGAAAAAAAAAGCTTTGTTAATTTTTCATTAATTAGCACAGCAACAAAATCACCATCTCTTGACAGGATTCTAATT
>NW_024349399.1:0-7023 GCF_902729225.1 Pteropus medius | reverse complement strand
GCGAAGTTGGAGGAGCACTCACTGACAGTTTGAGCTCCTAGAGGTACAAACTACGTCTCATTCGTCTCTGTATCCTCTTGCAGGGTTCACGGCCACCCACAGACAGCGTAGCCAGGGATGCTTTGGCCCCTCCGTCCATGGGGGCCGTCACCCGCTGGAAAGAGGTCAGCTGGGAGACACTGCAGACAGCTGTGGGTCTGAATTCGGCCTCCGTGCCTTAGGAGCTTGCGATCAGCTCTTTGAGCCTTTCATTTCTTCATTTTGAATGCGTCCACGGGGACCATTACGACCATCCGAGGCAGAAAGGTGAGGGAGAGGGAGGTGTCTGCTTCCGTCCTGAAGTCTGATTTCCACTGCGGAAAGCGGGAAGGAGCCGAGGGCTTAGGAAGGAGCCCCGGGGCCTCTGGGATGAAAAAAGAGATCATGCTGAATTGTGGCTCTGGAACGCCCGGTGTCCACACTGCGGGGAGGTGGAGGTGCTAGGAGCGGCCTGTCTTCTGTGGTAGACCAGGGGTACACGCAGGTTTCCTTCGAAAATCCACCATATGCATATATATGCATATAGATGAACATATATATGCATATATATGTATATGGTAGCTTTGGCAAAAAGCTCTCTGGTGACGTCCATTTCGAGCCAGAATCGCAGACTTCCGAGAAAAGGCTCACTTGCGGCAAATGCACAGCCCTCCCAGGGCCTTGGGGCTCTGTGGGCGATGTTCGGTCATCTGCGGGTACTGGGGTAGCGAAGTTGGAGGAGCACTCAGTGACACTTTGAGCTCCTAGAGGTACAAACTACGTCTCATTCGTCTCTGTATCCTCTTGCAGGGTTCACGGGCACCCACAGACAGCGTAGCCAGGGATGCTTTGGCCCCTCCGTCCACTGGCGGCCGACACGGTGGAGAACTTCACAGTTGGGAGGCACTGCAGACAGCTGTGGGTCCTGAATTCTGACACCTCTCCGTGCATAGGAGCTTTGCGATCAGCTCTCTAGAGCCTTTCATTTCTTCATTTGAATGCGTCCACGGGGACCATTACGTGGCATCCCAAACTGGCAGAAAGGTGAGGGCACGAGGGGTGTCTGCTTCAGGTCCGCAAGTCTGATTCCCACTGCGGAGGCGGGAAGGAGCCGAGGCTAGGAGAGGGAGCCCCGGGCCTCTGGGATGAAAAGGAATCATATGCTGGGTGTACAGGCTGGGACGCCCAGGCGTCCTACCGGGGAGGTGGAGGGGTGCAGCCTCTGTCTTCTGTGGAGCAGGGAGGTCCGCATAGGTTTCCTTCGAAACTCCACCATATACATATATATGCATATAGATGAACATATATATGCATATATATGTATATGGTAGCTTTGGCAAAAAGCTCTCTGGTGACGTCCATTTTGAGCCAGAATCGCAGACTTCCGAAAAAAGGCTCACTTGCGGGAAATGCACAGCCCTCCCGGGGCCTTGGGGCTCTGTGGGCGATGCTCGGTCTTCTGCGGAGACTTGGGTACCGAAGTTGGAGGAGCACTCACTGACACTTTGAGCTCCTAGAGGTACAAACTACGTCTCATTCGTCTCTGTATCCTCTTGCAGGGTTCACGGCCACCCACAGACAGCGTAGCCAGGGATGCTTTGGCCCCTCCGTCCATGAGGGCCGTCACCCGCTGGAAAGAGGTCAGCTGGGAGACACTGCAGACAGCTGTGGGTCTGAATTCGGCCTCCGTGCCTTAGGAGCTTTGCGATCAGCTCTCTGAGCCTTTCATTTCTTCATTTTGAATGCGTCCACAGGGACCATCACGACCATCCCAGGCAGAAAGGTGAGGGCGAGGGAGGTGTCTGCTTCGTCCTGAAGTCTGATTTCCACTGCGGAAAGCGGGAAGGAGCCGAGGCCTTAGGAAGGAGCCCCGGGGCCTCTGGGATGAAAAGAGATCATGCTGAATTGTGGCTCTGGAACGCCCGGTGTCCACACTGCGGGGAGGTGGAGGTGCTAGGAGCAGCCTGTCTGATCTCAAATGTCTAAGGAAAACACAGCCTTTTGTTATAAAAATCATCATATATATATAAATATATATATAGAAAGAGAGAGAGAAATCCATAGATACATAGATAGATAGATAGATAGATAGATAGATAGATAGTTAGATAGATAGATGGATAGATAGATAGATATAGAGATATCTATAGATACAGATAAAGATATAGATATAGATATATCTGGGGGAGCTCTGGCAAAAAGCACTCTACAGACGTGCATTTTGAGCCAGAATCGCAGACTTCCGAGAAAAGGCTCACTTGCGGCCAATGCACAGCGCTCCCGGGGCCTTGGGCTCTGTGGGCGATGCTCGGTCATCTGCTTGCACTGGGGTACCCGTGGGTGATTACAAGCCTTCTCATTCGTCTCTACATCCTCTTGCAGGGGTCAGGGCCGCCCACAGACAGCGTACCCGGGGATGCTTTGGCCCCTCCGTCCATGGCGGCCGTCACCCGCTGGAAAGAGTTCAGTTGGGAGACACTGCAGAGAGCTGTGGGTCTGAATTCGGCCTCCGTGCCTTAGGAGCTTTGCGATCAGCTCTCTGAGCCTTTCATTTCTTCATTTTGAATGCGTCCACGGGGACCATGACGACCATCCCAGGCAGAAAGGTGAGGGCGAGGGAGGTGTCTGCTTCCGTACTGAAGTCTGATTTCCACTGCGGAAAGCGGGAAGGAGGCGAGGCCTTAGGAAGGAGCCCCGGGGCCTCTGGGATGAAAAGAGATCATGCTGAATTGTGGCTCTGGAACGCCCGGTGTCCACACTGCGGGGAGGTGGAGGTGCGAGGAGCAGCCTGTCTTCTGTGGTAGAGCAGGGGTCCACGCAGGTTTCCTTCGAAAATCCACCATATACATATATATGCATATAGATGAACATATATATGCATATATATGTATATGGTAGCTTTGGCAAAAAGCTCTCTGGTGACGTCCATTTTGAGCCAGAATCGCAGACTTCGAGAAAAGGCTCACTTGCGGCAAATGCACAGCCCTCCCGGGGCCTTGGGGCTCTGTGGGCGATGCTCGGTCTTCTGCGGGGACTGGGGTACCGAAGTTGGAGGAGCACTCACTGACACTTTGAGCTCCTAGAGGTCCAAACCACGTCTCATTCGTCTCTGTATCCTCTTGCAGGGTTCACGGCCACCCACAGACAGCGTAGCCAGGGATGCTTTGGCCCCTCCGTCCATGGGGGCCGTCACCCGCTGGAAAGAGGTCAGCTGGGAGACACTGCAGACAGCTGTGGGTCTGAATTCGGCCTCCGTGCCTTAGGAGCTTTGCGATCAGCTCTCTGAACCTTTCATTCTTCATTTTGAATGCGTCCACGGGGACCATTACGACCATCCCAGGCAGAAAGGTGAGGGCGAGGGAGGTGTCTGCTTCCGTCCTGAAGTCTGATTTCCACTGCGGAAAGCGGGAAGGAGCCGAGGCCTTAGGAAGGAGCCCAGGGGCCTCTGGGATGAAAAGAGATCATGCTGAATTGTGGCTCTGGAGCGCCCGGTGTCCACACTGCGGGGAGGTGGAGGTGCTAGGAGCGGCCTGTCTTCTGTGGTAGACCAGGGGTCCACGCAGGTTTCCTTCGAAAATCCACCATATACATATATATGCATATAGATGAACATATATATGCATATATATGTATATGGTAACTTTGGCAAAAAGCTCTCTGGTGACATCCATTTTAGCCAGAATCACAGACTTCCGAGAAAAGGCTCACTTGCGGCAAATGCACAGCCCTCCCGGGGCCTTGGGGCTCTGTGGGCGATGCTCGGTCATCTGCGGGTACTGGGGTAGCGAAGTTGGAGGAGCACTCACTGACACTTTGAGCTCCTAGAGGTACAAACTACGTCTCATTCATCTCTGTATCCTCTTGCAGGGTTCACGGCCACCCACAGACAGCGTAGCCAGGGATGCTTTGGCCCCTCCGTCCATAGGGGCCGTCACCCGCTGGAAAGAGGTCAGCTGGGAGACACTGCAGACAGCTGTGGGTCTGAATTCGGCCTCCGTGCCTTAGGAGCTTTGCGATCAGCTCTCTGAGCCTTTCATTTCTTCATTTTGAATGCGTCCACGGGGACCATCACGACCATCCCAGGCAGAAAGGTGGGGGCGAGGGAGGTGTCTGCTTCCGTCCTGAAGTCTGATTTCCACTGCGGAAAGCGGGAAGGAGCCGAGGCCTTAGGAAGGAGCCCCGGGGCCTCTGGGATGAAAAGAGATCATGCTGAATTGTGGCTCTGGAACGCCCGGTGTCCACACTGCGGGGAGGTGGAGGTGCGAGGAGCGGCCTGTCTTCTGTGGTAGAGCAGGGGTTCACGCAGGTTTCCTTCGAAAATCCACCATATACATATATATGCATATAGATGAACATATATATGCATATATATGTATATGGTAGCTTTGGCAAAAAGCTCTCTGGTGACGTCCATTTCGAGCCAGATCGCAGACTTCCGAGAAAAGGCTCACTTGCGGCAAATGCACAGCCCTCCCGGGGCCTTGGGGCTCTGTGGGCGATGCTCGGTCATCTGCGGGTACTGGGGTAGCGAAGTTGGAGGAGCACTCACTGACACTTTGAGCTCCTAGAGGTACAAACTACGTCTCATTCGTCTCTGTAACCGTATCCTCTTGCAGGGTTCCACGGCCACCCACAGACAGCGTAGCCAGGGATGCTTTGGCCCCTCCGTCCATGGGGGCCGTCACCCGCTGGAAAGAGGTCAGCTGGGAGACACTGCAGACAGCTGGGGGTCTGAATTCGGCCTCCGTGCCTTAGGAACTTTGCGATCAGCTCTCTGAGCCTTTCATTTCTTCATTTTGAATGCGTCCACGGGGACCATCACGACCATCCCAGGCAGAAAGGTGAGGGCGAGGGAGGTGTCTGCTTCCGTCCTGAAGTCTGATTTCCACTGCGGAAAGCGGGAAGGAGCCGAGGCCTTAGGAAGGAGCCCGGGGGCCTCTGGGATGAAAAGAGATCATGCTGAATTGTGGCTCTGGAACGCCCGGTGTCCACACTGCGGGGAGGTGGAGGTGCGAGGAGCGGCCTGTCTTCTGTGGTAGAGCAGGGGTCCACGCAGGTTTCCTTCGAAAATCCACCATATACATATATATGCATATAGATGAACATATATATATGCATATATATGTATATGGTAGCTTTGGCAAAAAGCTCTCTGGTGACGTCCATTTCGAGCCAGAATCGCAGACTTCCGAGAAAAGGCTCACTGGCGGCAAATGCACAGCCCTCCCGGGGCCTTGGGGCTCTGTGGGCGATGCTCGGTCATCTGCGGGTACTGGGGTAGCGAAGTTGGAGGGGCACTCACTGACACTTTGAGCTCCTAGAGGTACAAAGTACGTCTCATTCGTCTCTGTATCCTCTTGCAGGGTTCACGGCCACCCACAGACAGCGTAGCCAGGGATGCTTTGGCCCCTCCGTCCATGGGGGCCGTCACCCGCTGGAAAGAGGTCAGCTGAGACACTGCAGACAGCTGTGGGTCTGAATTCGGCCTCCGTGCCTTAGGAGCTTTGCGATCAGCTCTCTGAGCCTTTCATTTCTTCATTTTGAATGCGTCCACGGGGACCATCACGACCATCCCAGGCAGAAAGGTGAGGGCGAGGGAGGTGTCTGCTTCCGTCCTGAAGTCTGATTTCACTGCGGAAAGCGGGAAGGAGCCGAGGCCTTAGGAAGGAGCCCCGGGGCCTCTGGGATGAAAAGAGATCATGCTGAATTGTGGCTCTGGAACGCCCGGTGTCCACACTGCGGGGAGGTGGAGGTGTGAGGAGCGGCCTGTCTCCTGTGGTAGAGCAGGGGTCCACGCAGGTTTCCTTCGAAAATCCACCATATACATATATATGCATATAGATGAACATATATATGCATATATATGTATGTGGTAGCTTTGGCAAAAAGCTCTCTGGTGACGTCCATTTTGAGCCAGAATCGCAGACTTCCGAGAAAAGGCTCACTTGCGGCAAATGCACAGCCCTCCCGGGGCCTTGGGGTTCTGTGGGCCATGCCCGGTCATCTGTGGGTACTTTGGTGGCGAAGTTGGAGGAGCACTCACTGACACTTTGAGCTCCTAGAGGTACAAACTACGTGTCATTCGTCTCTGCATCCTCTTGCAGGGTGCAGGGCTACCCACAGACAGCGTGTGAGCTGATGCTTTGCCCTCTCCGTCCATGGGGGCCGCCACCGCTGGAAAGAGTTCAGTTGGGAGACACTGCACACAGCTGTGGGTCTGAATTCGGCCTCCGTGCCTTAGGAGCTTTGCGATCAGCTCTTTGAGCCTTTCATTTCTTCTTTTTGAATGCGTCCACGGGGACCATTACGACCATCCCAGGCAGAAAGGTGAGGGAGAGGGAGGTGTCTGCTTCCGTCCTCAAGTCTGATTTCCACTGCGGAAAGCGGGAAGGAGCCGAGGCCTTAGGAAGGAGCCCCGGGGCCTCAGGGATGAAAAGAGATCATGCGGAATTGTGGCTCTGGAACGCCCGGTGTCCCCACTGCGGGGAGGTGGAGGTGCTAGGATCGGCCTCTCTTCTGTGGTAGACCAGGGGTCCACGCAGGTTTCCTTCGAAAATCCACCATATACATATATATGCATATAGATGAACATATATATGCATATATATGTATATGGTAGCTTTGGCAAAAAAGCTCTCTGGTGACGTCCATTTTGAGCCAGAATCGCAGACTTCCGAGAAAAGGCTCACTTGCGGCAAATGCACAGTCCTCCCGGGGCCTTGGGGCTCTGTGGGCCATTCCTGGTCATCTGCGGGTACTGGGGTGGCGAAGTTGGAGGAGCACTCACTGACACTTTGAGCTCCTAGAGGTACAAAGTACGTCTCATTCGTCTCTGTATCCTCTTGCAGGGTTCACGGCCACCCACAGACAGCGTAGCCAGTAATGCTTTGGCCCCTCTGTCCATGGGGGCCGTCACCTGGAAAGAGGTCAGCTGGGAGACACTGCAGACAGCTGTGGGTCTGAATTGCCCGGGCCTGTTGCCTAGGAGCTTTACATCAGCTCTCT
>NW_024349398.1:0-632 GCF_902729225.1 Pteropus medius | reverse complement strand
CCCACTGTCCTTTGCAGACGTGCGGGGAGGCGGGAACCTTCTCCCCATTCCTGAGAGAAGCTCAGGCCCAGAGTACGACTGGGCCAAAGCGCACGCAGCGTGGGTGGAAATGGCGGCTGCGCTTCGTGTCGCATTATGTTGCCTCTCAAGGGGAAAGGAAAGTACCCAAAACACCCTTTCAAGGTTCCCGGTCAGAGGTGCCCCTCCCAAGTGCAGAAGTAGATGGCAGGGCATGTACACACACCGCCTCTCACGTGCTGGGACCCCGCCCTGCTGGAGGGGGTGCCTGCGACCCCTGGGCCTCTGACGTGAGTGGCACACGGGGTAGTTTGGCCGAGACTCACCACTGTCTCAGGGCACAGGCAGGCCCGGGCGGAGGACCCGCAGTGGTTTGCAGATCTGCTGGTGGGAGCCTGCGCACGGTGACATGGCCGCGCACGGTGACATGGCCCCGCGTGGCCACAGGTTGCTGCAGGCGCGGCTCCCGGTGTGACGGAGACAGCCGCACAGGCTTAGTTCTCTCTGCTGTCCTCACACCTGGGTCCCCCAGGTCCCTGGGACGTCCTGTGCTCCTTGCCACACAGTGCACATTATGTTCCTCGCTGTTTCTGAGCGTAGTGGGCCTTAGATGT
>NW_024349397.1:0-625 GCF_902729225.1 Pteropus medius | reverse complement strand
CATGTAAGTAGTCACTCACTTGGCTATACATATGGAGGAAAGAAGGGTGGGGAGAGCTTAGGAATCCATCGTGGATTTTTTTAAAATATCATGGAGACCCCATAAGGCATTGATTGGCACCAATAGCACTGCTTTTTGCAATAGTTGCTAATCGATGCTATTACATTAAAAGGTGAATGCAGACAACAGAGAAATTCAAAGCAGAAAAGTGATAGACAGTGATGAGTGTTTGTTTACTTACTTACTTATTTGTTTGTTTGTTTGTTTGTTTGTTTGTTTGTTTATTTATTTATTTATTTTTAGGCGAGGCAACCCTTGATTGACCTCACAGATTGCAAGGACCTTGTCAGCTTACTATGTCTTATTTTTTATTTTATTTTTTTATGCCTACAGCACCTGGTCTTCCTAGGTGGTCTCCCACCTAAGTGCTAACCAGGCCCGACCCTGCTTATCCACCAAGATCAGATGGGATCGGGCTTGTTCAGGGTGACATGGCCATAGGTAGACCAGTGATGAGTATTTTAACAATTTCTTAGAGGTTGGGGTTGTGGGGGAGATGTGAAGTGGGCTGTATAGCAGGAGAAGTCCCAATTACTCTGGGTCCTGTTCAGCCTCTCCAAAACTA
>NW_024349396.1:0-498 GCF_902729225.1 Pteropus medius | reverse complement strand
GAATTATGGTTAGTATTAGCTTTAGTTTTAGGGTTAGGACCAGGATTAGGATTAGGGTTTGGTTATGTTAGGGGTTAAGTTTAGGGTTAGGGTTAGAATAAGGGGTTAAGTGTAGGGTTATAGTTAGGATTATCGTTAGGTTAAGAGTTTAGAGTTAGGATTTGGGTTGGGGTAAGAGGTTAGAATCTGGATTAGTATTAAGGTTTGAGTTAAGGTAAGGATTGATTATAGTTAGTGTTATCATTAGGTTTCAGGTTAGGTTTAGTATTAGGGTTAGGGTAAGGAGTTAGGGTTATGTTTATTGTTGGACAAAATTTAAGGTTAGGTTTAAATTAGGTGTAGTTTTAGTTTTAGTCTTAGGGTAGGTTCAGATTTTGGGTTAGTGTTAGGGTTTGGCTTAGAATTAGGGTTAGGTTTAGCTTTACTATTTGGGTTAGAATCATAGTTATGATTAATGTTAAGATTAGGGATAGGGTTAGGGTTAGTTTTACTTTTAAA
>NW_024349395.1:0-398 GCF_902729225.1 Pteropus medius | reverse complement strand
CGCCCTGCATCTCGCGGGTCCCAAAGGAGCGGAGGGGGCCGCCCTGCACCTCACGGGTCCCAAGGGAGCGGAGGGGGCCGCCCTGCACCTCGCGGGTCCCAAGGGAGCGGAGGGGGCCGCCCTGCATCCCGCAGGTCAGCTGTGGCCGGCAGTGAGCCCCTGAGGGTGGGGACCACGCATCCCTTGCTCCCTGTTGTTTCAGAGCTGAAAAGAAGGCCTAACACAAACCCTCAATAAATATTTACCGAATAGATGAAGGGGAGAAAAATCAGCACCGTGTGAGTGACTGGGATGCCAACGAACAGAAGGGATTCAAAAGAATACGGTGGAGTTTTGTGAAGAGATGAGGAGGGGACTCAGGGGGTCCTGGGGAAATGGAAAGAGGGGAGAAGGCCCCT
>NW_024349394.1:0-24551 GCF_902729225.1 Pteropus medius | reverse complement strand
TAGGACTTGGTGGGAGGAGTGTAGAATTTCTTAAAGAACTATAAAGAATTGTAAAGCAAACCAATTGCTACTTAGTCTTTTATAATTTTTATTACTATTTTTTCTCCAACGGATTTAACCACAGTTCCTGATGCATATTAGGTCTAAATATTTCTTGATTGAAGGCTTGCTAAAAGTAATAAATAGCCAAGGTTAATTAGCAAGAACTAGTTTATCTAATTAGATTCTAATTTATACCCAGCTAGAGAGAAGGTGGAGGAGAGTAGTAACTCTTGCAAGAGAGACAAAGGTAGGAAGGGAGGGAGTGAGTGTGGAATAAGGAAAAATATCTTCATTTAATTGGGAAAAAATAATCCAGAGCAGATTATATGTTCTTAGGTTCAGAAAGGAGAATGGAAATAAGAGAAATGAATATGTTTCTTGAATATCTATCATCTACTATATATTCTGCTAGGTTGTTGAGATTTAAAAAATTTAATCCATAGCTGTTTTTATCTTCTTCCTGATATAAGAGAAACTTAGAAAACTAGATATCAGAAAGAATAAAAAGAAAATTATTCTTTCAGTTAATATCAGAGTCTGCAGACATCTTACTATTTATTATGATTGAGTCCTCAAAATCACATACAATTTTCTAGAGATTTTTGACACCAAAATAAACTTTAAATGAATGGCAACACAATTAATTATAGAATTGTCTTGAAGTTGTATAATAATAAGTACAGCATATACATTTCTCTTAGGCATTAGGTTCTTTAAAAGCTGATTTTGCTAGTAACTTTTAAAGTCTAAATAAGAGTGTTTTGAAAAGTATAAAAAGTGGAAAAGAGTTTACTTGTATTTTAATCAACCTACCAATGTTATGACAATCTTCCATCACCTAGTGGTAGGATAGATGAGTTGCAAGGGAAAATAGAAAGGAAAAAAGCAGGTTACAGAGAATACATTAAAATGTTAATAATGTTTACTTATGCCCGCATAGCAAGATTACAGGTAATTTAAATTTATATTACTTTGTTTACCTGTGTTTTATATTATATTTTGTTTATATAAATTTTTAAAAGCATAAGAATTAAAAGAAATAATTGGTATGGAGAGCCAATGGAAAGAGGAAAACGGCATCCAGCCTTATTCCTTAAATAGTCTAGAGTTTTAACCAAAAGACTGAAAAAACTGCAAAAAATCCCTGAGATAAAAAAAAAAAGCACTGAAACTTGAGTGCAGGAGAACAGGAAAGAAGAAAACACTGAAAGATAAATCCAAGTGTTTTAATAAACTCTCCTGCTACCCTAGAAAATGGGCAGGAGTAGAGACGTCCCCATGGCATGGAATAAGGAAAGGACCAATGGGACGATTTAAAGCATTTTTCTCATAAAACCTTTGGTTTTAACTGACTTAAATGCAGCAAACGCATCAGAGTTTTTGCTTCAGAGACTTTTAAGTCCCTAATTTTGATCCATGCCTTCATGGTATAGAATTATTTTTTATATAGCTTCATTGATGGCTTCATAGCAGCCTTCTCTCAGTGTCTGTAAATACAACTAGCTCCTGTACACCACATGGCTTTCACACATATTGTCCCATCTGGAACAAACTAGTCTCCCATCCTCTCCAATGTTTCCCAATGGCCAGCTCTCAGTACATCTCAAGTAACGTATACCTTCTCTGAGCTCTTGCTAATTACCCTGTTCCTCTATCTACAGCAGCTAAGATCACACCAATACACACCCTCTACTGTCCCAAACTTTGGTTCCCTATCTCAACCCTTCCATCATTGCCTTCAGAGCCATTAGCACAATTTAGATCGACTTTGTTTCTTTGTCCATTTGTTTTCTGTCTCCCTCATTAGAATATAAAACTCATGAGGGCAAGAACATATCTGCCATCACCATTGTGTTTACAGTAGATATATGATTGGTATTCAACAAATATTTGACAATAAATGAATGGTCTCATGGCAACTGAGTGCAGTAGATAGAGCTGGAATTATTATCTTCATTTCACAGGTAAAGAAATCTCAGAAGTGCTCTGATCAGGACTATAATAACTTTCCTTATTCAAATCCAAGATTGCCTTCTAGCTAGGTGACATTGCGTACTTTATGTCTTATTTGTTCACAGTTATGTCTTCTTTATTAAATAAAGTAAGTGCCTTCTATGTGCCAGAAACTGTTCTAGGTACTAGAAAGTGTATATGGGGCATAGGTACTGAATATAGGATCATTGTTGCTTTTCTTTTCTTTTTACTTTTTTTTAATTATTTTATTTTGAGATAATTGTAGATTAATCAGTCGTAAGAAATAATACAGAGATCCCATGACCCCTTTATCCAGATTCCCCCAGTGGTAACATCTTGCATATTATTACAGCCACGGTATTGGACATCAGATGTTACCAGTGGCCCAAACTAAGACAAGACTCTATTTCCTTAGCCTTAATTTCCGAATTACAAGATGCCCTTTTGCTTCATTCGGCAACACAGGCTCTGACCACTAGAGGGTACTGCTCCATCAGTTGTATCATAAATTGACCACAGGCTCTACATTCTTCAGGCTGTGACTATGGAATATTATTTTATACCAGTTCTTTAAGAAGCATAAATCGATCATTAATCTGATCATCTCTCTTTCATGACTTGCAAAATATACTCTCCTATCCTTAGAGTTTTAAGGATACAAACACACCTGTTACCAGAATAAGTTTTCAGAGACCTGGTTTCCTTTTGGTAGCCTGTAAGGTGATTGTCTCCTAGGAAACAAGATTGTTCTCCTGCTACTTTGAGTGAGGGGTAAACTGATAGCATCCTCACAGGTAATTCCATCAATAAGCAGGTCAAAGGTATGATTCTTTCCTCCATTCCCCCCAAAATACTCATTTCCAAAAAACTCACTCACCGCTAGATAACATAAAACAGAAACTGGGGAGGATATTGATAGTGAGGTCAAACGGTTGCTCATGTTCTGTGCCAATTAATTTCCGAATAGCAAGTACTTGCAAAGTAGGAAGAAACTTATGGAACTGCTATTTCCAGGGAATAAAGAAGAGCAAAACTGAATAAAATTGTTTTTGGAAAAATGAAAAATGTCCAACTAGTTTCTGTGAGAAGTTTGTTTGTGCTCTCAATCGTATTCTGATTCAAACAATCCTTCAAAGGTTTGTCCACAAACTTAGAAGAATGAACAGTATCATAGGGTAGAGAGGAAGAGACTTTAAAACATCTGCAGATAATGGAAGGGAAACAGTTTCCACCTCTCCTGTTAAGTAGCAGTGGTGAGAGTAAACATCCTTGCCTTTTCCTGATCTGAAGGGGAAAACATTCAATCTTTCGCAGTGAAGTATAATGGTTAGCTGCTGGGGCTTTTTGTAGATGTTCTTTAGCAAGCTGAGAAAATTCCCCTCCTATATTCTTACTTTCCTAAGAATTTTTAAATCATGAATGAAAGTTGGATATTATCACATGATTTTCCTACATCATTAATATGATCATGTGATTTTTCTTCTTTAGCCTGTTAACATGCTCACACTGATTTTCAAATGCTGAACTAGCCTTGAAGCCTTGGAATAAACCCCATTTGATCATGGTATAGAATTATTTTTTATATAGCTGAATTCTATTTTTTAATATTTTTAGAGAATTTTATCCTCTGCTCATAGAAGTCTTGGAATCTCTTGCTTAGAAACAAGTAAGAAAGTAGTCAAATTTCAGCTTCTAACTTCTTAAATTAGCTGATGATGCACATTTTGAAGACAATAAAACCAGACTTTTTTATTTCTAATTTGCAAGAGGCAAACTAGGTTAAGGGGGGTGAAATTCCTTTGTAGTCTTCAAAGCATTAAAACTGAGAGGGCTTGAATATAGAATGCTTAGTATGAAACAGAAAGATAGAATATGTGATAGAATATGAATATGATATCCCATCAAAAAAAAAAAGAAAGCATTCCTCCCAACCGGGAGACAGAAAAGAGAGACAGATATAGGTGAATACCCTCCTTTCCAGGATTGAGACTAGTTTGGTGCAAAATGGAAACTCCTAAGGGGGTTTGAGGATCTGAGGACAGAAGAATCTGAGTATACAAAGAAGAAGGAAGGAAAGAAGGAAGGAAGGAAAGAAGAAAAGAGGGAGGGAGGGAGGGAAGGAGGGAGGGAGGAAATGAAAAAGAGATATTGCTATATTCCCTAAGCCAACATAGTTTAGATTCAAGGGAATAGAAATGGAGGCATAGCATATTTAGGTAGAGAGCCTTAAAATTCCTGACTCCTCATGGATGGCTCCTATCCTGCAGTTCCTACATGCTGCAGAGGGGATAGAAAGCTGAGAAGGATGAGGGCCAGGATAAAGAGGGCACAAAGTCCATAGACCTAAAGATTGGATGGCATGGCTACAACCAAGGGCACCAGCAGCAGATGCTGGTGCATGTCAGAAGGATAAGTGGAAACTGGCAGTGCAGAGAGGAAGCTAGCGCTGTGAGAATGAGATGCTCACGTGGAGGCCAAATAGGCCAGACCCCATCTCTTCTCACATGTTACTATATAGGCTTCCCCTGGTGCCCAGAAGTTATCGTAAGGAAAAGAAGGAGTAACAAAGCAGAGGAGGAGAACATCAAGGACAGCAGCAAGGACTAAGAGAACAAGGTAGAACCCTTGTGAGGAAAAGACAACCCTAACAGAGAGCTTGAATTGTGACTCCACTAAAAACAAAAGACTAAGTTCTAAACCAGAACAAAATAAGATACTTTGAAGTGATAAGATTAAAATCATTTCTTGTTTGTTTGCTTAGTTTGTTTAGTGTTTAGTTTCTCTCTCTCTCCCTCCCCTTCTCTCGTCATTGAAATATGGGCTATGAGCAATTCACTTTGGCTTTAGAGAGGCATAAAAAAATATGTTTATGTACATGAGGTTTAGAGGGGATATTACTACCTTGCTTAAACTGTAGGTCCTGGAATGGCCTTTGAAGGGTATCTAGTTCAATTCAAATTGTATTGAGGAGAAATGGACTGGGAAATGGGAAAGCAATTATCTCAGACTCACAGAGCTAGTTAGTAACAGAGCCAGGACCAGATCCACATCTCCAAGGCACTGTGACATGTGAGCATTCAAAATCAAGAGCCACTTTCACCCATAATAATTGATGGTGGAAATTACTGGATTCTTTAGATGTTGCTGTCTCGGAGTTATAAGCACACACAGAACTCCTGTACCACTGGGGCAAACCAGTCATCCATCAATGACTGCATGAGGACTTTCCCTTAGTTCTTTGCTCTCACTGATAATTCCCTTTGTTGGTGACTTTCAGTTTTCTGCAGTGCCAGCTGGTCGTGACCGGTTTAGCATCTCTAATGAACTGTGTTGGATTTTGTCTTAAAGTCCCATGGTTGCCTTTCAGATATAAAATAAAATTCTGTTGTATCATTTGATATTTTCAGATGATCAGCTACACCACTACCCTCTGAACTGAAAATAAAAAGATAAGTGGATTTTAAAATTGTGTTCTTTGGACAGCCCAATTCAGAGATCAATAGAGTTGTATCATAGGCTCACTTAACTTCAGAGAACTCAGCTGCATAAACTCAGCCATTACCCTCAATCCCAGAATGAGAGAGAGACAGACACAGAAAGATAGTAAGACACAGATATAGAGTCAGAGTTTCATTTTCTCCTCTTGCCTCATTGTTAGAAATAGACTCCAGCTGAATAACTGGCTTCTTTTTATTTTGAGAAGATTCTCAGGTTATTTCCCCTCATTTCACAGACTGCTAAAAAATACAGAACCAAATGTAAATATAGCTGTTAGCCTGAATAAGGGTTTGTGTATTAAAAGAGTAGAGTGCATTTTAAGTGTGACCTCATGCTTGGTTTCATTTTACTTTTCTCTAACCATATTCTTTTACTCTGATGTCTACACCTATTTTTAAATTTTATTTTACATAATTATTTTTGTAACCTAGCTTATAAAGAAGACCAAGATATTTATCAATTTATTTGCTTGTTCTCTTCAACTTCAACCAAACTTTGATTCACCTATTTTTAAATATTTACCCAAATTACATCTACAGGCAAAATGAAGTGGAGGGAAAGCAAATAAGGGGAAAAAATCCTGCTATTGAGGATAAAAAGCATCTTTCATATAATAATTAGTAAATCTTGCAGATGGTGAAAATAGATGACAACACGAAATAAATGTTTCAGTAGGCCATTTTCCCCTCAGTCCATGTATATATAAACTCAATTTAAAATTGTAACAAAACTTGAGCAAAACAAGATATTTAACCCCTTTAAGATTTGGGTACACATCTTCTTTTAATATGTATTTCAACTTTCTTTTCATGTGGATTCATCCTGGTATAACAACCACAATAACTATTTTTAAAGTAAAATATGTTAATGTGTTACATAATCTACAAAAACAAGAACCTTAAAAAAACCTAAATAATAATACTCACTTGAAATATGAATACATTTGACCCTTGAACAATGTGGGATTTAGTGGCTCTGACTTCTCGCAGTAGAAAATCCAGGTATAACTTCTGACTCCACAGTCAGCCCTGGACATCACCGATTCAGCTAACTATGCATTGAAATCAGTGTTTTCAATCCGAAGCTGGGGATTCATGGTTGGGAAATGGCAGTTTGGAATTAAAAAACACTGTTTTCCATGTGTGCTTGGTCGAATCTGTGAATGTGAAAGCAAAGGTTAAAATGGGCTCTATTTATTGAAAAACTAACCCGCCTATATGTGGACTCATGCAGTTACAATCTGTGTTGTTCAAGGGTCGACTGTAGTTGCTTAAAAACCTAGAGCAATCCCAAGCCAAATTTAAGATCAGAACTGGGAAAGCCCCTTTGCTCTTATCAACTTGTAAAATAAATAGATCGTCTTCCTTTGTGTCATACACACAAATTAGGGGCTCACAAGGACAGCATTTGTACTAAGATAAATAAGGTTATTGAGAATGTAAGTCAGAGATTTTAATAATCTCCCTCTTCTGTCTCTTTAAAATTACAAGTTCCAGTTCATAGTAGATAACAACTGATTTGTACTTTCTCTTTTTAAAATGCCTACATTCTTTAGCTTTTCCTAATCAAGGAAGCAAATAGGTATCTTAGCAAAAGAGGTCCTGGGGAAGTTTGCAAGCATTATACTATGCTTTGTTGAGTAAGTTCAGAACAGTTTATAATATATTATCATAAAAACAGATTGTCATCAATAGCATACTTGCTGCATGAATAATTTTAGAGCAAGTGAGATCTTTCAAGGCTTTTTTATTGCAAGCAATCATTATGCTCA
Source organism: Pteropus medius (assembly GCF_902729225.1). Lineage (NCBI taxonomy): Eukaryota > Metazoa > Chordata > Mammalia > Chiroptera > Pteropodidae > Pteropus > Pteropus medius. The sequence continues at coordinate 17,266 of NW_024349394.1, read as the reverse complement.
CCACATGAAACAAATGCCTTCTGGAATTTTTTTTTTTTTTTACAAGACACATCTTTCTCTAGTTTATGTTTCTTGAGTTCGACATGAGCTATCTAAAAGATGAAAGCAGCTGGTTGTTCTGGCTATAGGATTAATACTGTATGTAGCCATTGATGGTTTATGCAGTAAACTAATGAAAAAGTTGCACGTGTAACGAAATATTGGTGAGCTAGTCCTCATTACTCTCGTAATATTTGGCACTGAAATTTAATAACTCTTTCTGCATGTAGATGCCAAAAAGCATTTTACCATTAATTAAAAACCCACACTAGTATTGGATAAAAGAGATACCATTAATCCAATTTCACAAATGAGAAATGGAGTTATAGAGATTAGCAAAGTGACCTGGACAGATTTTTTTAAATTATTCGTAATACCACAATATGTCACTGGTAAAAATGGAAATAAGAGTAGACGCCCACAATTGCTGCCACACTCGATGTTGCCTTATAATGGAACCACAACCTGGTAATTAGAGCTTCTGGTTTCCACAGATGTTCTTACTCAGTCTTTCTCCCTGCATTCCCTCGGCACTAATGAAGTCGAGATTAATTTGCAATACGCGATTACAAAAATAAAAAGCTCTCTTCAACTCCTTTAGGGCAGAAACCAGTTCTTTCATTTACTCTGAATGTCTCCATACTTCTCAGGCTCGGCTTCAAGAAATGTGCATGTAAAAGAAAGAAGGGTTCCTGGATTAGGCAAAGTTAAAAAGACTTCTTCAAGAATTCTCGGAGCCTTTTCTATACTGATGTACATCGCAAAGCTCCAAGAGGAAATATTATTTGCAGATTTATGTGACCACCATATCTCTATTTCATGGGTGTGGTGGGCAAAATAATCACCTCCCAAAGATTCCCGTGTTCTTATCTTGGAACTTTGCATGGGAAAGGAGAATTAATTGTGTGAATAGAATTAAGGTTTCTGATCAGCTGACCTTATAATAGCAAGATTACCCTGGATTATCTAGGTGGGCCCAATACAATCAAAAAAGTTTTTAAAAGTGGAATTGGGAGGCAGAGAGTCAATTTAAGAATGAAGCAGCATGAGAAACACTACTGGCCTTTGCCGGCTTTGAAAAAGGAAGGAGGAAAAGGAATGCAGGCAGCCTGTAGAAGCTGGAAAAGGGAAGGAAATGGATTCTCCCCTAGGGCCTCCAGAAGGAACATAGTTCTGCTGACACCTTGATTTTAGCCCAGTGAGATCCATTTTAGACTTTTACCACCGTAACGGTAAGATAATAAATTTGTGCTATATTAGGGCTCCAAGTTTGTGGTTATATATGACAGAGGCCATGGGAAACTAATGCAGTGGGACAACTATTAACATCCTAACATCTCCCAGACTTACAGTTCTGTGTTATAATTTTAGGGGAAAATGTTACTATATTTGGAACAGGGGCCCACATCAAACTGGCATTCAATAACTATTATAGACTGAATAATTCATTTTTATTGTGTGAAAATTGTTGGGACTTAGTCATTGGGCCAGCAATCTATTTGCCTATCTATTCCACTATCTGCCTATTTTTCATTTGAAAATAATAATTCTTATCAACCATTTTGAATCATGAAGTAAAAATGTGTTTACCTTAAATGATGTCATAATAAACAATGCAGAATAGATTAGTGCATACAAACCACCTGGAGATTCCTCTTAAAATGCAGATCTGATTTAGTGATTCCAGAGTGAAGACTGGGGCTATGTATTTCTAACGAGTGCCCAGTGATGCCTGTACTGGTGATCTGTGCACCACCCTTTTATCAGAAGAGAAAAAGAGGATGGTTCATGTCAGATCCTGCATGGTTCCCTGCCCTGGAAACCTTTCCGTTCTCACTGCTAGAATCAGAAGTAAACTCTCCTCATCATGCTTTTAGGACCATTACTGATCTTAAGCAGAAGATATTCCAGCAATTTTAGTTTCATACTTAGAAGAGTCAGCTTATAGTTAAAAGTCCATTTTAAATTATAAAATGAATACATTCTCACAAAATTAGTAAAATACAGTAAGAAAGAATAATTTTAATGATCCACAGTCCTAGCACACATAGACATAGGCTATTACCATTCTAATGTCTTTCTTTCAAGACTTCTTATTCTGCATAGAGTCCATTTTACATATTTGAAATCATATTGCGTGTCTCAATTTTTTCTAACATCCTCTACTTCCACAGTATGGAAGATTAAATTATTGGTTCCAATTCTTCACTCCCTTGTAATAAACTTACATATCCATAGTAATACAATTATACATCCACACTCTTACCACTCTGATGAACAGTGTCCAATCCTTTGCTCCCTTCTAATAGAAATATGCATTCACTCTCGCCAGACTGGTGGGCAGAGAGTACGCCCCCACACCTTAACTTTGGGCTTGGCCAAGTGACAAGCTGTCCAAAAGGATACTAGTGGACAAGTGTTTTTCAATGTAGGCTTCATTACTTAGGTATGGCAAGGCCAACAGATCAGGAAATAACCATTGAGAGGAAAGCTTGTTATACTCACAAATCTCAAGAGAAGGGGCATGCCATACCGCAGGACACACAGGGAAGCATCGGGGTCAGTCAGAAGGCAGAGGGAGTGAGAGGGGAAGTGTGAGTAACAGCTTTACTGTGGTTTCTGTGGGAAGGAATAGGTGAGGCAGGATAAACAAGATTGGCTAGTTGGAATAATTTTAATGGACTCTTGGTATAGGTACTGGCCCGGGGGGTGACTGGGTCAGGGGAATATTGGCCTGGAATATAAGGGCTTAATAAAAAAGATGGTTGGGGTTATGACCTCTGAATTGCTTTGCATATGAAAGGGACACTCCTCAAAGTTTTTACTATCTCTAGGAATTAGCTAGCCCTGGGAGGGACACTCCCTCCAGAGTCAGCAGGGCCCCACACCGTCAAAGCATCAAAACTACAGAATAAAAATGCATGATTAATACAACATGATGCAAGCAGAGGCTTGGAATGTGCTGATGTGGTTGGGCTTGTTTTCTTGCAATGTGGTTGTCTATGACGAGAAGAGCTCATAACGGCCACAGCTGCAGACAACCACAACTCAAGGCCAGGAGCTAAACCAGCTGGTGCTCAGCTAGCAGCTGAGCTAAACTCCAGTCAACTCACATAAGTGAGAAATGAATGTTTATTGCTGCATGCCTCTCAGATTTTGTAGTTGTTTGTTCCATAGCATTATTGTAGCATTAACTGAATAAGAAGGAATATATTACTAGAAATGGGATGCTGCGATAATAAAACCTGTGTCATTGCATGTGGGACCAGGAGCAGACAACAACAAAATTGTTATAGGAGGATGGAAAAACTGTTGATCCATGTTATATAGCAGTAAAACACTGTTGTAACTGTTACTTGCAGTAAACCAAAAGACAGATAAGGAGCAAGCAAATTTTAAGGCACAATGTTAATAGAATAAGTGAGTTATTGCTAATTACACTTGAAAAGGTACTTTAAGAGATGAGTTCAGGAAAAGACCCATGGCTAGTTGGCAAACAGAACTGAGGGTGAACAAACAGAACCCAGAAATCCTAGGATTTTCAGAGATAAAAATTGTATTGAGGAAATTTCTGTCCACTTGAACTAAGAGTGCTCATGACTCTTTGAAATATAAAAGTACCTAGGGTCTCCTCTTCCCCAACTTTCTTCAGGCAGGAAGCAGGCTGAGAATGCTGCTCAGCCACCAAATTGGATGCACTCTCCAAAGCTACATTTAGACTTGGCCAAGTGGGTATTTGGGCAAAGTAGAGCCTTCCAAAGAGCAGAACCAAGAGCCTGGGAAACGATTGGACTGGGGTCTGGGGAGCTACTCCCGGGGAGCAGTAATGTGACCTAATGCAAGAACGTTTCCTTCCCCCAAGGTAGAGGAACCTGGTGACACTTGCCTCCTAGCATTTCATAATTGCTATAAACTTGTGACTGCTATATGCTTTGCACTTCTTTGCTATTAGAAGAGGGATGTTTAGTGTAGTCATCTTGTTCCAGTTCCACTTTTGTATGTTGGTGTGGGAGGCGGGGAAGATAACATGTCTTTTTAGTTCAAGGGTCTCTAGACCAAGAGAAATCACATCTGGAGTTGATATAGCTCCTATGATGCTATTGCTCTAGCCTGATGCCATCAAAGAATGAAATTTAAGGGATGTTGGGATGGAGGTGAGTAAATGTGGGAGAGATGTGAATAACAGTGACGGAGACCAGACTGTGGTAGATTGAATTATTGGTGGCAATTCTTTATTCCCCTGTAATGGAATTATACATACAAATTCTTGCCACAACCTCATGGCAGCCAAAGGATACTTAACTTTAGGCTTGGCCATGTGACTTGCTTTGGCCAATGAGACATTAGCAAACATGAAGCAAGCAGATGCCTAAAATGTGCTGTGCATGTAATGAGAAGAGCTTCCCTGCAAACTAGGCTCTAAAATAAATACAGTGCATCATACTTGAGCCTGCAACCAAATCCAGCTTACTTGAGGCAAAAAAAGAGAGCCATACCCCAGCTAACCGGCAAACATACACAAGAGAAATACATTTATTGTTGTATGTCACCCACATTTAGAGCTTGTTTGTTATGCAGCCTTACTGAGGCAGTAGCAGACTAAGACATGCATTTTCCCCCCTGACATTACATAGTCTTTAAGAATACTTTAGTAAATACATCAATTCCATTGAGTATGTTCACTCAAGTAACGATTTTATGATTGTGAGACATTTAGGTTATTTCCCAGTTTTTCTTGGTTTCTATTTTTTACTTCTTTTAATAATAATATACTGATGCATATATTTTTCGTACTTTGGTGTATTTTTATAGGGTTAAAATCAGATAATAATAACTATTTCATAAGGTTGTTGTGAAGATTAAGACTTATAATACATAAAGTGCTAAGCATATTATGTGTTATATTAAAAACACTCAATAAATGATTGAAGTTGAAAAAAATAATTCAAAACTCTTGACATGAAATTTAAGCTGTTTTCTAAAAGAATTATACTAATTTACACTGCTCATAGCAGGATATGAGTTTTAGAACACCTTCAAAAAACTGCAATTTTTTTAAACTTTTGATATTTTGACAGGTAAGAAATAGTATCTCACCAGTATTTCTATAGCTTTGATTACAAAATGAAGCAGAAATTTTTTAATGGATTTTCTAATCATTTATAATTTCTCTTCTGTAGATTATCAGTTAACATGTTAGTTTCCGTAAGTCCAGTCTCCCTCCGGCCTGATAGGCTTCCCTGGCGCCAAAGGCCTGACTGATTTCTATGCTGTTGTCTGTCATCCCATGTGGTGTGGCTACTGAGCCCTTGGATAATAGTTTGAATATATTGGATTCAATAAAATATATTACTAGAATTTTTACCTTAGCTTTTTAATTTTTTAATTTTATTATTTTATATTTTTATTATTTTTTAATTAATGAATTATTTTTTATGGTGACATTGGTTAATGAAACTCGGTAAATTTCAGCTGAACATTTTAACAGTGAGGCATATATATATTTACACCCTGTGATCACCTCCCAGGTCAGATTTCTTTCTGTCACCACATATTTGACCCCCTTTACCCCATCTACCTCCACTACCCCCATCCTCTGGTAACCACTAGTCTATTGTCCATGTCTATGAGTCTCTTTTTACTTATCCTGTTCATTTGTCACTTTTAGGTTTATAGATATCCCACATATAAGTGATATCATGTGATTTTCAACTTTTTCATTCTGGCTTATTTCGCTTAGCATGATTATCTCGAGGTTCATCCACGTTGTCACAAATGGCAGTATTTCATCTCCTCTTATGGCTGAATAATATTTCATTGTATATATATATACCACAGCTTCTTTATCCAATCATTTATCATAGGACACTTCGGTTGCTTCCATGTCCTGGCCACCATGAATAATGCTGCTATGAACATCGATGTGCAAATATCCTTTTGGACATGAGTTTTCAAGTCTTTGGGGTAAATACCTAATAGAGGGATTGCTGAATCTTATGGCAGATCATATCCTAGTTTTTTGAAGAACCTCCAAACTGTTCTCCGTAGTGGCTGTACCAATTTGCAGTCCCACCAGCAGTGTATGAGGGTTCCTTTTTCTCATCATCATCTCCAACATTTGTTATTACTTGTCCAGTTGATAACAGCTATTCTGACAAGTGTGAGATGATATTGCATTATGTTTTTGATTTGTATTTCTGTAATTGCTAGAAATGTTGAACATCTTTTCAGGGGTTTGCTGGCCATTTGTATGACCTCTAGGGAGAAGTGTCTATTCAGGTCCTCTGCGTATTTTTTGATTGGATCATTTGGGTTTTTTTTGTTATTGAGTTATATGAGTTCTTTGTATATTTTGGATATTAGGCCCTTATGGGAGGCGTTGCTTACAAATATATTTTCCCATTCGGATAGTTGTCTCTTTATCTCGCTGACGGTTTCTTTTACTATGCAGAAGCTTTTTGACTTGATGTAGTCCCATTCATTTACTTTTGGTTTTACTTCCCTTGCCTTTGAGGTCAAATTCATAAAATCCTCTTTAAGTCCAAGTTCCTTGAGTTTAGTTCTTATGTTTTCCTCTATACATTTTATTGTTTCAGGTCTTACATTCAGGTCCTTAATCCATTTTGAGTTAATTTTGGTATGTGCTGACAGACAACAGTCTAGTTTCATTGTTTTGCAGGTGGCTTTCCAGTTTTCCCAGCACCACATAATGAAGAGGCTTTCCATTCTCCACTGTATGTTTTTGGCTCTTTTGTAGAAAACTATTTGCCCATATAAATATGGGTTTACTTCTGAACTCTCAATTCTGTTCCGCTGGTCTGTGTGTCTGTTTTTCTGCCAATACCATGCCATTTTAATTATTGTCACTTTGTAGTATAATTTGAAGTCGAGCAGAGTGATGCTTCTAGCCTCGTTACTTTTTCTCAGGATGGCTTTAGCAATTCCGGTTCTTTTGTGCTTCCATACAAATCTGATGATTTTTTGTTCTATTTCTTTAAAAAAATGCCAATGGGATTTTGATAAGGATTGCATTAAGTCAGTATAATGCTTTAGATAATAAGGTCATTTTAACTATGTTGATTCTTCCAGTCCAAGAACACGGAATATCTTTCCATTTCTTTGTATCTTCTTCGATTTCTTTTAATAGAATCTTGTAGTTTTTATTATATAGGTCCTTCACATGTTTCATTAGATTTATTCCTAAGTATTTGATTCTTTTTATTGCAATTGCAAAAGGAATTATTTTTTCCACTTCTTTTTCTGACACTTCATTATTACAGTATAAGAATGCTACAGATTTTTGAACGTTGATTTTGTATCCAGAAACTGTACTGTATTTGCTTATTGTTTCTAGTAGTTTTTTAGTGGAGTCTTTAGGGTTTTCTATATAGAGAATCATGTCATCCACAAATACTGACAGTTTGACTTCATTTTCTATTTGGATACATTTTATATCTCTCTCTTGTCTGATTGTACTTGCTAGGATCTCCAATGTTATATTGAATAACAGTAGTGATAGTGGACAGCCTTGCTTTGTTCCTGATCTTAGAGGGAAGGTTTTTAGTTTTTCACCATTAAGTATAATGTTGGCTGAGGGTTTGTCATAGATGGCCTTTATTATGTTAAGGTACTTTCCTTCTATACCGATTTTGTGAAGTGTTTTGATCATAAATGGATGCTATCTTGTATCTTGTCGAAGGCTTTTTCTGCATCTATTGATATGATCCTATGATTCTTATTTTTTAATTTGTTTATGTGGTATATCACGTGAATCGATTTGCATATGTTGAACCATCCCTGTGCCCTGAGATGTAGCCAACTTGATTGTAGTATGTAATCTTTTTAATATGTTGTTGTATTCAGTTTACTAGTATCTTCTTTAGAATTTTTGCATGTGTGTTCATGAGAGATATTGGTCTGTAGTTTTCTTTTTTGTGTTATCTTTATCAGGTTTTGGTATCAGGGTAATATTGGCCTTATGAAATGAGTTGGGAAGTATTGCCTCTTCTTCAATTATTTTGGAAGAGTTTGAGGAGAATAGGTATTAAATCTTTTTAGAATGTTTGGTAGAATTCATTGGTGAAGCCATCTGTTCCTGGACTTTGACTTTTTGGTAGGTTTTTGATGATTGTTTCAATTTCCATACTGCTGATCAGTCTATTTAGATTTTCCAGTTTTTCTTGATTCAGTCTAGGAAGGTTGTATTTTTCTAAGTATTGATCCATTTCTTCTACTTATTAAATTTGGTGTTATATACTTTTTCATATTATTCTTATATTATCCTTTGTATATCTGTGTTGTCTGTCATAATTTCCTTTCTTTCATCTCTGATTTTGTTTATTTATGTCCTTGCTCTGTTTTCTTTAGAGAATCTAGCCAGGGGTTTGTCAATTTAACCTTCTCAAAGAACCAGCTCTTTGTTGCATTTCTTTTTTCTTTTCTTTCTTTTTTTTTCAATTTCATTTATTTCTGCCCTAATTTTGATTATTTCTTTCCTTCTGCTGACTTAGGCTTCATTTGTTCTTTCTTTTCTAGTTTTTTAAGATGAAGCATTAGATTGTTTATTTGGGCTCATTCTTGTTTTTGGAGATAGACCTGTAACTGTATAAATTTTCCTCTTATTATCGCTTTTGCTATGTCCCAAAAGTTTTGATATGATGTATTATCATTATCATTCATTTCTATGTATCTCTGGATCTCTTTTTGTTTCTTCTCTGACCCAGTCATTCTTCAGTAGCATGTTGTTTAATCTTCATGTATTTGGGGTTTTTCCCGCTTTTGTTTTACAGTTAATCTCCAGCTTCAAAGTATTATGATCAGAGAATATGGTTGGTATGATTTCAACACTCTTATATTTGTTGAGGCTACCTCTGTGTCCCAGTTTGTGGACAATCTTTTGAATGTTCTATGTACACTAGAGAAGAATGTATAAGCAGCCATTCTGAGATAAAAGGCTCTATAAATGTCAATTAGGTTCAGTTGGTCTAATGTGTCATTTAAGGATGTTATTTCTTTACTGATTTTCTATTTGGATGATATGTCCATATCTGACAGTGGGGCATTTGGTCCCCTACTATGATAGTGTTTTGGTTTGTTTCTCTGTTTAGTTCTGTTAGTAATTGCTTTACATATTTCGGGGCTCCCTGATTGGGTGCATAGATATTAATAAGTGTTATGTCTTCTTGGTGCATGATTCTCTTTATCATTGTAAAGTGTCCCTCAGTAACTTTCTTTACCTTTTTTATTTTGGAGTCTATTTCATCCAATATTAGTACGCTACTCTGCTTTACTCTGAATGCCATTTGCTTGAAATATCATTTTCCACTCTTTCATTTTGAGTCTATATTTGTATTTGGAACTGAGATGTGTCTCCTGCAGGCGGCATATGGTTGGGTTTTGTTTTTTAATGCATTCTGCAACTCTGTGCCTTTTTATTGGTAAGTTCAGTCCATTTACATTTAGGGTGATTATTGAATATGAGGTCTTCTTATAGCCATTTTATCTTTCGCTTTCTGGTAGCTCAGTGTTTCCATTGCTTCCTTTTCTTTGTGTTTCTGTTTTCTTTGTTTTGGTTGGCTTTTGTGGGTTTTCCTTCTGGTTCTTCTTGTTCTATGTTATATACTTCAGTTCTGAATCTTCAGCGTGTGGTTACCATTACGAATATGAAAAGGATAGTTATATATATACAGTCATCCACTTTTTTCTTCTTGTGCTTTATCTCCATTCCTCTTTGTGAATTTGGATCTTTGAATTCTCTCCTTTTCAGTCATTGTTGTTTCAATTTGTCCCTACGTATACTGAACATTCATTAGTATCTTGCTGTAGCAGATCTCTTCTTATCGTTTAAGTGTATAATGCCCTGTTCTTGGTAAGGATTGCATTCCTCTGCTTCTATCTACCTGCTAGTCACTTTACTCCTAATTATGTATTTTTTTTTCCTTTTGTTTTAGGTGAGCTGACCCCTTTCAGTATTTCCTATAATGGAGGCCTCGTAGTGGAAAATTCCTTCAATTTTTGTATGTCTCAAAAGGTCTTAATTTCTCCTTCATATCTAAAGGAGAGCTTAGCTGGATGCATTATTCTTGGCTGGTAATTCCTTTCATTTAATAGTTTGAATATTTGATTCCACTTCTTTCTGGCTTGTAAGGTTTGTGCTGAGGTGTTCGATAATAATCTAATGGGTTTTTCTTTATAAGTTACTGTCTTCATTTCCCTAGCTGCCCTGAAAATTCTTTCTTTGTCATTGATTTTTGATAATTTTAATATGGTGTGTCTTGGTGATGGCTTCTTTGGGTTTAGATAATTGGGTGTTCTGTCGACTTCCGAATTCCAAGATCCAGCTCATTCCTTAATTTGGGAAATTCTCATCAACTATATGTCTGAAAATGCTTTCTAACCCCTGCTCCTTTTCCTTCCCTTTGTGAATGCTCATTATTTTTATGTTTCCTTTCCTGATGGTATCAGCTAGTTGTTGTATTTCTCTTTCATTATTTTTCATTCTTCGGTTTCTCTTCTTCCTTCTGATTTATTTCTATATTTCTGTCTTCGATATCGTTGATCCTTTCCTCCATTTGGTCACCTCTATTTTTCAGGCTTGCTATTTATTTTTTCATCTCTTTCAGTGTGTTCTTCATTTCCAGAAGTTCTATTTGGCTCTTTTGAGGTTTTCAGTCTCCTTGCTAAAGAACTCATTCTACTCATCTAATTGTTTTTTCAATTCCTTAATTATTGATATGAAATATTTTGGATCTTATTGAGTTTTTTCAGAAGTACCATCCTAAATTCTCTGATACTAAGTCGCATATTTTTATGTCTTTAAGCTTATTTTCTGGAGATTTTTCTCTTTCTTTCTGAGATGACTTGTCACCTTGGTTGTTCATGGTGTTTAATGGACTATTTCTCTTCCTGGGCATTAAGGGAAGTGTGTTCTGCTTTTCTTTTTTTTTTCTTTTTTACAGAAAGATTTATTTTATAAAGGTATCCCTTTAGCCTGTTCCTAAGATGGCATTTTTCTTTTGGTTTCCAGTAGGTGGCATCTAATCCTATTGGATCCCTTCTTTGTATAAAGTCTTAATAATGCTTTTTTTTCTTGTAGATATTCAATCACGCTTGCTACCCTTAGTCTCAGTCCCTGTCAGTGTTATCGAAAGTTTCAGTAGTTTTTGTTCATATTCCCCTGAGGCTCCACGATGTTTGGCCTTGGAGGATATGGGGGAAGGGGCCCTCTGGGTTGAAGGATGTGGGATGTGGCTCAGCCTCGTGTTTTGCAACTGTGGCTTATAATAATCATCTGTTTTTTCTCTGCTGTCCCCACTTCTCTGCCATCCTCACTTCTCTGCTTTCTGCCCTGATGCCTGGGCACTGCCACCGGCCACATGGAGCTCACAGCTCTCCCACGAAGAGTTATTTAGGGAGCTCGCCTCAACTTCTCTCCTCCCTACTTCTCCTACAGGGAGTTCTGCCTGTGAGAGGCAACTTCTTTGTATTTCCCAGTCCACTGCCAGACACCTGGGGTTCTGACCTGTGGTAACTCTTATGCACGGATCTCACACTGAGACATGCTATTGTGCAGTTTGGGTGTGTTTTTTGTTGTTGTTAAATTTTAGATGTTCAGCTTATTTTTGTTTCAAGGGGAGAGATCTGGGGACATCTCTCACTCTGCCATGTTTCTGACGTTCTCTTTTTGCTTTTTTAAATGTAGCTGTTAGAAAAAGTTCAATTACATATTGCTGCCGAGCAGTGCTGGTTAGACCTTTGAATATAGCTTGCACTGAAATTCTCTGTGGCCAAAACACTCATTGCCCTCACTCTCATGTTAGAGTCTCCTGATGCTGCCTTATTGCATGGTCCATCAGCTGTGGTCTGCAATATTTTCTAGATAATGCTGTGCTGAGTGTGAACTTCTCACCTCCAAGTCTGCTTTATTTTATTCTCCAAGTTCCTCCTCTTCCTAATTCACTTCCTTCCTTCTGTGGTTAATCTTCCCCTTTCTGGCCCCACAGCTCAGTTAGGATCTCTTAAATATTCCAAGGAGAAATGGAAACGTTGATAAGGACTTTCAACCCTTCAATATGTTTTGTTCAATATGATTTGAACAATTGTATTTTCTATTATCTATTTGTTCATATTCTATTTATTCTATCTCTATCATTGAAACATATGATTTTTCAAAGTTCTCTTTATATTTTGCCATTGAAAGGTCACAACATGCAAGACTAATAAACAATTTTGTGTTTTCTAAATTCCTCTGCCTCTGCCCATACGTTCCAACACAACTTGAATTCTGTCAAACCACATTAGTCAAGAGAACCAAAGGTTATGCCTATAGCCACCCATGCTCAAAAGTCCCCAACACCAACTCCAATTAACCAAAATGTCAGACATTTACTCACAATTCCTGGGGATTTTTAGTCTAGAGGAAAGGAAGGTTATGAGTTAACCCACCTGGTTACAATAGGAATATTTTCAAAAGTCATTTATGAAAGATTCAAGAAAAAGAAGTTCTTGCTAATGCAAAGTAGAATTCTTAATGTATTGAAAGGAATGATCATATGTCACATGGAAATTCAACCTCATATTTTAGATTTGCAGCTCTTTCCTGGTTGCCTAAATTATGATTGTGGGGCTTTTTCACCTTAGGGAAATATCTGCGGCGCATTTTTAATGTCAGACCAGCTTCATCCACTGCCCCTGCTCCCACCCAGAATATTTTTTTCCACCTTCCCATGGGTGACCAGAGAATTCAAAGTAGTCGAATATGTAATCATGTGGAATAAGATGTTAAAGAGTGGTCTCTGGGGTGCTCTCCGGCTGCTACTCATCTTCCTGCAGCCAGTTTCCTAAGTGCCTTTGAGAGATGCTGAGAACCCCACGTTGACTGTTAACCTTTTAACAGTTTAGCTATTTTCTCTTTGCACTGACTAGAAGCCCAGTTCCAAAGACAGTACAGGAAGTGGTGCAGAGGAAGAGCTTCTTTCCTTCTAAGACCTACTGGGGCGCACTCTCCACAGCCCCAGGGAGTATGTTGGGCAGGCTTTGAATCGATGTGTTTTTAAAGTATTCATTATGCTGGCAATGGAGTTCTATGAAACTAGCTTTTATTCCTTTTATACGAGTCACATAGAGATTTCCCACAACATACTATAGTACTCAGAAGTAAATTATTGCCTTGTTTTATGAATATGAGAAATTTTTGTGAAGATACCTAAATATTATGATTAATATAAAAGCAGATGAGCTGACGTGTGGTTACTTACATCGAAGTACTTCTCTGATTAAATCAGTTTAAAAATGCAAAATAAGAGGTAAGACATTCATCTTAAACAGCAATTTTAAAATGGGTGTTTTGGTATTGAGGCTTTCAGAATCAGATTTAAACACCAGGGTGACAAATTTGGAGGGAAAGACTTCACTCTGGATTTAGTAGTCAGACCAAAATGTTAAAGTACATGCTGTACCTCTTGAATACATAATAATAATGAACAATACCAGTAAATATCTAAATGGCAATCAGTGTTTTTCTTATCTATATGATTTTGTTTAATATTTGAAGCATATGTCTGCAAAAGTGATATTATTAGTCTTAATTGCTGATGTTGCTGAGGTGGAGACTTCCTTCTCAGTTGCTTATAAAGGACTAAAAATAACTCCTCTTTCTTGCACTATTTTTAGGCATTTCAAAAATCAGCTGCAATTCAAGTGTCACATGTGGATGCCTTTTTGACTCAGCAGCTGAGAGTTGTGCTTCATTTTCTCCTTCTCCAGAATCTTGAAGCAATAACATGGAGGGTATTTTGGATACGTTGCACTGAATTGTGCATATGCCCCATCTCTTCAATGTGACTATAAACCCATGAGGTTTACTATATGTGCAACGTTATGCTGAGGCTCTGAACAACCCACATCAATAAATGTTCATTGATCATGAGGTTCTGTAAAATTTGAGAAGCCACCATGATGCATCACATTCCTGACCCCTAGGCAAGAGAGTGAGGGTCTCCAAAGACCGAGACATTCTATCAAGCCACAGTCAGAGAAACTGGAGTTGAGAAATAGCCAGGCCTAGCCTGGCAGAGAGAAGTGAAAACTGCCACGAAATGGCTCCAGGTTTCAAGAGAAGAGGCACAGTCAACAGTTAGGTATCGGATAACATTTTCAGTTTAGGTCACTATTATTTCTTAAGAATCTTGCCAAGCACCCTCGAATCCAAAGGGCCAGAATCTTCCCTCTCAGTATCTGACCCGCTGCCGCTGCTGTCTGCCTCAAAAGCTGCCCTTGGATTTTCCTGTACTTTCTGGCAGCACAAACCAGCAGGCTTCATCCAACATTAGGAGAATTATAAAGTCTTAGATTTGAAAGGGCCCTTTCATGCAAATATCTTAGACTCCACTTAATTTTCCAATTTTGCTGCTGAGAGAATAAAGAATTTCATGTGGGTGTGGTGGTAGAGTTCTTTTGGCACATCTTTCTCCTGGTATTTCCCCTTTTCCAAGGGTAGGGACAACTCTGAGTTCATTGCCTCTAAGAAGGGATGCAGCTGGTCAGAAAGTAGAAATGGCCAATGGGCACTTTTGGTCTTTGTGTTTTAAAGCAGCAGTGAGAGGGGTGGGATGTAGAGTTCGGGAGTTGATGTACAGACTAATATGTAGGAGAAGCAGGGGTCAAAGAGCCATAATTCCATTCATGAGAGAAAAAGATGTTTATTAAATAGTTATTGTCACTTTGGAGGGAAAAGAAGAGAAGAGAAGAGAGGGTAAATATACGTCTTCATTCCACAGGAATTGGTTCTCCCTGCCTAGATTACGATTCTCCATGGACTGACAAGTGAAGAAGAAAAAGAGTGAAGAGGTCATTAGAATAGACAGATGGTGGGTCCAGGAGCCAAGTTCCCTATTTTCTAGGTTGAATGCCTGGGAAGGTAGGAATACCCACAAGGAGGAAAGGGCTTCATGCAGAGTCTAGACATGACTGATCTATCACCTCTTAAAAGTTTCCCTGACCTTAAGTGATGGAGCAAAACAACTGTGTGAGCTATGCTGCAGGCCAGATGCTGTCTCAGGGCAACTCAACCTGAGCAGATGACTTAGGACCAGAAGGCTCCTCGTTTCTCCAATTTATTGGCCAAGGCACTATGTAAATCTTTCCAGGGCCTTGATCTCCACCCCACAGAAGGGAGAAACCAAAAATTACCTGAAATGTTACTCTTAGCCTGGCAGTAGGAGGGTTAAACATGGAATTAAATTGAGTTACAAGAAGTGGTTAAATTATTTTTCTAGATTAACTGAGTCTGTGGACTGAGGTTCATATATTTACTATATGTATAAAACATCTATAACTACCTAACATTTAATAAATGCTCAAAATGTTATCTGTATTATTAATAATGTTAATAGTAATAAATTCAAAGTCAACTACAAAATCTAAAATGTATTTTTCACATGTATGACTGTCAGTTGACCTCCACACGGTTCTTATGTCCAGATAAAAAATGTTGATTCAGTTCATTGCTCTTTTAAAATCCATTCCTGAGAGAAAAAAATGTTTATTAAATAGTTGTTGTCACTTTGGAGGGAAAAGAAGAAAAGAGAAGAGAGGGTAAATATATGTCTTCATTCCACAGGAATTGGTTCTCGCCTGTTTCATTCAGCACTGTGCCACTTCCTTAGAAAAATAGAAGAATGTACATACATCCCTATTAGATATTTCACTCTGCTAGATTTGACCATTTGTTCCAACTATTCTACTTTTGAGTCTCCATTATGTTAAGCAACATTTTGGCTGCCTACCCAAAATCATATGATCTTAAATTTTAATCACCATATGAATCTATTTCTTCAATAGCTTCTTTCCCCGCCTCCTTTTTCTTCCATTTTACAACCTCTGCAAATGTCTCCTGCTTACACCGGTCAGTCCATGTCCCTTTGACTCTCCTACACCCTGAGGTGAGGATGTGGTCCTCCTATAACTGAGCATTGCTAGACAAAACTCACACATCATTGCCGACTGGCATCACCTCCAAAGCATGTGTTTTGAATCCATCTGAGTCCTCAGCCTTACACAGGAGTTTCTCTCCTCTCTCAGCCAGGGTAACGCCACTCTCTTCTAGCTCTCCTCCCACCATCCTGAACTTGTTTCTCGGTCTTCTTTATAAGCTCCTTTTCTTCTTTTTTTAAAGATTAGTGCTATTTTTATTCTAGCCTTAGCCTTCTTCTCACTCAGTATGCCCCTCTGAGAAATCTCAGCCACTGTAAAAACTTTAATAACCACACACACTAATGATTCCCACCTGTGTCTCCAGGCTAGGGCCACTGAATTACATAGCTGTGTGTTAATAGACATCTTCAGTGACATCACAAACTCATTTTAAACACAAGTCCAAAAATTCACTTGCTTTCTGTTGCCTCATTCAGCAACTCCTGTGTCTGCAATTGTGGTAAAGACTATCACCATTCTTTTTCGTATACCTGGTCAGATCTCTGCCCCACTTCTTGCTAGAATGTTTGATTCTATCTCATGTCTATTAATAAATGAATTTACTGCCCATTTCTCCAAGAAAAATGTGTCAAAGAATAAGCCTTCACCTAGTTAGTATTTAATAAATATTTGCTGAGAGAATCATTTCCATGATCTACTCGCTTAATAATTTTATCAGAAAATGATGATACTGACGAAACTTACATTTTAGAACTAGTGCCAATTCTTTATGATCATTCTTTTCCTTTCCTAAACACTCGCAAACAATGTATTTCATATTTTGCTTGGGGTAAATATCAAGCTTATTGGTTTATAATTTATGAAATTTCAAGAATGCATAGACTCTTTCTTTTCTCCCATTTGGAAATCTGGATAACATTCATTCTCTGTGTCATTGTCTAGACATATGCTCATGCTCTGTGTTTCCTCATGACTGACATTTGTGGTTCTCAATCTCGCCTGCCCATTTTTCCAGTAGCCTATAAAATGGTTAATATGAAACCATTCAGATAGCTCTCTGTCTCTAAGAATTTAGGTTCCTCTTACTGATGTTTATTCTTCCCTTTCTGACCCAAAATACTTCTCTTTGACCAAGAATATAAAGTTAAAACACTAGTTCAGTAGTTCTGGTTTCTTTCTGTTGTCTGTTAACATTACACAATTTTCCTTAAGCTGTACATATTCCTTCCCATTTTTCTTACTCCAAAAATGACTGACGTTCTACTTTTCTTTTTCTTTTTTCTTTTTTTTTTTT
>NW_024349393.1:0-555 GCF_902729225.1 Pteropus medius | reverse complement strand
ATTTGAGTGCTGGGAGGTCCACACCATCCGCTGTGCTGTGAGAAGGTGAGAGGGAGAAGTCCCCTTTGAGGTAGGAGGTTGTTGGTGCCATCTGGACAGAAGTGATGCAGCCCAGGACAATCCAGAGAGGCAGAGCCTGAGACATTTGGGCGGGAGCAGACCCAGCTGGACTAACCACCGACTTTCCCTCTGGTCCTTTTCCCTTCATCATAATTTAAAAACACATCACACGTGCCTTACAGAATGATGGGTTGTTTACCAGGATCTCTAAACGCTGACATCATCTCTCCCCAAATTAGCCTCATCTTTCTCGGCCAATCTGCCATATCTGGGCATGTTTTGCCTTGATCAACGGTTGTCTTTATTTTCATTTTCTTCCCCATCCCCAAATACTGATGCCAGCTCTTAGCTGTATACCTGATTCTCCAAGTCGGTGCCTTCACCCAGATCTGACCGTCACTGCTGAGAGGCCCTTGTCTGTGTCTGTTTCCTCATCTGGAAAACTGGGATACTAGTGACTATAGAATTTATTTCCTATGGTCGAAATCTCAGGAG
>NW_024349392.1:0-5606 GCF_902729225.1 Pteropus medius | reverse complement strand
CGCATTCAAAATGAAGAAATGAAAGGCTCTAAGAGCTGATCGCAAAGCTCCTAAGGCACGGAGGCCGAATTCAGACCCACAGCTGTCTGCAGTGTCTCCGAAATGAACTCTTCCCAGCGGGTGACGGCCGCCATGGACGGAGGGGCCAAAGCATCCCCGGGTACGCTGTCTGTGGGCGGCCCTGACCCCTGCAACAGGATGCAGAGACGAATGACACGTAGTTTGTACCTCTAGGAGCTCAAAGTGTCAGTGAGTGCTCCTCCAACTTCGCCACCCCAGTACCCGCAGATGACCGGCATGGCCCACAGAGCCCCAAGGCCCCGGGAGGGCAGTGCATTTGCCGCAAGTGAGCCTTTTCTCGGAAGTCTGCGATTCTGGCTCAAAATGGACGTCACCAGAGAGCTTTTTGCCAAAACTACCATATACATATATATGCATATATATGTTCATCTATATGCATATATATGTATATGGTGGATTTTTGAAGGAAACCTGCGTGGACCCCTGGTCTACCACAGAAGACAGGCCGCTCCTAGCACCTCCACCTCCCCGCAGTGTGGACACCGGGCGTTCCAGAGCCACAATTCGGCATGATCTCTTTTCATCCCAGGGGCCCCGGGGCTCCTTCCTCAGGCACGGCTCCTTCCCGCTTTCCGCAGTGGAAATCAGACTTCAGGACGGAAGCAGACACCTCCCACTCCCTCACCTTTCTGCCTGGGATGGTCGTAATGGTCCCCGTGGACGCATTCAAAATGAAGAAATGAAAGGCTCAAAGAGCTGATCGCAAAGCTCCTAAGGCACGGAGGCCGAATTCAGACCCACAGCTGTCTGCAGTGTCCCCCAGCTGACCTCTTTCCAGCGGGTGACGGCCCCCATGGACGGAGGGGCCAAAGCATCCCTGGCTACGCTGTCTGTGGGTGGCCGTGAACCCTGCAAGAGGATACAGAGACGAATGAGACGTAGTTTGTACCTCTAGGAGCTCAAAGTGTCACTGAGTGCTCCTCCAACTTCGCTACCCCAGTACCTGCAGATGACCGAGCATCGCCCACAGAGACCCAAGGCCCCGGGAGGGCTGTGCATTTGCCGCAAGTGAGCCTTTTCTCAGAAGTCTGCGATTCTGGCTCGAAATGGACGTCACCAGAGAGCTTTTTGCCAAAGCTACCATATACATATATATGCATATATATTCATCTATATGCATATATATGTATATGGTGGATTTTCGAAGGAAACCTGCCTGGACCCCTGCTCTACCACAGAAGACAGGCCGCTCCTCGCACCTCCACCTCCCGGCAGTGTGGACACCGGGCGTTCCAGAGCCACAATTCAGCATGATCTCTTTTCATCCCAGAGGCCCCGGGGCTCCTTCCTAAGGCCTCGGCTCCTTCCCGCTTTCCGCAGTGGAAATCAGACTTCAGGACGGAAGCAGACACCTCCCTCTCCCTCACCTTTCAGCCTGGATGGTCGTAATGGTCCCCGTGGACGCATTCAAAATGAAGAAATGAAAGGCTCAAAGAGCTGATCGCAAAGCTCCTAAGGCACGGAGGCCGAATTCAGACCCACAGCTGTCTGCAGTGTCTCCCAACTGAACTCTTTCCAGCGGGTGACGGCCGCCATGACGGAGGGCCAAAGCATCCCCGGGTACGCTGTCTGTGGGCGTCCCTGACCATTGCAAGAGGATGCAGAGACGAATGACACGTTGTTTGTACCTCTAGGAGCTCAAAGTGTCAGTGATTGCTCCTCCAACTTCGCCACCCCAGTACCAGCAGATGACCGGGCATGGCCCACAGAGCCCCAAGGCCCCGGGAGGGCTGTGCATTTGCCGCTAGTGAGCCTTTTCTCGGAAGTCTGCGATTCTGGCTCAAAATGGACGTCACCAGAGAGCTTTTTGCCAAAGCTACCATATACATATATATGCATATATATATTCATCTATATGCATATATATGTATATGGTGGATTTTCGAAGGAAACCTGCGTGGACCCCTGGTCTACCACAGAAGACAGGCCGCTCCTATCACCTCCACCTCCGCGCAGTGTGGACACCGGGCGTTTCAGGGCCACAATTCAGCATGATCTCTTTTCATCCCAGAGGCCCCGGGGCTCCTTCCTCAGGCCTTGGCTCCTTCCCGCTTTCCGCAATGGAAATCAGACTTCAGGACGGAAGCAGACACCTCCCTCTCCCTCACCTTTCTGCCTGGGATGGTCGTAATGGTCACCGTGGACGCATTCAAAATGAAGAAATGAAAGGCTCAAAGAGCTGATCGCAAAGCTCCTAAGGCACGGAGGCTGAATTCAGACCCACAGCTGTCTGCAGTGTCTCCCAACTGAACTCTTTCCAGCGGGTGACGGCCGCCATGACGGAGGGCCAAAGCATCCCCGGGTACGCTGTCTGTGGGCGGCGCTGACCCCTGCAAGAGGATGCTGAGACGAATGACACGTAGTTTGTACCTCTAGGAGCTCAAAGTGTCAGTGAGTGCTCCTCCAACATCGCAACCCCAGTACCCGCAGATGACCGGGCATGGCCCACAGAGCCCCAAGGCCCCGGGAGGGCTGTGCATTTGCCGCAAGTGAGCCTTTTCTCGGAAGTCTGCGATTCTGGCTCCAAATGGACGTCACCAGAGAGCTTTTCGCCATAGCTACCATATACATATAGATGCCTATATATATTCATCTATAGGCATCTATATGTATATGGTGGATTTTCGAAGGAAACCTGCGTGGACCCCTGGTCTACCACAGAAGACAGGCCGCTCCTAGCACCTCCACCTCCCTGCAGTGTGGACACCGGGCGTTCCAGATCCACAATTCAGCATGATCTCTTTTCATCCCAGAGGCCCCGGGGCTCCTTCCTAAGGCCTCGGCTCCTTCCCGCTTTCCGCAGTGGAAATCAGACTTCAGGACGGAAGCAGACACCTCCCTCTCCCTCACCTTTCTGTCTGGGATGGTCGCAATGGTCCCCGTGGACGCATTCCAAATGAAGAAATGAAAGGCTCAAAGAGCTGATCGCAAAGCTCCTAAGGCACGGAGGCCGAATTCAGACCCACAGCTGTCTGCAGTGTCTCCCAAATGAACTCTTTCCAGCGGGTGACGGCTGCCATGGACGGAGGGGCCAAATCATCCCCGGGTACGCTGTCTGTGGGCGGCCCTGACACCTGCAAGAGGATGCAGAGACGAATGACACGTAGTTTGTACCTCTAGGAGCTCAAAGTGTCAGTGAGTGCTCCTCCACTTCGCCACCCCAGTACCCGCAGATGACCGGGCATGGCCCACAGAGCCCCAAGGCCCCGGGAGGGCTGTGCATTTGCCGCAAGTGAGCCTTTTCTCGGAAGTCTGCGATTCTGGCTCAAATGGACGTCACCAGAGAGCTTTTTGCCAAAGCTACCATATACATATATATGCATATATATGTTCATCTATATGCATATATATGTATATGGTGGATTTTCGAAGGAAACCTGCCTGGACCCCTGCTCTACCACAGAAGACAGCCGCTCCTCGCACCTCCACCTCCCCGCAGTGTGGACACCGGGCGTTCCAGAGCCACAATTCAGCATGATCTCTTTTCATCCCGGAGGCCCCGGGGCTCCTTCCTCAGGCACGGTTCCTTCCCGCTTTCCGCAGTGGAAATCAGACTTCAGGACGGAAGCAGACACCTCCCTCTCCCTCACCTTTCTACCTGGGTTGGTCGTAATGGTCCCCAGGGACGCATTCAAAATGAAGAAATGAAAGAAATAAAGAGCTGGACGCTCAGAGCTGATGCCCAAGGCATCCCTGGGCGGGAGGCCGAATTCAGACCCACAGCTGTCTGCAGTGTCTCCCAACTGAACTCTTTCCAGCGGGTGACGGCCGCCATGACGGAGGGCCAAAGCATCCCCGGGTACGCTGTCTGTGGGCGTCCCTGACCATTGCAAGAGAATGCAGAGACGAATGACACGTAGTTTGTACCTCTAGGAGCTCAAAGTGTCAGTGAGTGCTCCTCCAACTTCGCCATCCCAGTACCCGCAGATGACCGGGCATGGCCCACAGAGCCCAAAGGCCCCGGGAGGTCTGTGCATTTGCCGCAAGTGAGCCTTTTCTCGGAAGTCTGCTATTCTGGCTCGAAATGGACGTCACCAGAGAGCATTTCGCCAAAGCTACCATATACATATATATGGATATATATATTCATCTATATGCATATATATGTATATGGTGGATTTTCGAAGGAAACCTGCGTGGACCCCTGGTCTACCACAGAAGACAGGCCGCTCCTAGCACCTCCACCTCCCCGCAGTGTGGACACCGGGCGTTCCAGAGCCACAATTCAGCATGATCTCTTTTCATCCCGGAGGCCCCGGGGCTCCTTCCTCAGGCCTCGGTTCCTTCCCGCTTTCCGCAGTGGAAATCAGACTTCAGGACGGAAGCAGACACCTCCCTCTCCCTCACCTTTCAGCCTGGGATGGTCGTAATGGTCCCCGTGGACGCATTCAAATGAAGAAATGAAAGGCTCAAAGAGCTGATCGCAAAGCTCCTAAGGCACGGAGGCCGAATTCAGACCCACAGCTGTCTGCAGTGTCTCCCAAATGAACTCTTTCCAGCGGGTGACGGCCGCCATGGACTGAGGAGCCAAAGCATCCCCGGGTACGCTGTCTGTGGGCGGCTCTGAACCCTGCAAGAGGATGCAGAGACGAATGACACGTAGTTTGTACCTCTAGGAGCTCAAAGTGTCAGTGAGTGCTCCTCCTACTTCGCCACCCCAGTACCCGCAGATGACCGGGCATGGCCCACAGAGCCCCAAGGCCCCGGGAGGTCTGTGCATTTGCCGCAAGTGAGCCTTTTCTCGGAAGACTGCGATTCTGGCTCAAAATCGACGTCACCAGAGAGCTTTTCGCCAAAGCTACCATATACATATATATGCATATATATATTCATCTATATGCATATATATGTATATGGTGAATTTTCGAAGGAAACTTGCGTGGACCCCTGGTCTAGCACAGAAGACAGGCCGCTGCTAGCACCTCCACCTCCCCGCAGTGTGGACACCGGGCATTCCAGAGCCACAATTCAGCATGATCTCTTTTCATCCCGGAGGACCCGGGGCTCCTTCCTCAGGCCTCGGCACCTTCCCGCTTTCCGCAGTGGAAATCAGACTTAAGGACGGAAGCAGACACCTCCCTCTCCCTCACCTTTCAGCCTGGGATGGCCGTAATGGTCCCGGGGACGCATTCAAAATGAAGAAATGAAAGGCTCAAAGAGCTGATCGCAAAGCTCCTAAGGCACGGAGGCCGAATTCAGACCCACAGCTGTCTGCAGTGTCTCCCAACTGAACTCTTTCCAGCGGGTGACGGCCGCCATGGACGGAGGGGCCAAAGCATCCCCGGGTACGGTGTCTGTGGGCGGCCCTGACCCCCGCAAGAGGATGCAGAGACGAATGACACGTAGTTTGTACCTCTAGGAGCTCAAAGTGTCAGTGAGTGCTCCTCCAACTTCGCCACCCCAGTACCCGCAGATGACCGGGCATGGCCCAGAGCCCCAAGGCCCCGGGAGGGCTGTGCATTTGCCGCAAGTGAGCCTTTTCTCGGAAGTCTGCGATTCTGGCTCAAAATGGATGTCACCAGAGA
>NW_024349391.1:0-402 GCF_902729225.1 Pteropus medius | reverse complement strand
TAAACCTAACCTGCACCTAACTGTAACCCTAACCCTAACCTAACCCTATCCCTAATCCTAATCCTAACACAAATTCTAAATCTAAATTGTTACCCTAACTCTAACCCTAACTCTAACCCTGAACATAACCCTAATCCAAACCCTAATCTTAACTCTTACCTAAAACTAAAGATAATCCTAACACTAAAACTAACCTTAACACTAACACTAAATTTTACATTATCAATAACCCAAACCCTTACCCCTTACCCTAAATCTATTCATAACCATAACTTTAACTGTAAAACTAAACCTAACAATAATCCTAACACCAAATGTAAAGCTAACCCTAACCCTAAGTGTAACCCTAATTCTACACTAATGTTACCCCTCACCCTAACCCTAACCCTAAGCCTAACCCCT
>NW_024349390.1:0-776 GCF_902729225.1 Pteropus medius | reverse complement strand
TTTGGGTTTTGTCGTCGCTCTGGTTTAGTTTCCCTTTGGCTTCAAATTCTCTGGCGTTACCTTTGCTTAGCATGGGGCTGGGTCACTGCAGGGTTTTCTTAACGTTGCTCCTGTACCGCAGCTCGGTGTGCCCTGTGCCTGAGTCTCGGGGTGTCTGTGCCTTTGCCCTCCCATAGCACGAGCCGTCTAGCCCGGAGTGGTGGTGGGTGGGAGGCTCCTGTCCTCCAGGCCTTGCCGTGTTGCTGCTGGTAAAGAGGGGTGATGATATGATGCTTGTTGGGTGTCTGCTCTGTGGCAGGCGTTATGCAGAGTCCAGGGAGCGTCATCTCGGAGGAGATGGCTGGTTGGTCATTGGGGTGGTTGCACTGAGCATGAGCAGGGGCGACGGTCTCTGTATGACTCCCGCCGTCCTCCAGAGCCCTCAGTGGCAGCACACAGTTCCTGGTGACACTTTAGACTCAAGGTAGATTCTTACTGGATTTGGGAAACGTAATTCTGCACGACAGTCCTTTTGTGCTTCGATTCCGTCACCATCCAGGAAGAGTTTACCTGGACGAGCGATGCCCTGGGTCTCAAGGCAGACTCCCTCAGGGGACCATAGATGGAGGACCCTACGTGTTATGCCCTAAGATCTGGAAATTGGAATTGCAACAAAACGGGCTCTTTTCCTTTCTCCAGCAGCCACACTCCCTTTCTTTTCGGTCTAAACGTAGCTTGTCTGTATGACTCCAGGTGAGTTCACACCTGGACTGTCTTTAGCAGCAGTGGGGAACTAG
>NW_024349389.1:0-3838 GCF_902729225.1 Pteropus medius | reverse complement strand
TCTCTGTCTCTGCCTCTGCCTCTGTCTCTCTCTCACACACAAAAATGCACACGATCATAAAGTGGTACCAATCATTCCCAGCATGACGCTTATTTGAACTCATTTCCTCTTGACATTTAAGTACGTGGCACAGCTCCACAACTCCCACAGCAGGAAGGGCCAGTGAGGCAGGCCATGGCTGTCCCTGTTTGACCCAGACACAGAAAGACACCCAAAGTCATGCTAGCATCCCAGCCAAGCTCTTGAGGTCACCTAGTTTTGCACTTCAGGGCTGTTGCAGGCCTTGGCCTTCTGCACTCTCCTCAGCCCTCTGGCATGCCTTGCTGAAGGATGAAAGGGAGTATGTCTGGTGGCATGGGTGGGGGGGCAAAGACATGTGGTCTCGCTTTCTGAGCCACTTGACAGGCTATATGAGATATCACCAAACTCCATATCCCTGGAATCGAGTCCCTGGCCACCTCGCCCTGGCTGGGCCATGGGCATGAAGGCAGGCCTGCTCCCATAAGCTGGGCACTTTCCTGGGTCCCACAACCCTTCTGTGGGGAGAGGGTTCAGAGTGTCTAGGATGAGGCTGTGGGATGGGAAAAACCAGCCAGAAGTGGACTGTGAAATAGGTGGAATGTAGAATATAGGATCAGTTGTCGGGGTCATGAAGATGGTACAATAGGTAACCTGAGGAATGTAGAACTGCCTGCAAGAGTCAAAGAAACCTGAAGGAAAAGGGAAATGGCCAGCTTGGAAATTCACATGACATGGACTAGAACAGGGTGTGAAAGTGGAAGCTGAGAGAAGAAGGCCAATGGAATAAAGAAGTCAGAGGAAAGAAGAGGGCTTTAGAGTGATGGTTAGACACAGCAAAAGGCTGGCGGAGGGGAGAGTCCATGACCTGGCCGGCATCAAGCGCATGCACAACAGCTGTGATTGATTGCTAGCTAGTCCTCCCTCCTAGGAACATTAATTGGGCAATTCACCTGAGCCAGGTCAGTGGTCCAAAGGCTAAATTGATGTCAAATGGCCCCTGCCTAGCCAGAGATCCCCTCTGAGCGTTCACCTGCCCAGAGCCTGGCCACTTCTAGATTGCAGAAGTGCAACCGAAATCAGGGCAGGGAGAAAGAATAACCTCCAGAGGGGAAGATGCCGAGCTGAAAGAGTGACTCCCAGTCCCTTGTTTGTCAGCCCAGAGACTCGGAGTGAAAGCATGAATATTGGTGAACTGGACAGTCAGGGCAAGGTGGGAACAGGAACACAAATGGCCGGCTACCCCACAGGTCCCCTGCCAGATGCTGATTGCCCAGGTGGCAGTAGAGCAGTGACTCCTAGATCCCCAATGCTGAGATATTTGTTGGCCTGGCCCCCAGGGTGAAAAAGAGCACCCAGCCAGCTCTTGGGCTGGGCCTGCACTGAGACATGTTTTCTTCCTCTCTTCTGACACTGAAGGCAGAAGGCCAGTGATAACACCCCAGACGGAGCCATGAGCAGAGGGCTTCATTCAATAGCCAAGGTTGCATTTGTATGTCCTGAACTTCAAAGGAGTGCTCAGTATTTCTGCATGCGGCTGAGACTCCATCAATAGCACATTCTGTATTGGCCCCACTACTGAGTTGCACCACCTCTTCCCCAGCCTCAGCCCATGCCAGATGAGAGGAACAAGGTGTGCACTCTCTACTGGCCCCAGTGGTCTTGGAGACCTCATGAGAGCCAAGACTCAGGACTTCTGCCTGGCCTCCTGTAGAGGGCCAGCCCACTGGGAAGCCAGCCTCACCTGTCTTGCATTGAACTCTTTCTCCATTCAAGTCATGTCTGAATCTGCAATCTCTTGGTCCAAATGCCAAAGGCTGATTCCTTTGGCCCACTGGCTTGTGTGGCCGCCATTCCTTAGTCTGAAAACAGCTGGTTGCCAAACAGCCCTTGGGAATTTCGGGGCTGCCTTTTCCTGGAACTCCAGCCTCTGCCATTTACCGGCTGAACAACTCACCTAAACATGCTATGGCCCTGGTCCCCCAGCCTGCCACGTTCAGGGAACTAGGTCACTGAAAGAAACAGGGCCTTTCTGCTTTCACTCCCATGTGGACCTGGAACAGAGGGCATGACGTAAAGAAGCAAAATAAACCAAAGCAAATTCTGAGGCTCAGACAACAGACCAGGGCCAATCAGAGCTTCAGGGTCGCGGGAGGACAACCACATGTGTAAAGAGGGTCAGCACCAGGGTGACGGTTGGAGCATACCATGGACTCAATGGTTGTTGGCTAATGAGTTAGCATACCTGACATTTTCCTAAGGTTCTAAAGCCACGTCTTTCAGCTAGGTTTTATCTGGTCAAAATGACAGACTGCAGTAGGCTTTGGGGTGCCAACCCTGAGTCGGGCTTTCTGGTGACAACAGAACTGTGGACAAACTGGATCATTTTGTGGACTTGGCGGGATGATTTTCCAATGAGTCACAGAGATGGTGGCAAAGGACATGGGTGGAAGGTGAGAGGAAGTTGAAAATGACTGGCGGACCAGATTAGGACCATTTCATGGGAACACGTTGAGCACGTAAATCTCCTGATTGGAAAAGGACTCTCAGTGAGAAGTCAGCTTCTCAAAGGCCAGCAGTGTGACAGCGTCATACTTTCTGGATGCAGTAGCCCAGAATGGAGACATGAAAACAAAGTTGGGATGCTAACTCTATGCTCCATTTCTCAGTATTTGACCAACAAATGAAGCTTTGTGGGAAAATCAACATTCTTGTCAAGGCCAGAGGGTGCTTTTGAGGTACCTGACTCCTAGGAGTCAGGTGAAAATATAGCTCCCAGGGCCTAGGCAGTTCCCAAGACTTGGATATTCCTGCCCTGTCAGGGTTTGTGCCTCTGTCTGAAACTCTGCTCTGATTCCTCTGAGTATTAGATGAGAATGGGGGTAGGGGAGAGCGAAAGGGGCCTAGGAAATTGACTGTGTGGTGATGGGTGATACAGAGCCTTCCTGCTCATGGCTGATACATCGGGAATGCCCGAATTGCATGGCTGGCCACTGGAAATGCAGGTCATCATGAACAACCGTGTTCCCACAATCACCTGAAATTCACCATAATGTTACGAGGGAAAGCCGAGGTTCAAGCCTGTGGTCACCTTGGAGCAAAGGAAAGGTTCTGTACTCACTATGTGGAAAAGCATGTGAGATGAGCCACAGCCAGTCCTCCTCTTCAGCTATCGGAGCCCTGGACCAAGCTTTAGCCTCAGGTGGACTGGGCCTCCTTTGGCCCCAAAGGCTGCGTGGGGCTCTTTCCCGTTGGCAACAGGAGGCTCTAGTTCTGATGTGGATCCTGCCCTTAACCTGGGCAGGCTAGCCAGCAGGAGCAGACTCTGCATCGCCCTGGTGCCCATCAGCATGCAGTGGATGAAGCTCCCACCCAATGATCCAGGGTTGTGATGTGGTCAGCAGTCCCTTTGGGGTGACTTCTTGATTTAAATTCCTGGACTTTTTGAAATCGAAATCCGTTATTGAAACATGGATGGAGTCCAGTTCATATCAGTATCAGGTCCATGACATCATGATCTGATAGTTACATACCTCCTAATGTGTTGCCTGCAGAGAGTCCAGTCATCCTCTGCCACCCAGCAAACTCTCACAATAGGACTGAGATGATTCCCCTCACTTGTTACACCCTTCCTTCAGGCCAGGCCCAGCCCAATGTTTATAGGTCTCTCTGGCAAAAAATATAGGAAACACTCACACATCTATCTGGACATTATACATGCAAAGGACACTCTGTGCTCACATGATGATTTGCATTCTTATGTTAACAAAGACACCAAACACCCACATCATTAAACACCTGAAAACATACCCGGACACTC
>NW_024349388.1:0-834 GCF_902729225.1 Pteropus medius | reverse complement strand
TCTCAGCCCCAGGAGGCATCCTGGCCGCCTTACCTGGAGCGCCTCCCGGGTCTGTGCCCGAGCGTCCGACGCCGGAGTCAGCGTGACGCGTCCTGCGCTCCCGACACCGGTTGGCCTGGAAGTGGCTCCTGGTTCTTGTGCTGCAGACGGACGCCTGGGGCGTCAGCTTGAAGTGGGGGGTGGAGGTGGCGGAGGCGAAATGCTCTCCGCAGTTTAATGCTGCGTGCTGGGACCCGGGCTTGTCCTCCGGGGACTCGAGACAGATGAGGAGCCGCAGGCCGCACACCTGGCCGGCACACCTGGCCGGCACACCTGGCGGACACTGGGCGTGCTTTCCAGGATCAGAGGGGTCAGCGGAGGCGGAGCGGGAGGCCGAGGCGCTCTCCCTGAGAGGCCCCCACGCGGGTCCCCGTGTCCTGGGCACCGTCTTGGTCCCACTGGTCCAACCTGCAAAGCCCTTCCCACGCTTCACCACAAGGCCGGCTCCCCCCTACGCGCACACACGCACACACACGCAGCCATGCTGGGGTCTTCCCCGCCACAGCCGGTCCTGTTTCCACGGGAACCGCATCTCTCCGGGAGGAATCGGGACACCTTCTTCTTGTCTGCGCATCGCCGCACAGAGAAGCTGTCCGTCAAGTGTCGTCGCCATGGACACGCACGCACACTCTGCAGAACCGCACAGAGCACCTCCTCCACGCCGGGCCCCCAGCCCAGGACGCGCGGGGCCGGACAGAGCCCAGAGACAGTCGTACGAAATGGACAGTCCTAGAAAGCGGCGTGCCACGCAGGTCCCGGGGGAGAGTGTGTCCCCGCCCCCCGCCCCCCGCCGGG
>NW_024349387.1:0-387 GCF_902729225.1 Pteropus medius | reverse complement strand
TTAACGCTGGATTCGAAAGTGTGCTTCATTGCCGACTGAGAGCGCTTTGGACAATAATGGTGCAGGAAATGCCTGCGAATGCTGAAACCCTCATCCACAGGCTGTCCTTTCCAAAGGCAGCTCCAGGGGCATTCTCGAAGACCGTTCGAGGTATTTGCCTTGAAGTCCTTCTGGAAGGGGCCAATAGTGACCTCTCCTCGGGTCTGAGAGCCCGGCTCTTCCAACAACTGCAACATGTAAAGATATTTGGGTCAACGGGCAGGTCCGTGGCGTTGAATTCGTAGGAAGCGGGATGAGGCAACAGGGCTATGAATGACATGGTATGTGAAGATGGGACGTCATCTCATGGAGTTCATTCCTAACGTAATGTGTTTCAGGCAGCAGGAA
>NW_024349386.1:0-490 GCF_902729225.1 Pteropus medius | reverse complement strand
ATGGGGTGCCGCAGTCTCCCCCTTCCTCCTTTCTCCTTTCCCTCCCTAACCCCACACCTTCCGTCCTCCTCCCCCTCGCCCCCACCCTCGGCAGCTGGAGCCCCCAGGACCGGGTGAGTGGGAAGCCCTGCGGCCGGGAAGGCTGGCCGCGGGCTGGAGAAGGGGGTGCGAGAGCGAGCAGGCGGCACGGGGCGCGCATCTTGCAGAGAGGACCTAGGCTGAGATCCTCCCTCCTCCGCCCGCTGCCCCGGGCATCCTGGAGCCGCGGCTCACAGACCGCCCCAGGCCGAGCCCCGCCCGCCCAGCTCCCGCCCGGACCCTGGAGGCTGGGCCGACCCTGGAGGCTGGGCCGCTCCGCCGCTGTCTTTGAACTTTTGGGACCCACCCAGGTTGCAGCTAGAGACCCGCCTTTTGAGGAAAGGGTCTAACTCAGGTTCTCTACCTGCACACTGAAGCCGGTGACTGGTTTCTTTGGCGGTCTTTTTCTTTT
>NW_024349385.1:0-538 GCF_902729225.1 Pteropus medius | reverse complement strand
AGTGACATGTAGGAAGATAGAGACAATTAAGATGGTCCAGTCCGAATCCTTGAAAGTCTTATCTTTAGAGGGTCCTCTGACCAACACAGGGTCCATTGTTCCAATGTCTGTAGTGGATGCGCAGCCTCGATCCTAGTATGGTGAATCCAATGACGGCACCCAGCTACCTTGACTGCGGTGGGTATTGTGAGGATGACAGGGAAAGGTCCGTCCCAGTGGGGCTCAAGAGAAGCAGGCTGTACCTTCTTCACCCAGATCCAGTCACCTGGAGCGTGGTTGTGTGGCTGGACTGGATGCTAAGTGATTGTTCTGGTGGCAGAGACCAGTTGGTGGATCTCCCGCAGTGCGAGATGGAGGGCCTGCAAAGACTTAAGCAGTGAAAAATTATGAACTTCTGTTAGCTTTTCTTCCTCTAACAGGGAGGAGAGGAGGGAGTCTTCCAAACATTATTTCATAAGGCGTGATGCCCTTACAATAGGGTGTACACCATGCCCTTAACAGGGCAAAGGGGAGGAGACTCACCCAGTTTTCGCCAATT
>NW_024349384.1:0-506 GCF_902729225.1 Pteropus medius | reverse complement strand
GATGAGGGAGGAGAAAGGGAGAAAAAAATGTTGGAAAGAAGATAGAGGAAAAGTACAGGGACAAACAGATACTTGGCTAAAGGAAATCTCAGTTCCTGTTTCTAGCTAGTATTCTGGATACCCAGGACCTCCCCACTCGCACCGCACCACCCCGCCCCTGCACCCTGTTCTTTTGCCCCTTCCTCTACCCAGCATCATACTTCATAGCCACTGGGGAGATAAGATACTTTCTCCCCGTGGGTCTCTAAGCTCCCTTTCTGTTTTTCAGATTATTATCACTTTTATTGGTGAGGAAATGGAGGCCAGAGAGGTAAAGTGACTTGCCCGAGGGCACTGGCTAGTGTCAGAACCCAGATGTGAATCTTTAGTCACCGCACTCCAAGTCTGGCTGTCCCTTTGAGCGGAAGTCAATGGTCTCAATTCAACAGACATTCGTTGAGCAACAGACATGCCCTCCTCTGGCTTCTGGGGAGACAGAGGCCAAAAAGACAGGGTCACGGCTCTGG
>NW_024349383.1:0-5445 GCF_902729225.1 Pteropus medius | reverse complement strand
TTCCAGAGCCACAATTCAGCATGATCTCTTTTCATCCCGGAGGCCCCTGGGCTCCTTCCTCAGGCCTCGGCTCCTTCCCGCTTTCCGCAGTGGAAATCAGACTTCAGGACGGAAGCAGACACCTCCCTCGCCCTCACCTTTCTGCCTGTGATGGTCGTGATGGTCCCCTTGGACGCATTCAAAATGAAGAAATGAAAGGCTCAGAGAGCTGATCGCAAAGCTCCTAAGGCACGGAGGCCGAATTCAGACCCACAGCTGTCTGCAGTGGCTCCCAGCTGACCTCTTTCCAGCGGGTGACGGCCCCCATGGACCGAGGGGCCAAAGCATCCCTGGCTACGCTGTCTGTGGGTGGCCGTGAACCCTGCAAGAGGATACAGAGACGAATGAGACGTAGTTTGTACCTCTAGGAGCTCAAAGTGTCAGTGAGTGCTCCTCCAACTTCGGTACCCCAGTCCCCGCAGAAGACCGAGCATCGCCCACAGAGCCCCAAGGCCCTGGGAGGGCTGTGCATTTGCCGCAAGTGAGCCTTTTCTCGGAAGTCTGCGATTCTGGCTCAAATGGACGTCACCAGAGAGCTTTTTGCCAAAGCTACCATATACATATATATGCATATATATGTTCATCTATATGCATATATATGTATATGGTGGATTTTCGAAGGAAACCTGCGTGACCCCTGCTCTACCACAGAAGACAGGCCGCTCCTCGCACCTCCACCTCCCCGCAGTGTGGACACCGGGCGTTCCAGAGCCACAATTCAGCATGATCTCTTTTCATCCCAGAGGCCCCGGGGCTCCTTCCTAAGGCCTGGCTCCTTCCCGCTTTCCGCAGTGGAAATCAGACTTCAGGACGGAAGTAGACACCTCCCTCGCCCTCACCTTTCTGCCTGGGATGGTCGTGATGGTCCCCGTGGACGCATTCAAAATGAAGAAATGAAAGGCTCAGAGAGCTGATCGCAAAGCTCCTAAGGCACGGAGGCCGAATTCAGACCCACAGCTGTCTGCAGTGTCTCCCAGCTGACCTCTTTCCAGCGGGTGACGGCCCCTATGGACGGAGGGGCCAAAGCATCCCTGGCTACGCTGTCTGTGGGTGGCCGTGAACCCTGCAAGAGGATACAGAGACGAATGAGACGTACTTTGTACCTCTAGGAGCTCAAAGTGTCAGTGAGTGCTCCTCCAACTTCGGTAGCCCAGTACAAGCAGATGACCGAGCATCGCCCACAGAGCCCAAGGCCCTGGGAGCTCTGTGCATTGGCCGCAAGTGAGCCTTTTCTCGGAAATCTGCGATTCTGGCTCAAAATGCACGTCTGTAGAGTGCTTTTTGCTAGACCTCCCCTAGATATATCTATATCTATATCTTTATCTGTATCTATAGATATCTCTATATCTATCTTTCTATCCATCTATCTATCTATCTAACTATCTATCTATCTATCTATGTATCTATGGATTTCTCTCTCTCTTTCTATATATATATTTATATATATATGGTGATTTTTATAACAAAAGGCTGTGTTTTCCTTAGACATCTGAGATCAGACAGGCCGCTCCTAGCACCTCCACCTCCCCGCAGTGTGGACACCGGGCGTTCCAGAGCCACAATTCAGCATGATCTCTTTTCATCCCAGAGGCCCCGGGCTCCTTCCTAAGGCCTCGGCTCCTTCCCGCTTTCCGCAGTGGAAATCAGACTTCAGGACGGAAGCAGACACCTCCCTCGCCCTCACCTTTCTGCCTGGGATGGTCGTGATGGTCCCCGGACGCATTCAAAATGAAGAAATGAAAGGCTCAGAGAGCTGATCGCAAAGCTCCTAAGGCACGGAGGCCGAATTCAGACCCACAGCTGTCTGCAGTGTCTCCCAGCTGACCTCTTTCCACGGGTGACGGCCCCCATGGACGGAGGGGCCAAAGCATCCCTGGCTACGCTGTCTGTGGGTGGCCGTGAACCCTGCAAGAGGATACAGAGAAGAATGAGACGTAGTTTGTACCTCTAGGAGCTCCAAGTGTCACTGAGTGCTCCTCCAACTTCGCTACCCCAGTACCCGCAGATGACCGAGCATCGCCCACAGAGCCCCAAGGCCCCGGGAGGGCCGTGCATTTGCCGCAAGTGAGCCTTTTCTCGGAAGTCTGCGATTCTGGCTCGAAATGGACGTCACCAGAGAGCTTTTTGCCAAAGCTACCATATACATATATATGCATATATATGTTCATCTATATGCATATATATGTATATGGTGGATTTTCAAGGAAACCTGCCTGGACCCCTGCTCTACCACAGAAGACAGGCCGCTCCTCGCACCTCCACCTCCCCGCAGTGTGGACACCGGGCGTTCCAGAGCCACAATTCAGCATGATCTCTTTTTCATCCCAGAGGCCCCGGGGCTCCTTCCTAAGGCCTCGGCTCCTTCCTGCTTTCCGCAGTGGAAATTAGACTTCAGGACGGAAGCAGACACCTCCCTCGCCCTCACCTTTCTGCCTGGGATGGTCGTGATGGTCCCCGTGGACGCATTCAAAATGAAGAAATGAAAGGCTCAGAGAGCTGATCGCAAAGCTCCTAAGGCACGGAGGCCGAATTCAGACCCACAGCTGTCTGCAGTGTCTCCCAGCTGACCTCTTTCCAGCGGGTGACGCCCCCCATGGACGGAGGGGCCAAAGCATCCCTGGCTACGCTGTCTGTGGGTGGCCGTGAACCCTGCAAGAGGATACAGAGACGAATGAGACGTAGTTTGTACCCCTAGGAGCTCAAAGTGTCAGTGAGTGCTCCTCCAACTTCGCTACCCCAGTAACCGCAGATGACCGAACATCGCCCACAGAGCCCCAAGGCCCCGGGAGGGCTGTGCATTTGCCGCAAGTGAGCCTTTTCTCGGAAGTCTGCGATTCTGGCTCGAAATGGACGTCAACAGAGAGCTTTTTGCCAAAGCTACCATATACATATATATGCATATATATGTTTATCTATATGCATATATATGTATATGGTGGATTTTCGAAGGAAACCTGCCTGGACCCCTGCTCTACCACAGGAGACAGGCCGCTCCTCGCACCTCCAACTCCCCGCAGTGTGGACACCGGGCGTTCCAGAGCCACAACAGCATGATCTCTTTTCATCCCAGAGGCCCCGGGGCTCCTTCCTAAGGCCTCGGCTCCTTCCCGCTTTCCGCAGTGGAAATCAGACTTCAGGACGGAAGCGGACACCTCCCTCGCCCTCACCTTTCAGCCTGGGATGGTCGTGATGGTCCTCGTGGACGCATTCAAAATGAAGAAATGAAAGGCTCAGAGAGCTGATCGCAAAGCTCCTAAGGCACGGAGGCCGAATTCAGACCCACAGCTGTCTGCAGTGTCTCCAAGCTGACCTCTTTCCAGTGGGTGACGGCCCCCATGGACGGAGGGGCCAAAGCATCCCTGGCTACGCTGTCTGTGGGTGGCCGTGAACCCTGCAAGAGGATACAGAGACGAATGAGACGTAGTTTGTACCTCTAGGAGCTCAAAGTGTCAGTGAGTGCTCCTCCAACTTCGGTACCCCAGGACCCGCAGATGACCGAGCATCGCCTACAGAGCCCCAAGGCCCCGGGAGGGCTGTGCATTTGCCGCAAGTCAGCCTTTTCTAGGAAGTCTGCGATTCTGGCTCGAAATGGACGTCACCAGAGAGCTTTTTGCCAAAGCTACCATATACATATATATGCATATATATGTTCATCTATATGCATATATATGTATATGGTGATTTTCGAAGGAAACCTGCGTGGACCCCTGGTCTACCACAGAAGACAGGCCGCTCCTAGCACATCCACCTCCCCGCAGTGGGGACACCGGGCGTTCCAGAGCCACAATTCCGCATGATCTCTTTTCATCCCAGAGGCCCCGGGGCTCCTTCCTAAGGCCTCGGCTCCTTCCCGCTTTCCGCAGTGGAAATCAGACTTCAGGACGGAAGCAGACACCTCCCTCGCCTCACCTTTCTGCCTGGGATGGTCGTGATGGTCCCCGTGGACGCATTCAAAATGAAGAAATGAAAGGCTCAGAGAGCTGATCGCAAAGCTCCTAAGGCACGGAGGCCGAATTCAGACCCACAGCTGTCTGCAGTGTTTCCCAACTGAACTCTTTCCAGCGGGTGACGGCCGCCATGGACGCAGAGGCCAAAGCTTCCCTGGGTACGCTGTCTGTGGGTGGTCCTGAACCCTTCAAGAGCATACAGAGACGAATGGGACGTAGTTTGTACCTCTAGGAGCTCAAAGTGTCAGTGAGTGCTCCTCCAACTTCGGTACCCCAGTCTCCGCAGAAGACCGAGCATCGCCCACAGAGCCCCAAGGCCCCGGGAGGGCTGTGCATTTGCCACAAGTGAGCCTTTTCTCGGAAGTCTGCGATTCTGGCTCAAAATGGACGTCACCAGAGAGCTTTTTGCCAAAGCTACTATATACATATATATGCATATATATGTTCATCTATATGCATATATATGTATATGGTGGATTTTCGAAGGAAACCTGCGTGGACCCCTGGTCTACCACAGAAGACAGGCCGCTCCTAGCACCTCCACCTCCCCGCAGTGTGTACACCGGGCGTTCCAGAGCCACAATTCTGCATGTTCTCTTTTCATCCCAGAGGCCCCGAAGCTCCTTCCTAAGGCCTCGGCTCCTTCCCGCTTTCCGCAGTGGAAATCAGACTTCAGGACGGAAGCAGACACCTCCCTCTCCCTCACCTTCTGCCTGGGATGGTCGTAATGGTCCCCGTGGACGCATTCAAAATGAAGAAATGAAAGGCTCAAAGAGCTGATCGCAAAGCTCCTAAGGCACGGAGGCCAATTCAGACCCACAGCTGTCTGCAGTGTCTCCCAACTGAACTCTTTCCAGCGGGTGACGGCCGCCATGGACGCAGGGGCCAAAGCTTCCCTGGGTACGCTGTCTGTGGGTGGCCCTGAACCCTGCAAGAGCATACAGAGACGAATGAGACGTGGTTTGGACCTCTAGGAGCTCAAAGTGTCAGTGAGTGCTCCTCCAACTTCGGTACCCCAGTCTCCGAGAAGACCGAGCGTCGCCCACAGAGCCCCAAGGCCCCGGGAGGGCTGTGCATTTGCCGCAAGTGAGCCTTTTCTCGGAAGTCTGCGATTCTGGCTCAAAATGGACGTCACCAGAGAGCTTTTTGCCAAAGCTACCATATACATATATATGCATATATATGTTCATCTATATGCATATAAATGTATATGGTGGATTTTCGAAGGAAACCTGCCTGGACCCCTGCTCTACCACAGAAGACAGGCCGCTCCTCGCACCTCCACCTCCCCGCAGTGTGGACACCGGGCGTTCCACAGCCACAATTCAGCATGATCTCTTTTCATCCCAGAGGCCCCGGGCTCCTTCCTAAGCCCTCGGCTCCTTCCCGCTTTCCGCAGTGGAAATCAGACTTCAGGACGGAAGCAGACACCTCCCTCGCCCTCACCTTTCTGCCTGGG
>NW_024349382.1:0-381 GCF_902729225.1 Pteropus medius | reverse complement strand
GCCAGGGACGCCGAGGTCGTTCGCTTGCAAGCTTCTCACGTCATCAAAGGGGCGAAAAATGGACAAACCGGAAGATGGGGCAAAAAAGAACCAAGTATTTGTCTCCCCAAGTCACGTCTACATAGACGCTTGGGTCTGAAAAGAGAGTTTTCTAGTTTCCAGTCATCTCGATTATTTCCTTAAGTCTTACTTACGAAGGTACCTTCTGGAACTGGGGTCTTTGGGGGAAAATAGTCTCGCGTTAGCAGCTGTCAGTTGGAGGAGTGCGTGGCCTCGTGGTACTGGTGTAATAAACCCTTCGAATTTGCTTCTCCTCTGCACAGACGGGGC
Organism: Pteropus medius; assembly: GCF_902729225.1. Lineage (NCBI taxonomy): Eukaryota > Metazoa > Chordata > Mammalia > Chiroptera > Pteropodidae > Pteropus > Pteropus medius. The sequence continues at coordinate 51 of NW_024349382.1, read as the reverse complement.
CGGATATTCCCCCTAATCAGACTTACGTGTGATTTCTAGAACATCCTCTGC
>NW_024349381.1:0-742 GCF_902729225.1 Pteropus medius | reverse complement strand
AGCAGCGCACAGCCATGTGCTCCGGGGACCCAGTGAGACAGACCTGCTTGTGTGATGGATGCAGCGAGGGGCCTGGGCGGTGATGCGCACAGCAGGTGGCTCGGTGAGCCAGGCCCGGGTCCCCTGGGCTTCCCGCCTCCCCCGGTAAACCTGCTGGGCGTCGAGAACAGTGCGGGGGGACTTCCCCCATCTGAGGCTACAAAGTCCCCGAGAACAGCGCGGGGAGACTTCCCCCATTCGAAGCTACGAAGTCCCAGGCCACTGAGTAGAAACAGGTGCCCGTGACCAGGAGCCCCGGTTCAAGGAGCTCCGGGGAGCACAGTGGCCACCTGGACGGTTGGAGGCGGGGGGCCGGCTGCGGTGTGACTCTGCCTCCCAGCTGACACGGCAGCAAGCCCCTCCTTGGGGAGCCTGGCCAGCTGCCCCACACATCCCCTGCACTGCAGCCCAGTATGCATGTGGTGAACCGGGCAGTGAGCCTGGGCAGCAGGCTGGTCGGCTGAGCCCAGGGGCTGGGCCGGGTCTCGCTGGTTCACCGCCCACCGCTCCCAGGCCCACCGCCTGGCCGAGTGGGAAGTGGGTTCCGAGCAGGTTGGGGCAGCCAGAGATGGTCTCCCTGGGGTGCTGGGTAAAGCCCTCGGCTCTGCCCCGGGGGAATCAGAGGGAAAAGCGCACGGGTACCACGTGGATGGCGTGACCCAGTGCGCGGGCCCATTGTCCGCATCGCCACGTCCTGGGGCTG
>NW_024349380.1:0-1841 GCF_902729225.1 Pteropus medius | reverse complement strand
TATTCATATATATATATATATATATGTGTGTATATATATATATATATATATATATATGGTCATATATAGTGATTTTTATAACAAAGGCTTGTATTTTCTTAGACGCTTGGAGAGAGTTCTCAGCACCTCCACCTCCCCCTGGGACACCGGCTCCAGAGCCACAATCTGCAGGATCTCTTTTCATCCCAGAGGCCCTCGGGCCTCCTGGGGCCTCTGCTCCTGCTGATTGGAACAGACTTGGTGGCCTGGAAGACACCTCCTCCTCCTCACCTTCGGGCTTGGATGGTTTTAATGGTCCCTGCAACAGATTCAAATGAAGAAATGAAAGGCTCAAAGAGGTGATCGCTGTCAAGAGAGGCACGGAGCTGAAATCAGGACCCACAGTGTCCCCCAACTAACCCTTTTCCATGGTGACGCCTCCAGGACGGAGGGGCCAAAGAACTTGGGCACTGTCTGTGGGTGGCCTGAGCCTGAGGATACAGAGACGTCGCTTGTACCTTTGGGGCTCAAAGTGTCAGTGAGTAAGCCCGCAACTTCCCACTCTGCAGACTAGACCATACCTTCCTCAGAGCCCGGGAGGGCATTCTGCCGCATAGTGAGCCGATCTCGGAAGTCTGCAGTCTGCCCAAAATGGATCGCCACTAGAGCTTTTTGCCAGAGATATATATGCATATATATGTATATGGTGGATTTTCGAAGGAAACCTGTGTGGACCCTGGTCTACCAGAGAAGACAGGCCGCTCCCAGCACCTCCACCTCCCTGGAGTGTGGACACCGGGCGTTCCAGAGCCACAATTCAGCATGATCTCTTTTCATCCCAGAGGCCCCCGGGCTCCTTCCTAAGGCCTCGGCTCCTTCCCGCTTTCCGCAGTGGAAATCAGACTTCAGGACGGAAGCAGACACCTCCCTCTCCCTCACCTTTCTGCCTGGGATGGTCGTAATGGTCCCCGTGTACGCATTCAAAATGAAGAAATGAAAGGCTCAAAGAGGTAATCGCCAAGCTCAAGAGGCACGGAGGCCGAAATCAGACCCACAGCTGTCTGCAGTGTCCCCCAACTGACTTCTTTCCAGCGGGTGACGGCCTCCAGGGACGGAGGGGCCAAAGCATCCCTGGGTACGCTGTCTGTGGGTGGCCTGGAGCTCTGCACGAGGATACAGAGAGGAATGAGACGCCGCTTGTACCTCTAGGGGCTCAAAGTGTCAGTGAGTGCTTCTGCAACTTCTGTACCCCAGTACCCGCAGACGACCGAGCACCGCCCTCAGAGCCCCGAGGCGCCGGGAGGGCCGTGAATTTGCCGCAAGTGAGCCGTATCTCGAAAGTCTGCAGTTCCGACTCAAAATGGACGTCATTAGAGAGCTTTTTGCCAGATCTACCATATACATATATATGCATATATATGTTCATCTATATGCATATATATGTATATGGTGGATTTTCGAAGAAAACCTGTGTGGAACCTTGTCTACCAGAGAAGACAGGCCGCTCCCAGCACCTCCACCTCCCCGGAGTGTGGACACCGGGCGTTCCAGAACCACAATTCAGCTTGATCTCTTTTCATGCCAGCGGCCCCGGGGCTCCTTCCTAAGGCCTCTGCTCCTTCCTGCTTTCCGCATTGGAAATCAGACTTCAGGACGGAAGCAGACACCTCCCTCTCCCTCACCTTTCTGCCTGGGATGGACGTATTGGTCCCCGTGTACGCATTCAAAATGAAGAAATGAAAGGCTCAAAGTGGTGATCGCAAGGCTCAAGAGGCACGGAGGCCGAAATCAGACCCACAGCTGTCTGCAGTGTCCCCCCAACTGACCTCTTTCCAGCGGGTGACGGCCTCCAGGGCCGGAGG
>NW_024349379.1:0-461 GCF_902729225.1 Pteropus medius | reverse complement strand
ATCCACCCCCGCGAGCGTTTACCGCGCACCTGGCACTCCGTGCACAGACGTCGTTAAAGAGATGGCAACAGCGTCTGGCGCAAAGGACGCGCGCGACCTTGACCAGAAAATAGGCCCGGGGTCCTGGCTCCGTCAGGGCGCTGAGCGAATGAAGCTCAGCACGTCTGTCCTGTGATGCTTACGTGTCGTGGAGGAGCAGACGGTGCCGAGGGACGCGATAGGCACGTGCTCGCGGGCGGCAGGTCACAGATGCCGTGGACAAAGGGAAGCAGGAATGTGCCTGGGGCGGTGGTCGGGGCAGGACTTATAGGGGTGAACTCTGAGTGAGACGTTCCCCACCTCCAGGAGGGCCCTCGACGGAGGGCGACGGAGGGGCAGGGAGGAGGCCGTGTGTCTGCACTGGAGGGAGCAAGGGTCAGGGCGGCGACACATGGAGTCAGAGGCAGCAGGCGGGGTGGCGG
>NW_024349378.1:0-398 GCF_902729225.1 Pteropus medius | reverse complement strand
GCAGAAACTCAAAGGCAGGTGCAGAAGAGGGAAAGGTTCATAGTGGAAAAAGGGAAGGCCCAGGTGTGCCTTGATTGGCAGCTCTTGGCATCAGGGATCTGGAGGGAGCTAACTAGAAGCCGAGCATTCTGCATGATTGGCTAGGCAGGGTACACATTTGGCTTTCTCTGATTGGTCCTCAATCTCTGATTCTATCCCCTAGAAGTGGGGATAGAAATTAGGGAAGCTGTCAGTTATTAATCCAGTCCTGGCTGTTTGGGGCTGGTTATTATTGTATGGCTTCCTGGGTTGTTGCTAGAGCTAGTGGTCTGACTTTCTAGAAGTCCAGTTTCCTGGGCTGAGTGCTGCAGTTCATGGCTCAGGTTCTGATTTTATACATGATCTGGCCAATGGAGTGG
>NW_024349377.1:0-1029 GCF_902729225.1 Pteropus medius | reverse complement strand
AATATCTTTACGGTTAGGGTTACGGTAAGGGGTTAAAGTTAGGGTTATTGTTTGTTCAAATTTTAGGATTAGGGTTAGATTTTAATTTAGGATCAGAGTTAAGGTTAGTGATAGGATTAGTGTTAGATTTAGGGTTAGTTTTAGAGTTAAAGTTAGGGTTAGGTTTAGGGTAGGGTTAGGGTAAGAGTTTAGAGTTAGGAATAGTGTTAGTGTTAGGGTTAGTGTTAGCTTTAAGGCAAGAGGTAGTTTTAGGATTAGTGTTAGGGTTAGTGTTAGGATTAGGGTTAGGGTAGAGGTGGCATGACCATTAGGGTTTGCGTAAGGTTTACTTTATTCTTAAGTATATGTTTAGGGTGAGGGTTACGGTTAGGTTTAGGTTAGGGTTAGAGTTAGGGTTGTGGTTACTGTTAGGGTTAGGCTTAGCTTTAGTTTTAAAGTTAGGTTGAGGATAAGGGGTTAGGGTTAGGGGTATTTTTTGTTTAAAATTTAGAGTTAGGGTTTCTGTTGTGGTCACGGTTAGAATTATGGTTAGTATTACCTTTAGTTTTAGGGTTAGGATCAGGGTTAGGTAGAATTACGGTTAGGGTTAGAGATTAAGTTTAGGGCTTGGTTAGGTTTACAGTTAGGGTTAGAATAACGGCTTAGGGTTAGGGTTAAGGTTAGGATTAGGGTTAGGGTAAGAGGTTAGATTAGAATTAGTGTTAGGGTTAGGGTTAGGGTTAGGATTATCATTAGGGTTCTGTTCAGGGGTAAATTTAGGGTTAGGATTAGGGTAAGTGGTTCGGGTTAGGTTTATTGTTGGAGTAAAATTTAAGGTTAGGGTTAGAAATAGGGTTGTGATTAGCTTTAGTTTTAGGGTAGGTTCAGATTTAGGGTTAGTGTTAGTGTTAGGTTTATAATTAAAGTTAGGTTTAGCTTTAATTTTACGGTTAGAATCGGTGTTAGGGTTAATGATAGGATTAGGATTAGGGTTAGGGTGGGGTTAGAGTTAGGGTTAGTGTTAGGGTCAGATTTAAGGCAAGAGGATAG
>NW_024349376.1:0-437 GCF_902729225.1 Pteropus medius | reverse complement strand
CCCCCCCCCCCCGGGGGCCAGTGTGTGCCGCCCGAAACGGGACTCCGCAAGTGCACTCGCCCGCCCAGGGAGCTGTCTGCCCCGCTCCATGAACACCGGCTCGGGAATGCCCTTGGGCTGTGTGAGCTGCTCCCTCCTCCAGCCCCAAGGGGTCAACAGCACTGCTCCCGGTTGTGGCTAACTGACCCCTGCAGATGCCGACCGCCACCAGCTCACTGCAGGCCACCCGCCCTGGGCCGGAGGAGAGCCAGCTGGGGCTGCGGGTTTCCCGCCGAGGGAGAAGCCGAGACTGCTGCCCGAGCTGGGGAGGGGAAAGGCTAGGAAAGGGGGGACCACCGCCCCGGTTCAGCCGCCCCGGCTCGGTGGGTGAGCTGTCCCCTCAGGGGCGGTGAGCCCTGGGCGGTGTCCTGAGAAGCAGGTCTTGTGGGGAAGCCCGT
>NW_024349375.1:0-1716 GCF_902729225.1 Pteropus medius | reverse complement strand
TAAACAATGTTGTAGGAGATTATTAAATTACATGAAATAAACTCATAAAGATATTGTCATGACAAACAAGCTTGTTATAAAAGAGTACTCACTATTAGATCCCGTTCTTATTAAAATGTGTCTAAGTGTATACACCAAACAAATTCTGAAATAGTATACATTTAGGCGCTTAGTAGTGGTTATCTCTAAATGATGAAAGAGTAGATCTTTACTGTCATCTTTTTTGGAAATCATCTTGCTTTTATAGTAAATTTATATGGTTGCTATTTAATATTTGTTGATCATTGTAGGAAACACTAGAGAGGATGAATTCTCTTTCTCTGTAGAGTACATGAGCGTTTTCAAAAAGAATCATAACCTACTTCACATTTAATGATGTTTGGAGTTAAACAGAAAATTCTGAATCAAACAGTTTTATAGACCATCTACCATCCATTATACATCTTATCCCTGGGATATCCCCAGCCTCTGTTGGTTCATTGAGAAGGTCCCATAACAGGCCTCTGTTCTACTTCCTACTCCTTTAATGCTCATCTAATTCCTTTCTTTCCTAAGCCGGTCATACAGATTAATTTGCTTTACTTGATCGTCATGCTTTCAAATTGGCTCCATCAGCTCAACATCAGTCTTTAAGACTACATTGGAATTAATTGAATGTTCTTAGTGACCACACTTAATTATTAACCCTCAGGAGGGAAGTACAGTAAACTTCCTTAATATTCAAGTTAAGAAGAGTAATGCTAGTAGAAGCTCTGTGGAGTTAGTTAGTTTTGGCCTGGTCCATAGTCACCAACTGTGCTCTTTCACCAGGGGATCTCAATCTTGGTGACACATTAGTTAGCCACATGTGGCTACTCAGCCACAGCAACATAGTTGGTCTAAATTTAGATGTACTGTAAGTGTAAAACACAGACTCAATTTGAAAGACTTAATATGAAAAAAAGCAAAATATCTTAAATTGTTAAATTGGTTATATATTAAATATATTACATTTATTTGGGATATAGTGAGTTAAATAAAATATATTTGGGATATAGTGAGTTAAATAAAATATATCATCAATACATTATTAATTATTTAGCAACAATAAAACATTATTAACATATTGTTAAAATTAATTTCAATTTCTTAAATGTGCCTACTAAAAAACAAAATTATACATGCAACTGTCATATTTCTTTTAGGCAGTTATGCATTATAACCTCCCTTTAAATTTTTTTTTTATGGTGACATTGGTTAACGAAATCCAATAAGTTTCAGCTGTACACTTTAACAGTAAAGCATATATATATTTACACTGTGTGTTCACCTCCCATAGTTACCCTTTAAATTTTTTAAGATCCCACCACTGACCACTTCAGACTGATTAAATCAGAATCTCTGGGGATAGGACCAAAGCCATCTGATTTAAACATTCAGCCGAGGTTGAGGACTAGTGCCTTAGCCCCAGGCAGGCATTGCATGATGAGAACCAACGTTATCATAGCACTTAATATGTGCCAGGAACTTTTCCAGGTACACGATGTGTAATAACTAATTTACTGTTGCATCAACCTTATGACATATAGAAACTATTGTTATTAGTCTAATGTTAACAAACGAGGATATTGAGACCCAGAAAAGTTACTTACCCAAAGTCACAAAGCCAGCGGGCAGTGGAGCCAGGTTTCTCTCCAAAAAGTCGGGCTCAAGACATTTGCTCTTAACCTATCTGCT
>NW_024349374.1:0-319 GCF_902729225.1 Pteropus medius | reverse complement strand
CTGACTTCGAAGTCCATGCCCTCTGCCATGCCTCGCAGTGGTTTATATGACTCGTATTGGTGACAGAATTTATTAGGCCATGAACTTCTTCAACCTCCTGCTTTGGATTGTGTCTATTTTCAATGTAATGCAAATTCTGAATCATTTTGGATTGTGTCTATTTTCAATGTAATGCAAATTCTGAATCATTTTGTTGAAATAAAAAGTTCTGACCGTTACTCCTTCTTCAGAGTTTGGGCCAGGAAAGATGATTTTCATTTCAACTGTCTGATAAAGAGCACCTCAGGCAGAAGACACAGCCTGGGCAAAGGTACAGAGG
>NW_024349373.1:0-597 GCF_902729225.1 Pteropus medius | reverse complement strand
GCCAGGTGCAGGGATGGAGAGTGACACTCCCCGGTGACTCCAAAAAGGTGGTCGCTGAGCTATAAAACTGAGATTTCAGAGTTACAGCTCCTGTAGTTCAGAGGGCTGGTGACTGACTATACAGCATAAAGAGATCTCTGGAGTCTTGGGGGTGTTCAGATCCTAAGATCTGCTAAGGAGTAGTCTGTTCTTACAATAAAAACATTTGAAACCAGTGGTAGACTGAATCTTTTTAAAGCTATGACAAAGCCCACACACCCAGCTCGAGTATAGATTAGATAGATTTAAACTCCCCAAAATGATGGTCTGAGAAAGGACTTTGTATGATCTTATCTGGGAATAAACATTATGTATTCAATCTCTACTGTTGGTATTTTTATATACAACATCTGGCTTACAAAAATAAAAATAATCAGGACACAAAAAAAGCAGGAAAATATGACCTATAATCTAGAAGCAGAGCCACAGAAGTATAAATTATTTACTATCTGGCCATTCACAAAGTTTGCCAACCCCTAATCTAGGGAAAGAAGAAACAATATATGCAGGAGAGCAATGTTAAGAATTTTCAGCTGACTTCTTACGAAAATAATGGAG
>NW_024349372.1:0-304 GCF_902729225.1 Pteropus medius | reverse complement strand
ACACTAGTAATTGCCTCATAGGATTATTGTGAGGATTGAAGTGAGTTAATATTTGTAAAATGTTTAAGTATTTGTGAAATGTCCTATCAGACCACCTGCCAGGTGGCTGCTGGGGGTCCCTGGAAAGAAACCCTCTCTTCCCAGCCACTTCAGGGACACTCATAACACTCACTGAGAATGATGGAGACATTAGATGACCTGCTGCTTGCGCTCATGCTCGGCCCACTGGGCAGTGACAGTGAAGGTGCCTCCAGAGAAGGTCTCTCCACCCGCAATCAGCAGTCCTGAGGTGCTGGTCTCCTGC
>NW_024349371.1:0-7049 GCF_902729225.1 Pteropus medius | reverse complement strand
GTTATAAAAATCACCATATATATATAAATATATACATAGAAAGAGAGAGAGAAATCCATAGATACATAGATAGATAGATAGATAGATAGATAGTTAGATAGATAGATGGAAAGATAGATAGATATAGAGATATCTATAGATACAGATAAAGATATAGATATAGATATATCTAGGGGAGCTCTGGCAAAAAGCAATCTACAGATGTGCATTTGGAGCCAGAATCGCAGACTTCCGAGAAAAGGCTCACTTGCGGCCAATGCACAGCGCTCCCGGGGCCTTGGGCTCTGTGGGCGATGCTCGGTCATCTGCTTGTACTGGGGTACCGAAGTTGGAGGAGCACTCTCTGACACTTTGAGCTCCTAGAGGTACAAACTACGTCTCATTCGTCTCTGTATCCTCTTGCAGGGTTCACGGCCACCCACAGACAGCGTAGCCAGGGATGCTTTTGCCCCTCCGTCCATGGGGGCCGTCACCCGCTGGAAAGAGGTCAGCTGGGAGACACTGCAGACAGCTGTGGGTCTGAATTCGGCCTCCGTGCCTTAGGAGCTTTGCGATCAGCTCTTTGAGCCTTTCATTTCTTCATTTTGAATGCGTCCACGGGGACCATTACGACCATCCCAGGCAGAAAGGTGAGGAGAGGGAGGTGTCTGCTTCCGTCCTGAAGTCTGATTTCCAATGCGGAAAGCAGGAAGGAGCAGAGGCCTTAGGAAGGAGCCCCGGGGCCTCTGGGATGAAAAGAGATCCTGCTGAATTGCGGCTCTGGAACGCCCGGTGTCCACACTCCGGGAAGGTGGAGGTGCTGGGAGCGGCCTGCCTTCTCTGGTAGACCAGGGGTCCACACAGGTTTCCTTCGAAAATCCACCATATACATATATATGTATTATAGATGAATATATATATATGCATCTATATGTATGTTGTAGCTTGGCAAAAAGTTTCGGTGACGTCCATTTCAGAGCCAGAATCGAGACTTCCAGAGAAAAGGCTCACTTGGCGCAAATGCACAGTTCCTCCCTGGGCCTGGGGCCTCAGGGCGATGCTCGGTCATCTGCGGTACTGGGTACCAAGCTGGAGGAGCACTATCCATTTCACCTCTTAAGCCCCAGAGGTACACCCACGTCTTACCTGCCTTGTATCCTTCAGTAGGTTCACGGCCACCCACAGACAGCGTAGCCAGGGATGCTTTGGCCCCTCCGTCCATGGGGGCCGTCACCGCTGGAAAGAGGTCAGCTGGGAGACACTGCAGACAGCTGTGGGTCTGAATTCGGCCTCCGTGCCTTAGGAGCTTTGCCATCAGCTCTCTGAGCCTTTCATTTCTTCATTTTTAATGCGTCCACGGGGACCATCACGACCATCCCAGGCAGAAAGGTGAGGGCGAGGGAGGTGTCTGCTTCCGTCCTGAAGCCTGATTTCCACTGCGGAAAGCGGGAAGGAGCCGAGGCCTTAGGAAGGAGCCCCGGGGCCTCTGGGATGAAAAGAGATCATGCTGAATTGTGGCTCTGGAACGCCCGGTGTCCACACTGCGGGAGGTGGAGGTGCGAGGAGCGGCCTGTCTTCTGTGGTAGAGCAGGGTCCACGCAGGTTTCCTTCGAAAATCCACCATATACATATATATGCATATAGATGAATATATATATGCATATATATGTATATGGTAGCTTTGGCAAAAAGCTCTCTGGTGACGTCCATTTCGAGCCAGAATCGCAGACTTCCGAGAAAAGGCTCACTTGCGGCAAATGCACAGCCCTCCCGGGGCCTTTGGGCTCTGTGGGCGATGCTCGGTCATCTGCGGGTACTGGGGTAGCGAAGTTGGAGGAGCACTCACTGACACTTTGAGCTCCTAGAGGTACAAACTACGTCTCATTCGTCTCTGTATCCTCTAGCAGGGTTCACGGCCACCCACAGACAGCGTAGCCAGGGATGCTTTGGCCCCTCCGTCCATGGGGGCCGCCACCCGCTGGAAAGAGGTCAGCTGGGAGACACCGCAGACAGCTGTGGGTCTGAATTCGGCCTCCGTGCCTTAGGAGCTTTGCGATCAGCTCTCTGAGCCTTTCATTTCTTCATTTTGAATGCGTCCACGGGGACCATCACGACCATCCCAGGCAGAAAGGTGAGGGAGAGGGAGGTGTGTGCTTCCGTCCTGAAGTCTGATTTCCACTGCGGAAAGCGGGAAGGAGCCGAGGCCTTAGGAAGGAGCCCCGGGGCCTCTGGGATGAAAAGAGATCATGCTGAATTGTGGCTCTGGAACGCCCGGTGTCCACACTGAGGGGAGGTGGAGGTGCTAGGAGCGGCCTGTGTGATCTCAAATGTCTAAGGAAAACACAGCCTTTTGTTATAAAAATCACCATATATATATAAATATATATATAGAAAGAGAGAGAGAAATCCATAGATACATAGATAGATAGATAGATAGATAGATAGTTAGATAGATAGATGGATAGATAGATAGATATAGAGATATCTATAGATACAGATAAAGATATAGATATAGATATGTCTAGGGGAGCTCTGGCAAAAAGCACTCTACAGACGTGCATTTTGAGCCAGAATCGCAGATTTCCGAGAAATGGCTCACTTGCGGCCAATGCACAGCCCGGGCCTGGATAAAGTCTGGGGCCTGTGTGGGAAGGAGCCCCGGGGCCTGTGGGATGAAAAGAGATCATGCTGAATTGTGGCTCTGGAACGCCCGGTGTCCACACTGCGGGGAGGTGGAGGTGCGAGGAGCGGCCTGTCTTCTGTGGTAGAGCAGGGGTCCACGCAGGTTTCCTTCGAAAATCCACCATATACATATATATGCATATAGATGAATATATATGCATATATATGTATATGGTAGCTTTGGCAAAAAGCTCTCTGGTGACGTCCATTTTGAGCCAGAATCGCAGACTTCCGAGAAAAGGCTCACTTGCGGCAAATGCACAGCCCTCCCGGGGCCTTGGGGCTCTGTGGGCTATGCTCGGTCATCTGCGGGTAGTGGTGTAACGAAGTTCCAGGAGCACTCACTGACACTTTGAGCTCCTAGAGGTACAAAATACGTCTCATTCGTCTCTGTATGCTCTTGCAGGGTTCAGGGCCACCCACAGACAGCGTACCCAGGGATGCTTTGGCCCCTGCGTCCATGGCGGCCGTCACCCGCTGGAAAGAGTTCAGTTGGGAGACACTGCAGACAGCTGGGTCTGAATTCGGCCTCCGTGCCTTAGGAGCTTGATCAGCTCTGAGCCTTTCATTTCTTCATTTTGAATGTCCACGGGGACCACATGACCATCCCAGGCAGAAAGGTGAGGGCGAGGGAGGTGTCTGCTTCCCTCCTGAAGTCTGATTTCCACTGCGGAAAGCGGGAAGGAGCCGAGGCCTTAGGAAGGAGCCCCGGGGCCTCTGGGATGAAAAGAGATCATGCTGAATTGTGGCTCTGGAACGCCCGGTGTCCACACTGCGGGGAGGTGGAGGTGAGGAGCGGCCTGTCTTCTGTGGTAGAGCAGGGGTCCAGGCAGGTTTCCTTCGAAAATCCACCATATACATATATATGCATATAGATGAACATATATATGCATATATATGTATATGGTAGCTTTGGCAAAAAGCTCTCTGGTGACGTCCATTTCGAGCCAGAATCGCAGACCTCCGAGAAAAGGCTCACTTGCGGCAAATGCACAGCCCTCCCGGGGCCTTGGGGCTCTGTGGGCGATGCTCGGTCATCTGCGGGTACTGGGGTACTGAAGTTGGAGGAGCACTCACTGACACTTTGAGCTCCTAGAGGTACAAACTACGTCTCATTCGTCTCTGTATCCTCTTGCAGGTTTCAGGGCCACCCACAGACAGCGTAGCCAGGGATGCTTTGGCCCCTCCGTCCATGGGGGCCGTCACCCGCTGGAAAGAGGTCAGCTGGGAGACACTGCAGACAGCTGGGGTCTGAATTCGGCCTCCGTGCCTTAGGAGCTTTGCGATCAGCTCTCTGAGCCTTTCATTTCTTCATTTTGAATGCGTCCACGGGGACCATCACGACCATCCCAGGCAGAAAGGTGAGGGCGAGGGAGGTGTCTGCTTCCGTCCTGAAGTCTGATTTCCACTGCGGAAAGCGGGAAGGAGCCGAGGCCTTAGGAAGGAGCCCCGGGGCCTCTGGGATGAAAAGAAATCATGCTGAATTGTGGCTCTGGAACGCCCGGTGTCCACACTGCGGGGAGGTGGAGGTGCTAGGAGCGGCCTGTGTTCTGTGGTAGACCAGGTGTCCACGCAGGTTTCCTTCGAAAATCCACCATATACATATATATGCATATAGATGAACATATATATGCATATATATGTATATGGTAGTTTTGGCAAAAAGCTCTCTGGTGACGTCCATTTCGAGCCAGAATCGCAGACTTCCGAGAAAAGGCTCACTTGCGGCAAATGCACAGCCCTCCCGGGGCCTTGGGGCTCTGTGGGCGATGCTCGGTCATCTGCGGGTACTGGGGTACCGAAGTTGGAGGAGCAATCACTGACACTTTGAGCTTCTAGAGGTACAAACTATGTCTCATTCCTCTCTGTAGCCTCGTGCAGAGTTCAGTGCCACCCACAGGCAGTGTGCCCAGCGTTGCTTTGGGCCGCCCTTACATCGTTCCATGTTCCCCTTCATCCTTGTCGAGGAGGACGCCAAAATGGCATCCTTGGCCTGGTCGAAAGAGGTCAGTTTGTCAAACTTCAGACACCTGTTGGGTTGTATGTGACTCTGTCTCTTATTAGCTGTGTGATCATGTGCATGAGACTCAGTTTTCTGAATTTTGAATGAGTGTACAGGAACCATGATGAGCAGTCCAGGCAGAAAGGTGAAGGACAGGGAGGTGTCTGCTCCAGTCCAAGGCTCTGATATCAAATTTAAAAAGGAGGAAGGAAGAGAGGCCCCAGGACGGAGCCCCGGTGCCTCTTGGATGAGATGGGACACTGTCTCATTGTCGCTCTGGGCCCCCCTGTGTCCACAATCCGGGAAGGCGGATTTGCTTGGAATGGCCTGCCTTCCCTAAAGACCTGAGGGCAACAGAGGCTTTTTTCCTAAAAATCCACCATATATAGGTGTATATATATATATATACACCTATATATGGTATCCGTGGCATTAAGCACACAGTTCATGTGCATTTTGAGCCCAAAGTGCAGACTTTTGAGAAATCGCTCACTTGCCGCAAATACACAGGCTTGTCGGGCCCTGGGGCTTTGTGGGCAATGTTCAGTCCTCTGCGGGTAGTGGGTACATACGTTTGACAAGCTCTCAGGGTACCATTGAGCTCCTTGGGACAGAAAGTGGGTCTAATTCCTCTCTGTATCCTTCTGCAGACTTCAGGGCCACCCACAGGCAGTGTGCCCAGCGATGCTTTGGGCCGCCCTTCCATCATCCCATGTGCCCCTCCATCCTTGTCGAGGAGGAAGCCGAACTGGCATCCTTCCCCTGGTAGAGAGAGGTCAGTTTGCAAAACTTCAGACAGGTGTTGGGCTGTATGTGACTCTCTCACTTATTAGCTGTGTGATCACGTGTATGAGAATCAGTTTTCTGAATTTTGAATGAGTGTACAGGAACCATGACGAGCAGCCCAGGCAGAAAGGCGGAGGAGAGGGAGGTGTCTGCTCCAGTCCACAGGTCTGATATCAAATTGAAAAAGCAGGAAGGAAGAGAGGCCCCAGGACGGAACCGCGGTGCCTGTTGGATGAGTGGGTGCTGCACACCTCGGAGGCCAGTTCCACTCCAGTCCTCGTGGTCGTCTCGTGTGGTGGTTCCTTTTAACCAGAGAAGGGAGCCAATGCGGTCGCAGGCAAGTGCTCTGCTTTCATTCCTCTCAGGGTTTCCTTGATGCAGGCGGTGTCTTGGCCTTCTGCACATGCAGCCTCCCCAGGGATGGCTCTTTCCATGAGACCGGGACCAAAAGTTGTCTCTGTACAGAGCATTTTGGTGCGTGTGGGTTTGGCAGGAAACCCAGGGGCTTCCCCAGGAGGCGACGATTACTGAGTATACGTGGAGAGGAGGGCAGATCATCCAAAGAGTGTGGCCAGGGCTCTCCCAGCAGCTGCGTGGGGAGGCTGGGTCACACCCCGCCTTCCGTGCCCTGATTGCGGGTCTTGGAGTTTCCCGAGACACTGCAAGAGCTGGGAACCCCTATAGTGGCTCTGCCCAGATGTACCCAAGCCAGGCTCAGCAGGTGTCCTGTGAGTCGCTGGCATGTTGGCAAGTCTTGAGCTACTTTACTGTGAAACTCTGATCACACATCAAGTACAAACCAAACTCAGACAAGTTCTGTTCCCATAAGCAGCGAGGTGCTCGGTCTTCCCCAGGGGGAGCGGATCTTCTTGGCTGCCTCTGGGCCCCATTCGGCATGTTTTACCATGTGCATGTCTTAGTGTCAGCAAGAGAACAGAACAAAAATCATGGGTCATAAGACCCTTAACTACATCGCTCAAGGTCTTCGCAAGCTCGTGTCCATAAAGACGTATTTTCTGTGGCTGGGCAGCAGCTGGTCCCCTTTCACCTGGCCACCTGGACGCTCCGAGCTCGGTTTGTGCACAGTCGCTGCAAGTGCCTGAACCCAGCCTGTCTGTGCCATCACCTTCTCCCCTGCCATTTCTTATTTCTCTATTTGGTCTGATCAGATCGTGTATCGATCCACTCTGGATCGTTCAGGAGGCCAGCGACGGGTGACTTGGGACGGCGTGGCCAGTGGGCTTTCACAGGCTCGCTGCGTTCCTGGGGGTAAAGTTTGTTTAGTTCACAGGCCAGACTTCGTCCAGTGGGAAGTGAGCTCTGGCAGATGTGGCCCTGAACATCTTTCCCAGTTTTACAGGAGCCCGCGTGCACAACCCACTGGTAAACTTTTCCCCATTTCACAGCGGGTGGGGCCCGGGGCCGCAGTGGCGCTGACATCAGCAGGCACGGGGCGGGAACGCAAATGTTCATTCGTGATGTCCGGAGAGAGCAGTGTGTACCGAGCAGCCCCCTCCCCTATCTTGGGTCCCAAGAGGCAGCAGCCACAAGGCCAAGTGCGGAGGCGCCAAGCGGGACCGCAAGGCCATCAGCCTGCAGG
>NW_024349370.1:0-376 GCF_902729225.1 Pteropus medius | reverse complement strand
TACCTAGAATAGAAGATGAGAAAAGGCAGAACTGCATAACCTTGTCTTACTTAAGTCTTTACAGGCCCTTCAAAGTGTACAGAAAGAGATTTGGTCTGGGGTTCGTGCTGCCCACTCAGCCCCAGGGAATAGATTTCCCCATCAGTTTCGGCCTGGGACTCTGTGTGGATCCGAAAGTTCACTTCCAAAGGACTAGAACCCCAATGGAAAGGACCCTTCACTGTCTACCTGATGATGCCCACTGCAGTTAAAGTAGATGGCATCCCATCATGGATTCATCACTCCCACATGAAGGCAGCATGAGAGTGGACAGTTCAGGAAGACAGGCCCTTAAGACTAATACTCAAGCATACATAAGTATAACCCTTTGTTTCTT
>NW_024349369.1:0-387 GCF_902729225.1 Pteropus medius | reverse complement strand
CCCCACAAGTCTCTCTAGCTCTGAGTCTCCCCCACTGTATCTCTGAGGCTCCAGCTCCGAGCCTCTGTCTCTGAGTCTACTCCTGAGTTTCTATGAGTTTCCCTTCCTGAGTCTCTGTATCTGAGTCATTTCCTCCCCGAGTCTGTCTCTGAGTCTCACATTTTTCAGTCTTTCCTCCTAAGTCAATTTTTCTGAGTCTCTTTATATCTGAGTATCTCTTTCCAAATCTCTCTATATCTGAGTCCATCCAAGTCTCTATATCTGAGTCTCCATCAGAGTCTCTATATCTCTGAGTCTGTCCCTGTCCCCAAGTCCCTACAGTTCTGTGTCTCCCACCCGAGTGTCTCTTTCTGAGGCTTTTCCCCCACCCGAGTCTCTAAATCTGAG
>NW_024349368.1:0-1364 GCF_902729225.1 Pteropus medius | reverse complement strand
AACCTTAACCCTAAACATAACCCCTAATCCAAAACCTAACCCTTAACCAAACCTAAACTTATACCTAACCCTAAACCTAAACCTAGGGCTACCCCTAACCATAATCCCAACCATAAAATTAATCCTAACCTTAAACCGTAATCCTAAAAGTAACCCTATTCCTACCACAATGCAACCCTAATGTTAACTCTAAACTCTTAACATAACTCTAAACCTAACCTTAAACTACCGATAACCATGTCCGTAATCCTAACCCTAGACATAACATTACCCTAACGTTACACCTACCCTAACACTTATCCGAACTCTAAACTCTAACACTAAACCATAAACATAACCCCAAAACACAAAAACAAACCCTAATCCTAAACCTAAACCTCAACTTAAGCCTACCTTAATCGTAACTTAACCCTGAACCTAACCTTATCGCTAATACTAATCCTAAAACTTAACCCTAACCTTAATCCTTATCCTAATCTAACCCTAAATCTAACCCTAAACCTAAACCTATCCCTAACCCTAATATTAACTTAACCCTAACCCAAACCCTAACACTAACACTAATTCTAACTCTAAAGTTTTATCGTAACCATAACCATAACCTTAACCCTAACCTAATTTAAGCCTAATCGTAACCCTAAACTGCTCTTAACCCTAATCCTAACACTAACACTAATCCTAACATTAAACTCATAACCTAAACCTAAACCAAACCATAACACTAAAACTAACCGCAACCCTAAAACGTACCCTAACATTGAGTAAGACACCAACCCTAACCCAAAATGCTAAATTAACCCTAATCAGAACTGTAACCCTAACCATAACACTAACCTTAATGTTATCCTAATTCTAACTCTAACCCTAACACTGTTCCTACCTCTAAACACTTACCCTAACCCTAACCCTAATCTTAACCCTCACAGTAAATCTAACCCTAACACTAATCCTAACCCTAATATTAAACTTAACCATAAACCTAACCGTTAACGTAATTCTAAGCCTTAAACTAACCCTAATACTAATATTAATTCTAAAATCTTACCCTAACCCTAAACCTGACCATAAAACTAAGAGTAACGCAACCCTACCCTAACACTAAATCCCAAACCTAAATCTAAACCTAACCCTAACCATACCCCTAACACTAAACTTAACGTAACACTCACCCTAAATACGAACCGTAACCTTAACTCTTACCCTAACCTAACCGTATACCCAACCCTAATCCTAACGCAAACCATAACCCTAACCTTAACGTAACACATAACCTACCCTAACCGTAAACCTAATGCTAACCTTAACTCTAACAGTAAAACTAAAACTAACCCTAACCCTAACATTAACCCTACCCCTAACCTTAA
>NW_024349367.1:0-15207 GCF_902729225.1 Pteropus medius | reverse complement strand
CCTCACCTTTCTGCCTGGGATGGTCGTAATGATCCCCGGGGACGCATTCAAAATGAAGAAATGAAGGCTCAAAGAGCTGATCGCAAAGCTCCTAAGGCACGGAGGCCGAATTCAGACCCACAGCTGTCTGCAGTGTCTCCCAACTGAACTCTTACCAGCGGGTGACGGCCGCCATGGACGCAGGGGCCAAAGCGACCCTGGGTACGCTGTCTGTGGGTGGCCCTGAACCCTGCAAGAGCATACAGAGACGAATGAGACGTAGTTTGTACCTCTAGGAGCTCAAAGTGTCAGTGAGTGCTCCTCCAACTTCGGTACCCCAGTCTCCGCAGAAGACCGAGCATCGCCCAAAGAGCCCCAAGGCCCCGGGAGGGCTGTGCATTTGCCGCAAGTGAGCCTTTTCTCCGAAGTCTGCGATTCTGGCTCAAAATGGACGTCACCAGAGAGCTTTTTGCCAAAGCTACCATATACATATAGATGCATATATATATTCATCTATATGCATCTATATGTATATGGTGGATTTTCGAAGGAAACCTGCGCGGACCCCTGGTCTACCACAGAAGACAGGCCGCTCCTAGCACCTCCACCTCCCCGCAGTGTGGACACCGGGCGTTCCAGAGCCACAATTCCGCATGATCTCTTTTCATCCCAGAGGCCCAGGAGCTCCTTCCTAAGGCCTTGGCTCCTTCCCGCTTTCCGCAGTGGAAATCAGACTTGAGGACGGAAGCAGACACCTCCCTCTCCCTCAGCTTTCTGCCGGGGATGGTCGTAATGGTCCCCGTGGACGCATTCAAAATGAAGAAATGAAAGGCTCAAAGAGCTGATCGCAAAGCTCCTAAGGCACGGAGGCCGAATTCAGACCCACAGCTCTCTGCATTGTCTCCCAACTGAACTCTTTCCAGCGGGTGACGGCCGCCATGAACGCAGGGGCCAAAGCATCCCTGGGTACGCTGTCTGTGGGTGGCCCTGAACCTGCAAGAGCATACTGAGACGAATGGGACGTAGTTTGTACCTCTAGGAGCTCAAAGTGTCAGTGAGTGCTCCTCCAACTTCGGTACCGCAGTCCCCGCAGATGACTGAGCATCGCCCACAGAGCCCCAAGGCCCCGGGAGGGCTGTGCATTTGCCGCAAGTGAGCCTTTTCTCGGAAGTCTGCGATTCTGGCTCGCAATGGACGTCACCAGAGAGCTTTTTGCCAAAGCTACCATATACATATATATGCATATACATGATCATCTATATGCATATATATGTATATGGTGGATTTTCGAAGGAAACTTGCGTGGACCCCTGGTCTACCACAAAAGACAGGCCGCTCCTAGCACCTCCACCTCCCCGCAGTGTGGACACCGAGCGTTCCAGAGCCACAATTCAGCATGATGTCTTTTCATCCCAGAGGCCCCGGGGCTCCTTTCTAAGGCCTCGGCTCCTTCCCGCTTTCCGCAGTGGAAATCAGACTTGAGGACGGAAGCAGACACCTCCCTCTCCCTCACCTTTCTGCCTGGGATGGTCGTAATGGTCCCCGTGGGCGCATTCAAAATGAAGAAATGAAAGGCTCAAAGAGCTGATCGCAAAGCTCCTAAGGCACGGAGTCCAATTTCAGACCCACAGCTGTCTGCAGTGTCTCCCAACTGAACTCTTTCCAGCGGGTGACGGCCGCCATGGACGCAGGGGCCAAAGCATCCCTGGGTACGCTGTCGGTGGGTGGCCCTGAACCTGCAAGAGCATACTGAGATGAATGGGACGTAGTTTGTACCTCTAGGAGCTCAAAGTGTCAGTGAGTGCTCCTCCAACTTCGGTACCCCAGTCCCCGCAGATGACCGAGCATCGCCCACAGAGCCCCAAGGCCCCGGGAGGGCTGTGCATTTGCCCCAAGTGAGCCTTTTCTCGGAAGTCTGCGATTCTGGCTCAAATGGACGTCACCAGAGAGCTTTTTGCCAAAGCTACCATATACATATATATGCATATATATGTTCATCTATATGCTTATATATGTATATGGTGGATTTTCAAAGGAAACCTGCGTGGACCCCTGGTCTACCACAGAAGACAGGCCGCTCCTAGCACCTCCACCTCCCCGCAGTGTGGACACCGGGCGTTCCAGAGCCACAATTCCGCATGATCTCTTTTCATCCCAGAGGCCCCGGGGCTCCATCCTAAGGCCTCGGCTCCTTCCCGCTTTCCGCAGTGGAAATCAAACTTGAGGACGGAAGCAGACACCTCCCTCTCCCTCACCTTTCTGCCTGGGATGGTCGTAATGGTCCCCGTGGACGCATTCAAAATGAAGAAATGAAAGGCTCAAAGAGCTGATCGCAAAGCTCCAAAGGCACGGAGTCCAAATTCAGACCCACAGCTATCTGCAGTGTCTCCCAACTGAACTCTTTCCAGCGGGTGACGGCCGCCATGGACGCAGGGGCCAAAGCATCCCTGGGTACGCTTTCTGTGCGTGGCCCTGAACCTTGCAAGAGCATACAGAGTCGAATGAGACGTAGTTTGTACCTCTAGGAGCTCAAAGTGTCAGTGAGTGCTCCTCCAACTTCGGTACCCCAGTACCCGCAGATGACCGAGCATCGCCCACAGAGCCCCAAGGCCCCGGGAGGGCTGTGCATTTGCCGCAAGTGAGCCTTTTCTCGGAAGTCTGCGATTCTGGCTCAATATGGACGTCACCAGAGAGCTTTTTGCCAAAGCTACCATATACATATATATGCATATATATGTTCATCTATATGCATATATATGTATATGGTGGATTTTCGAAGGAAACCTGCGTGGACCCCTGGTCTACCACAGAAGACAGGCCGCTCTTAGCACCTCCACCTCCCCGCAGTGGGGACACCGGGCATTCCAGAGCCACAATTCAGCATGATCTGTTTTCATCCCAGAGGCCCCGGGGCTCCTTCCTAAGGCCTCGGCTCCTTCCCGCTTTCCGCAGTGGAAATCAGACTTGAGGACGGAAGCAGACACCTCCCTCTCCCTCAGCTTTCTGCCTGAGATGTTCGTAATGGTCCCCGTGGACGCATTCAAAATGAAGAAATGAAAGGCTCAAAGAGCTGATCGCAAAGCTCCTAAGGCACGGAGGCCGAATTCAGACCCACAGCTGTCTGCAGTGTCTCCCAACTGAACTCTTTCCAGCGGTGACGGCCGCCATGGACGCAGGGGCCAAAGCATCCCTGGGTACGCTGTCTGTGGGTGGCCCTGAACCCTGCGAGAGGATACAGAGACGAATGAGACGTAGTTTGTACCTCTAGGAGCTCAAAGTGTCAGTGAGTGCTCCTCCAACTTCGGTACCCCTGTACCCGCAGATGACCGAGCATCGCCCACAGAGCCCCAAGGCCCCGGGAGGGCTGTGCATTTGCCGCAAGTGAGCCTTTTCTCGGAAGTCTGCGATTCTGGCTCAAATGGACGTCACCAGAGAGCTTTTTGCCAAAGCTACCATATACATATATATGCATATATATGTTCATCTATATGCATATATATGTATATGGTGGATTTTCGAAGGAAACCTGCGTGGACCCTGGTCTACCACAGAAGACAGGCCGCTCCTAGCACCTCCACCTCCCCGCAGTGGGGACACCGGGCGTTCCAGAGCCACAATTCTGCATGATCTCTTTTCATCCCAGAGGCCCCGGGGCTCCTTCCTAAGGCCTCGGCTCCTTCCCGCTTTCCGCAGTGGAAATCAGACTTGAGGACGGAAGCAGACACCTCCCTCTCCCTCACCTTTCTGCCTAGGATGGTTGTAATGGTCCCCGTGCACGCATTCAAAATGAAGAAATGAAAGGCTCAAAGAGCTGATCGCAAAGCTCCTAAGGCACGGAGGCCGAATTCAGACCCACAGCTGTCGGCAGTGTCTCCCAACTGAACTCTTTCCAGCAGGTGACGGCCGCCATGGACACAGGGGCCAAAGCATCCCTGGGTACGCTGTCTGTGGGTGGCCCTGAACCCTGCAAGAGCATACTGAGTCGAATGGGACGTAGTTTGTACCTCTAGGAGCTCAAAGTGTCAGTCAGTGCTCCTCCAACTTCGGTACCCCAGTACCCGCAGATGACCCAGCATCGCCCACAGAGCCCCAAGGTCCCAGGAGGGCTGTGCATTTGCCGCAAGTGAGCCTTTTCTCGGAAGTCTGCGATTCTGGCTCAAAATGGACGTCACCAGAGAGCTTTTTGCCAAAGCTACCATATACATATATATGCATATATATGTTCATCAATATGCATATATATGTATATGGTGGATTTTCGAAGGAAACCTGCGTGGACCCCTGGTCTACCACAGAAGACAGGCCGCTCCTAGCACCTCCACCTCTCCGCAGTGTGGACACCGGGCGTTCCAGAGCCACAATTCAGCATGATCTCTTTTCATCCCAGAGGCCCCGGGGCTCCTTCCTAAGGCCTAGGCTCCTTCCCGCTTTCCGCAGTGGAAATCAGACTTCAGGACGGAAGCAGACACCTCCCTCGCCCTCACCTTTCTGCCTGGGATGGTCGTGATGGTCCCCGTGGACACATTCAAAATGAAGAAATGAAAGGCTCAGAGAGCTGATCGCAAAGCTCCTAAGGCACGGAGGCCGAATTCAGACCCACAGCTCTCTGCAGTGTCTCCCAACTGAACTCTTTCCAGCGGGTGACGGCCGCCATGGACGCAGGGGCCAAAGCATCCCTGGGTACGCTGTCTGTGGGTGGCCCTGAACCCTGCAAGAGCATACAGAGACGAATGGGACGTAGTTTGTACCTCTAGGAGCTCAGTGTCAGTGAGTGCTCCTCCAACTTCGGTACCCCAGTCCCGGCAGATGACCGAGCATCGCCCACAGAGCCCCAAGGCCCCGGGAGGGCTGTGCATTTGCCGCAAGTGAGCCTTTTCTCGGAAGTCTGTGATTCTGGCTCAAAAGGGACGTCACCGGAGAGCTTTTTGCCAAAGCTACCATATACATATATATGCATATATATGTTCATCTATATGCATATATATGTATATGGTGGATTTTCGAAGGAAACCTGCGTGGACCCCTGATCTACCACAGAAGACAGGCCGCTCCTAGCACCTCCACCTCCCCGCAGTGTGGACACCGGGCGTTCCAGAGCCACAATTCAGCATGATCTCTTTACATCCCAGAGGCCCCGGGGCTCCTTCCTAAGGCCTCGGCTCCTTCCCGCTTTCCGCAGTGGAAATCAGACTTGAGGACGGAAGCAGACACCTCCCTCTCCCTCACCTTTCTGCCTGAGATGGTCGTAATGGTCCCCGTGGACGCATTCAAAATGAAGAAATGAAAGGCTCAAAGAGCTGATCGCAAAGCTCCTAAGGCACGGAGGCCGAATTCAGACCCACAGCTGTCTGCAGTGTCTCCCAACTGAACTCTTACCAGCGGGTGACGGCCGCCATGGACGCAGGGGCCAAAGCATCCCTGGGTACGCTGTCTGTGGGTGGCCCTGAACCTGCAAGAGCATACTGAGACGAATGGGACGTAGTTTGTACCTCTAGGAGCTCAAAGTGTCCGTGAGTGCTCCTCCAAGTTCGGTACCCCAGTACCCGCAGATGACCGAGCATCGCCCACAGAGCCCCAAGGCCCCGGGAGGGCTGTGCATTTGCCGCAAGTGAGCCTTTTCTCGAAGTCTGCGATTCTGGCTCGAAATGGACGTCACCAGAGAGCTTTTTGCCAAAGCTACCATATACATATATATGCATATATATGTTCATCTATATGCATATATGTATATGGTGGATTTTCGAAGGAAACCTGCATGGACCCCTGGTCTACCACAGAAGAAAGGCCGCTCCTAGCACCTCCACCTCCCCGCAGTGTGGACACCGGGCGTTCCAGAGCCACAATTCAGCATGATCTCTTTTCATCCCAGAGGCCCCGGGGCTCCTTCCTAAGGCCTCGGCTCTTTCCCGCTTTCCGCAGTGGAAATCAGACTTCAGGACTGAAGCAGACACCTCCCTCTCCCTCACCTTTCTGCCTGGGATGGTCGTAATGGTCCCCGTGGACGCAGTCAAAATGAAGAAATGAAAGGCTCAAAGAGCTGATCGCAAAGCTCCTAAGGCACGGAGGCCGAATTCAGACCCACAGCTGTCTGCAGTGTCTCCCAACTGAACTCTTTCCAGCGGGTGACGGCCGCCATGGACGCAGGGGCCAAAGCATCCCTGGGTACGCTGTCTGTGGGTGGCCCTGAACCTGCAAGAGCATACTGAGACGAATGGGACGTAGTTTGTACCTCTAGGAGCTCAAAGTGTCCGTGAGTGCTCCTCCAAGTTCGGTACCCCAGTACCCGCAGATGACCGAGCATCGCCCACAGAGCCCCAAGGCCCCGGGAGGGCTGTGCATTTGCCGCAAGTGAGCCTTTTGTCGGAAGTCTGTGATTCTGGCTCAAAATGGACGTCACCAGAGAGCTTTTTGCCAAAGCTACCATATACATATATATGCATATATATGTTCATCTATATGCATATATATGTATATGGTGGATTTTCGAAGGAAACCTGCGTGGACCCCTGGTCTACCACAGAAGACAGGCCGCTCCTAGCACCTCCACCTCCCCGCAGTGTGGACACCGGGCGTTCCAGATCCACAATTCAGCACGATCTCTTTTCATCCCAGAGGCCCCGGGGCTCCTTCCTAAGGCCTCGGCTCCTTCCCGCTTTCCGCAGTGTAAATCTGACTTCAGGACGGAAGCAGACACCTCCCTCTCCCTCACCTTTCTGCCTGGGATGGTCGTAATGGTCCCCGTGGACGCAGTCAAAATGAAGAAATGAAAGGCTCAAAGAGCTGATCGCAAAGCTCCTAGGGCACGGAGGCCGAATTCAGACCCACAGCTGTCTGCAGTGTCTCCCAACTGAACTCTTTCCAGCGGGTGACGGCCGCCATGGACGCAGGGGCCAAAGCATCCCTGGGTACGCTGTCCGTGGGTGGCCCTGAACCCTGCAAGAGCATACAGAGACGAATGGGACGTAGTTTGTACCTGTAGGAGCTCAAAGTGTCAGTGAGTGCTCCTCCAACTTCGGTACCCGAGTCCCCGCAGATGACCGAGCATCGCCCACAGAGCCCCAAGGCCCCGGGAGGGCTGTGCATTTGCCGCAAATGAGCCTTTTCTCGGAAGTCTGCGATTCTGGCTCAAAATGGACGTCACCAGAGAGCTTTTTGCCAAAGCTACTATATACATATATATGCATATATATGTTCATCTATATGCATATATATGTATATGGTGGATTTTCGAAGGAAACCTGCGTGGACCCCTGGTCTACCACAGAAGACAGGCCGCTCCTAGCAGCTCCACCTCCCCGCAGTGTGGACACCGGGCGTTCCAGAGCCACAATTCATCATGTTCTCTTTTCATCCCAGAGGCCCCGGGGCTCCTTCCTAAGGCCTCGGCTCCTTCCCGCTTTCCGCAGTGGAAATCAGACTTCAGGACGGAAGCAGACACCTCCCTCACCCTCAACTTTCTGCCTGGGATGGTCGTAATGGTCCCCGTGGACGCATTCAAAATGAAGAAATGAAAGGCTCACAGAGCTGATCGCAAAGCTCCTAAGGCACGGAGGCCGAATTCAGACCCACAGCTGTCTGCAGTGTCTCCCAACTGAACTCTTTCCAGCGGGTGACGGCCGCCATGGACGCAGGGGCCAAAGCATCCCTGGGTACGCTGTCTGTGGGTGGCCCTGAACCCTGCAAGAGCATACAGAGACGAATGGGACGTAGTTTGTACCTCTAGGAGCTCAAAGTGTCAGTGAGTGCTCCTCCAACTTCGCTACCCCAGTACCCGCAGATGACCGAGCATCGCCCACAGAGCCCCAAGGCCCCGGGAGGGCTGTGCATTTGCCGAAAGTGAGCCTTTTCTCGGAAGTCTGCGATTCTGGCTCGAAATGGACGTCACCAGAGAGCTTTTTGCCAAAGCTACCATATACATATATATGCATATATATGTTCATCTATATGCATATATATGTATATGGTGGATTTTGAAGGAAAACTGCCTGGACCCCTGCTCTACCACAGAAGACAGGCCGCTCCTCGCACCTCCACCTCCCCGCAGTGTGGACACCGGGCGTTCCAGAGCCACAATTCAGCATGATCTCTTTTCATCCCAAGGCCCCGGGGCTCCTTCCTAAGGCCTCGGCTCCTTCCCGCTTTCCGCAGTGGAAATCAGACTTCAGGACGGAAGCAGACACCTCCCTCGCCCTCACCTTTCTGCCTGGGATGGTCGTGATGGTCCCCGTGGACGCATTCAAAATGAAGAAATGAAAGGCTCAGAGAGCTGATCGCAAGCTCCTAAGGCACGGAGGCCGAATTCAGCCCCACAGCTGTCTGCAGTGTCTCCCAGCTGACCTCTTTCCAGCGGGTGACGGCCATGGACGGAGGGGCCAAAGCATCCCTGGCTACGCTGTCTGTGGTGGCCCTGAACCCTGCAAGAGGATACAGAGACGAATGAGACGTAGTTTGTACCTCTAGGAGCTCAAAGTGTCAGTGAGTGCTCCTCCAACTTCGCCACCCCAGTACCCGCAGATGACCGGGCATGGCCCACAGAGCCCCAAGGCCCCGGGAGGGCTGTGCATTTGCCGCCAGTGAGCCTTTTCTCGGAAGTCTGCGATTCTGGCTCGAAATGGACGTCACCAGAGAGCTTTTTGCCAAAGCTACCATATACATATATATGCATATATATGTTCATCTATATGCATATATATGTATATGGTGGATTTTCGAAGGAAACCTGCCTGGACCCCTGCTCTACCACAGAAGACAGGCGGCTCCTCGCACCTCCACCTCCCCGCAGTGTGGACACCGGGCGTTCCAGAGCCACAATTCAGCATGATCTCTTTTCATCCCAGAGGCCCCGGGGCTCCTTCCTAAGGCCTCGGCTCCTTCCCGCTTTCCGCAGTGGAAATCAGACTTCAGGACGGAAGCAGACACCTCCCTCCCCTCACCTTTCTGCCTGGGATGGTCGTAATGGTCCCCGTGGACGCATTCAAAATGAAGAAATGAAAGGCTCAAAGAGCTGATCGCAAAGCTCCTAAGGCAGGAGGCCGAATTCAGACCCACAGCTGTCTGCAGTGTCTCCCAACTGAACTCTTTCAAGCGGGTGACGGCCGCCATGGACGGAGGGGCCAAAGCATCCCTGGCTACGCTGTCTGTGGGTGGCCGTGAACCCTGCAAGAGGATACAGAGACGAATGAGACGTACTTTGTACCTCTAGGAGCTCAAAGTGTCAGTGAGTGCTCCTCCAACTTCGGTACCCCAGTCTCCGCAGAAGACCGAGCATCGCCCACAGAGCCCCAAGGCCCCGGGAGGGCTGTGCATTAGCCGCAAGTGAGCCTTTCTCGGAAGTCTGCGATTCTGGCTCAAAATGGACGTCACCAGAGAGCTTTTTGCCAAAGCTACCATATACATATATATGCATATATATGTTCATCTATATGCATATATATGTATATGGTGGATTTTCGAAGGAAACCTGCGTGGACCCTGCTCTACCACAGAAGACAGGCCGCTCCTCGCACCTCCACCTCCCCGCAGTGTGGACACCGGGCGTTCCAGAGCCACAATTCAGCATGATCTCTTTTCATCCCAGAGGCCCCGGGGCTCCTTCCTAAGGCCTCGGCTCCTTCCGCTTTCCGCAGTGGAAATCAGACTTCAGGACGGAAGCAGACACCTCCCTCGCCCTCACCTTTCTGCCTGGGATGGTCGTGATGGTCCCCGTGGACGCATTCAAAATGAAGAAATGAAAGGCTCAAAGAGCTGATCGCAAAGCTCCTAAGGCACGGAGGCCGAATTCAGACCCACAGCTGTCTGCAGTGTCTCCCAACTGAACTCTTTCCAGCGGTGACGGCCGCCATGGACGCAGGGGCCAAAGCATCCCTGGGTACGCTGTCTGTGGGTGGCCCTGAACCCTGCAAGAGCATACAGAGACGAATGGGACGTAGTTTGTACCTCTAGGAGCTCAAGTGTCAGTGAGTGCTCCTCCAACTTCGGTACCCCAGTACCCGCAGATGACCGGGGCATCGCCCACAGAGCCCCAGGGCCCCGGGAGGGCTGTGCATTTGCCGCAAGTGAGCCTTTTCTCGGAAGTCTGCGATTCTGGCTCAAAATGGACGTCACCAGAGAGCTTTTTGCCAAAGCTACCATATACATATATATGCATATATGTTCATCTATATGCATATATATGTATATGGTGGATTTTCGAAGGAAACCTGCGTGGACCCCTGCTCTACCACAGAAGACAGGCCGCTCCTCGCACCTCCACCTCCCGCAGTGTGGACACCGGGCGTTCCAGAGCCACAATTCAGCATGATCTCTTTTCATCCCAGAGGCCCCGGGGCTCTTCCTAAGGCCTCGGCTCCTTCCCGCTTTCCGCAGTGGAAATCAGACTTCAGGACGGAAGCAGACACCTCCCTCGCCCTCACCTTTCTGCCTGGGATGGTCGTGATGGTTCCCGTGGACGCATTCAAAATGAAGAAATGAAAGGCTCAGAGAGCTGATCGCAAAGCTCCTAAGGCACGGAGGCCGAATTCAGACCCACAGCTGTCTGCGGTGTCTCCCAGCTGACCTCTTTCCAGCGGTTGATGGCCCCCATGGACGGAGGGCCCAAAGCATCCTTGGCTACGCTGTCTGTGGGTGGCCGTGAACCCTGCAAGAGGATACAGAGACGAATGAGACGTAGTTTGTACCTCTAGGAGCTCAAAGTGTCAGTGAGTGCTCCTCCAACCTCGCTACCCCAGTACCCGCAGATGACCGAGCATCGCCCACAGAGCCCCAAGGCCCCGGGAGGGCTGTGCATTTGCCGCCAGTGAGCCTTTTCTCGGAAGTCTGCGATTCTGGCTCGAAATGGACGTCACCAGAGAGCTTTTTGCCAAAGCTACCATATACATATATATGCATATATATGTTCATCTATATGCATATATATGTATATGGTGGATTTTCGAAGGAAACCTGCGTGGACCCCTGCTCACCACAGAAGACAGGCCGCTCCTCGCACCTCCACCTCCCCGCAGTGTGGACACCGGGCGTTCCACAGCCACAATTCAGCATGATCTCTTTTCATCCCAGAGGCCCCGGGCTCCTTCCTAAGGCCTCGGCTCCTTCCCGCTTTCCGCAGTGGAAATCAGACTTCAGGACGGAAGCAGACACCTCCCTCGCCTCACCTTTCTGCCTGGGATGGTCGTGATGGTCCCCGTGGACGCATTCAAAATGAAGAAATGAAAGGCTCAGAGAGCTGATCGCAAGCTCCTAAGGCACGGAGGCCGAATTCAGACCCACAGCTGTCTGCAGTGTCTCCCAGCTGACCTCTTTCCAGCGGGTGACGGCCCCCATGGACGGAGGGGCCAAAGCATCCCTGGCTACTCTGTCTGTGGGTGGCAGTGAACCCTGCAAGAGGATACAGAGACGAATGAGACGTAGTTTGTACCTCTAGGAGCTCAAAGTGTCAGTGAGTGCTCCTCCAACTTCGCTACCCCAGTACCCGCAGATGACCGAGCATCGCCCACAGAGCCCCAAGGCCCCGGGAGGGCTGTGCATTTGCCTAAGTGAGCCTTTTCTCGGAAGTCTGCGATTCTGGCTCGAAATGGACGTCACCAGAGAGCTTTTTGCCAAAGCTACCATATACATATATATGCATATATATGTTCATCTATGCATATATATGTATATGGTGGATTTTCGAAGGAAACCTGCCTGGACCCCTGCTCTACCACAGGAGACAGGCCGCTCCTCGCACCTCCACCGCCCCGCAGTGTGGGCACCAAGCGTTCCAGAGCCACAATTCAGCATGATCTCTTTTCATCCCAGAGGCCCCGGGGCTCCTTCCTAAGGCCTCGGCTCCTTCCCGCTTTCCGCATGGGAAATCAGACTTCAGGACGGAAGCAGACACCTCCCTCGCCCTCACCTTTCTGCCTGGGATGGTCGTGATGGTCCCCGTGGACGCATTCAAAATGAAGAAATGAAAGGCTCAGAGAGCTGATCGCAAAGCTCCTAAGGCACGAGGCCGAATTCAGACCCACAGCTGTCTGCGGTGTCTCCCAGCTGACCTCTTTCCAGCGGGTGACGGCCCCCATGGACGGAGGGCCCAAAGCATCCCTGGCTACGCTGTCTGTGTGTGGCCGTGAACCCTGCAAGAGGATACAGGGGTAGACGAATGAGACGTACTTTGCACTTAGGAGCTCAAAGTGTCAGTGAGTGCTCCTCCAACTTCATACCCCAGTACCCGCAGATGACTGAGCATCGCCCACAGAGCCCCAAGGCCCCGGGAGGGCTGTGCATTTGCAGCAAGTGAGCCTTTTCTCTGAAGTCTGCGATTCTGGCTCGAAATGGACGTCACCAGAGAGCTTTTTGCCAAAGCTACCATATACATATATATGCATATATATGTTCATCTATATGCATATATATGTGTATGGTGGATTTTCGAAGGAAACCTGCCTGGACCCCTGCTCTACCACAGAAGACAGGCCGCTCCTCGCACCTCCACCTCCCCTCAGTGTGGACACCGGGCGTTCCAGAGCCACAACAGCATGATCTCTTTTCATCCCAGAGGCCCCGGGGCTCCTTCCTAAGGCCTCGGCTCCTTCCCGCTTTCCGGAGTGGAAATCAGACTTCAGGACGGAAGCAGACACCTCCCTCGCCCTCACCTTTCTGCCTGGGATGGTCGTGATGGTCCCCGTGGACGCATTCAAATTGAAGAAATGAAAGGCTCAGAGAGCTGATGGCAAAGCTCCTAAGGCACGGAGGCCGAATTCAGACCCACAGCTGTCTGCAGTGTCTCCCAGCTGACCTCTTTCCAGCGGGTGACGGCCCCCATGGACGGAGAGGCCAAAGCATCCCTGGCTACGCTGTCTGTGGGTGGCCGTGAACCCTGCAAGAGGATACAGAGACGAATGAGACGTAGTTTGTACCTCTAGGAGCTCAAAGTGTCACTGAGTGCTCCTCCAACTTCGGTACCCCAGTACCCGCAGATGACCGAGCATCGCCCACAGAGCCCCAAGGCCCCGGGAGGGCTGTGCATTTGCCGCAAGTGAGCCTTTTCGGAAGTCTGCGATTCTGGCTCAAAATGGACGTCACCAGAGAGCTTTTTGCCAAAGCTACCATATACATATATATGCATATATATGTTCATCTATATGCATATATATGTAGATGGTGGATTTTCGAAGGAAACCTGCGTGGACCCCTGCTCTACCACAGGAGACAGGCCGCTCCTCGCACCTCCACCTCCCCGCAGTGTGGACACCGGGCGTTCCAGAGCCACAATTCAGCATGATCTCTTTTCATCCCAGAGGGCCCGGGGCTCCTTCCTAAGGCCTCGGCTCCTTCCCGCTTTCCGCAGTGGAAATCAGACTTCAGGACGGAAGCAGACACCTCCCTCGCCCTCACCTTTCTGCCTGGGATGGTCGTGATGGTCCCCGTGGACGCATTCAAAATGAAGAAATGAAAGGCTCAAAGAGCTGATCGCAAAGCTCCTAAGGCACGAGGCCGAATTCAGACCCACAGCTGTCTGCGGTGTCTCCCAGCTGACCTCTTTCCAGCGGGTGACGGCCCCCATGGACGGAGGGGCCAAAGCATCCCTGGCTACGCTGTCTGTGGGTGGCCGTGAACCCTGCAAGAGGATACAGAGACGAATGAGACGTAGTTTGTACCTCTAGGAGCTCAAAGTGTCAGTGAGTGCTCCTCCAACTTCGCTACCCCAGTACCCGCAGATGACCGAGCATCAACCACAGAGCCCCAAGGCCCCGGGAGGGCTGTGCATTTTACGCATGAAGTCTGAGCCATACCTGAGTCTTTGCACGATTCTGCAGCAAAATGGAGCGTCCTGGGAGCTTTTGCCAAAACTACCATATACATATATATGCATATATATGTTCATCTATATGCATATATATGTATATGGTGGATTTTCGAAGGAAACCTGCCTGGACCCCTGCTCTACCACAGAAGACAGGCCGCTCCTCGCACCTCCACCTCCCCGCAGTGTGGACACCGGGCGTTCCAGAGCCACAATTCAGCATGATCTCTTTTCATCCCAGAGGCCCCGGGGCTCCTTCCTAAGCCTCGGCTCCTTCCCGCTTTCCGCAGTGGAAATCAGACTTCAGGACGGAAGCAGACACCTCCCTCGCCCTCACCTTTCTGCCTGGGATGGTCGTGATGGTCCCCGATGAATGTCAAAATGAGAAGAAAATGAGCTCAGATAGCTGATGGCATGTAAAGCTACTGCCCAAGGCAGGCCAGATTCAGACCCACAGCTGTCTGCAGTGTCTCCCAATTGAACTCTTTCCAGCGGGTGACGGCCGCCATGGACGGAGGGGCCAAAGCATCCCCGGGTACGCTGTCTGTGGGCGGCCCTGACCCCTGCAAGAGGATGCAGAGGCGAATGACACGTAGTTTGTACCTCTAGGAGCTCAAAGTGTCAGTGAGTGCTCCTCCAACTTCGCTACCCCAGTACCCGCAGATGACCGAGCATCGCCCACAGAGCCCAAAGGCCCCGGGAGGGCTGTGCATTTGCCGCAAGTGAGCCTTTTCTCGGAAGTCTGCGATTCTGGCTCGAAATGGACGTCACCAGAGAGCTTTTTGCCAAAGCTACCATATACATATATATGCATATATGTTCATCATGTCATATATATATGGTGGATTTTAAAACCTAGTTACCCCTACTACAGAACCAGGCCTCCTCACCTCCACTCACTTAGTGTGGACGCAGGCGTTCAGAGCCTGAGTCCAGCATGATCTCTTTTCATCCCAGGGCCCGGGCTCCTTCGACCTCGGCTCTTCCACTTCTCGCGGTGAAATCAGACTGGGAGGCAGAGTAGCAGACACTCCTAGCCCTCACACTTTCTGCTGGTTCACGTGATTGTCGTTGTTCAAAATAAAAGAAAATGGCTCAGAAGAGCGTCGCCAAAAACTCTAAGGCAGGCAATTCAGACCCACAACTGTCTGCTGCGGTGTCTCCCAGCTGACACCTCTCCAGCAGGTGACGACCCCCCCATGATCAGGAGGGCCAAAGCATCCCTGGCCTCGCTGTCTGTGGGTGGCCGTGTGAGCCTACCCAGAGGATACAGGGCCAGATGGGGCGTGCTTGCTTTCTAGGGGCTCAAAGTGTCAGTGAGTGCTCTCACTCAACCCAGCTCACCCCAAGTACCATAGATGACGGGCATGCATACAGAGCCCCAAGGCCCCGGGAGGCTGTGCACATTTGCCGCCAAGTGTTAGAGCCTTTTCTCGAAAGTC
>NW_024349366.1:0-379 GCF_902729225.1 Pteropus medius | reverse complement strand
TGTGTGTGTGTGTATGTATATGTATATATACACACACACATTACACATACATATATATGTATATATATGTATGTGTATATATATGTATATATATATATATATATACACATACATATACACAAATGCTAAAAAAGTGATTTTATACTATACATACACCCAGATACAGATATAGATGAAGGTATGTGGTTTTGCAACTTGCTTCACTTTTCCCCAAGGGTTAACATTTTGTTTCTGTGTTAATCCTCAGTGAGTTTTTTGCTAATGGCAGGTCCTCAGGTTTGTCACATAATTTCCCCTCTCTGAGCCCTGTTTCCTCTCATCTGTAAAATGAGAGTTGACTACAGACCTTGCAGAATTTCCAGGAAGATCAATGAGATGA
>NW_024349365.1:0-375 GCF_902729225.1 Pteropus medius | reverse complement strand
GGCTCTCGCGAGACCGCGGCCCACCAGCGGAGGCTCTCGCGAGATCGCGGCCCACCAGCGGAGGCTCTCGCGAGACCGCGGCCCACCAGCGGACGCTCTCGCGAGAACGCGGCCCACCAGCGGAGGCTCTCGCGAGACCGCGGCCCACCCGCCCGGGGCTCTCGCGAGACCGCGGCCGACCCGCCCGGGGCTCTCGCGAGACCGCGTCCGACCCGCCCGGGGCTCACGCGAGACCGCGGCCCACCAGCGGACGCTCTCGCGAGACCGCGGCCCACCAGCGGACGCTCTCGCGAGACCGCGGCCCACCAGCGGACGCTCTCGCGAGACCGCGGCCCACCAGCGGAGGCTCTCGCGAGACCGCGGCCCACCAGCGGA
>NW_024349364.1:0-386 GCF_902729225.1 Pteropus medius | reverse complement strand
TCATTCAGACCTCTTGACTCAATACTCAAGTAAAGATTTGAGCTTCTGCATTTTCAAGCAAGCGCCCCGGAACCTCTTCATGTGGCCAGGGGGGTCTATCTTCTGTTGTGTGGTGAACTAGGGGTCACTTCCCACTGCCCCCCACCTCAGGGGAGTGGCCACCAGGGGCTTCTCCTGCTGTGAACTCCTAACAGCCTCCTCCAGCTGTGGGTTTCCAAGCACCATCCCTCCTTGCCTTGGACCCCGACCCCGGGGAGCTAGGGCGGAGCGAAGCGGGTGAGGAAGAGGAGACAGCCTCCCCAGGGACGTCCTCTCACCTCTGGGAGCTCGACCGTGCGGAGAACCCCCACCTCTGTTCCCTGGAGAGCATGGGAAGTTCGGGGGCT
>NW_024349363.1:0-775 GCF_902729225.1 Pteropus medius | reverse complement strand
GAAGGAGAGCGACCACGCAGCCGAGGGCAGGGAACTGCCTTCACAACAGAGGGACGTCGGCAGCGTCCCCGACATCAGGCCTGGAGGCTGGAACTCTCATCAGAGGAGGGAAGGCCCCCTGTCGCCAAAGCAACGTGTGGTCACATGGTTGTTTGCTCCCTGTGACAGCTTGCGGGCGTGTAGGTCGGGAGGGGTAGAGGGTGGCACAGGCTGGCCGCTCCGATTGCCCTTGGCCAGTGTGACATGAAAGACAGAAGCTCTGGGAAGACGGGCTGGAGCAGGATGAGTCCACAGCCCGACGGGTGTCCGGCCCTGGGGGGCAACCACTTCCTGGCGTCAAGTTAAACACGGAATTGAGAAACGCAAGCTCTGCCATCGTGGGTTGGAACAGCAGGCCTATCGCTTGAAATGGCGTGGACGATGGCGGAGCCTGATAAATGGCTCAGGACGGACACTCGCGGTGTGGCTCTGCCGCCCAGGCCGGGCAGGTCTGGAGGCTGCTGCGGGAGAAGGAGACAGAGACGCACAGAGGCAGGAGCGCAGACGCCGAGGCCTGAGCCCGGCACGGGGAGCTGCAGGATCCAGCAGGCGGGGCCCAGTGCCTTTTGGAGAGGGGGGTCCTGCAGACGGAGTCCCAGCTCCCCAAAGGAGTCAGTGGCCCCCAGGCTCCAAGACAGTTCCAGGGCCCCCGGATCTGCACCGGCCACCCAGTGCCCCTTGGATGTGGCCGAAGGGGGCCTGTCACAGAAGATAGGTGCTGTGACCTCAGCCTTAA
>NW_024349362.1:0-518 GCF_902729225.1 Pteropus medius | reverse complement strand
CACGCTCATAAAGTTTTAAGGCAACATCTCTTTAGTATGTGGATATTTCTACACCTTGATTTTTGCTGTGAAGTATTCTATATTAAAAAAAAGTCAGAGTTAACTCTTTATTTTAATAATACTAAACTTTCTTAATGAGATGGCTGCTTCTACTCAATCATGAACAGCCTAAAATAAATTTTCAGTGTTTTAGAAACATTTGGAAAGGGCAAGAATCATGAAATGGTTTTCTTGATCTGTTTTTCCCCAGCACATTACTAAATGGAAAGCAGGTAATCGAATTACCTTGAGACTTTAGTACACTAGAGAGGATAATAAGGAGAGACAACGACTCACTCCAAAATGCTTTTCATTAGAAGCCAAATGTCAGGAGAGACTAGAAATGAGAGAATGACCAAGCATTCTGTTCCATCTGGTCTGGCTTAATGATCAGCTCAGCAGTCACTAAAATCTTCATGGTGTACTCTTCTAAGCCTACATATTTACTCAGAGAATTAAAAAAAGCAAGTTTCAAAAGT
>NW_024349361.1:0-4473 GCF_902729225.1 Pteropus medius | reverse complement strand
ATATATGTATATGGTAGATCTGGCAAAAAGCTCTCTAGTGGCGTCCATTTTGAGCCGGAACTGCAGACTTTCGAGATACGGCTCACTTGCGGCAAATTCACGGCCCTCCCGGCGCCTCGGGGCTCTGAGGGCGATGCTCGGTCGTCTGCGGGTACTGGGGTTCAGAAGTTGCAGAAGCACTCACTGACACTTTGAGCCCGTAGAGGTACAAACGGCGTCTCATTGCTCTCTGTATCCTCAGGGTGCAGAGCTCCAGGCCACCCACAGACAGCGGACCCAGGGAGGCTTTGGCCCCTCCGTCCCTGGAGGCCGTCACCCGCTGGAAAGAGGTCAGTTGGGGAACACTGCAGACAGCTGTGGGTCTGATTTCGGCCTCCGTGCCTCTTGAGCTTCGCAATCACCTCTTTGAGCCTTTCATTTCTTCATTTTGAATGCGTACACGGGGACCATTACGACCATCCAGGCAGAAAGGTGAGGGAGAGGGAGGTGTCTGCTTCCGACCTGAAGTCTGATTTCCAATGCGGAAAGCAGGAAGGAGCAGAGGCCTTAGGAAGGAGCCCCGGGGCCTCTGGGATGCAAAGTCCTGCCAGGTGTGGCTCAGGCGGCCCGGTGTCCCTCGGGAAGGTGGAGGGTGCTGGGGCCTGCCTTCTCTGGTAGACCAGGGGTCCCACACAGGTTTCCTTGAAAATCCACCATATACATATATATGCATATGAACATATATATGCATATATATATATATGGCAAATCTAAACAAAAAGCTCTCTAGTGGCGATCCATTTTGAGGCGGGTTGCAAGACTTCCGAGATCCGGCTCACTTGCGGCAAATTCAAGGCCCTCCCGGCGCCTCGGGGCTCTGAGGGCGATGCTCGGTCGTCTGAGGGTACTGGGGTACAGAAGTTGCAGAAGCACTCACTGACACTTTGAGCCCCTAGAGGTACAAACGGCGTCTCATTCCTCTCTGTATCCTCGTGCAGAGCTCCAGGCCACCCACAGACAGCGGACCCAGGGAGGCTTTGGCCCCTCCGTCCCTGGAGGCCGTCACCAGCTGGAAAGAGGTCAGTTGGGGGACACTGCAGACAGCTGTGGGTCTGATTTCGGCCTCCGGGCCTTATGAGCTTTGCGATCACGTCTTCGAGCCTTTCATTTCTTCATTTTAGATCATTACGGGGACCATTTTGACCATCCCAAACTGAAAAGATTGAGGAGAGAGAGGGAGGGTGTCACCGCTAAATCCAGTCTGATTTCCAATCAGCGAGAGAAAGCGAGGAAGAACCCAGAGAAACCTTAGGAAGGAGCCCCAGGAACTCCTGGGATGAAAAAAAGATCCCTGCACTGAATTGTGAGCTCTAGAGCATGGAAGTGTCCCCACTCGGGAAAGGTGGAGGTGCTGGGAGCAGAACCTTCTCTGAGTAGCAGGGTCCACACAGGTTTCGCCGAAAATCCACCATATACATAGATGGTTTATATATATGCATATATATCTTATATGATAGATCTAAAAAAGCTCTCTGGTGACGTCCATTTTGAGCGGAACTGCACACTTCGAAGAATCTGGCTCTTACTTTGTAAATTAAACCCCTCCCGGCGCCTCGGGGCTCTGAGGCGATGCTCGGTCGTCTGCGGGTACTGGGGTACAGAAGTTGCAGAAGCACTCACTGACACTTTGAGCCCCTAGAGGTACAAACGGCGTCTCATTCCTCTCTGTATCCTCGTGCAGAGCTCAGGCCACCCACAGACAGCGGACCCAGGGAGGCTTTGGCCCCTCCGTCCCTGGAGGCCGTCACCCGCTGGAAAGAGGTCAGTTGGGGACACTGCAGACAGCTGTGGGTCTGATTTCGGCCTCCGGGCCTTATGAGCTTTGCGATCACCTCTTCGAGCCTTTCATTTCTTCATTTGAATGCGTCCACGGGGACCATTACGACCATCCCAGGCAGAAAGGTGAGGGAGAGGGAGGTGTCTGCTTCCGTCCTGAAGTCTGATTTCCAATGCGGAAAGCAGGAAGGAGCAGAGGCCTTAGGAAGAACCCCGAGACTGCCTCTGGGATGAAAAGAGATCCTGCTGGTGTGGCTCTGGAGCGCCCGGTGTCCACACTCCGGGAAAGGTCTGGGAGCGCCCTGCATTATCTCAAACGTCTAAGGAAAATGCAGCCTTTGTTTAAAATCACTATATATGTATATGTAACAACTAATATATATATATATATATGTATATATAGATAGATGAATAGATATATATATATATATGTATATGAATATATATAGAAAGGTAGGAAATGAATGAATACATGAATGAATGAGTAGATAGAGAGAGAGAGTGAGAGGGAGAGAGAAAGAGAGAGAGATGGAGATATAGAGATATCTATAGATTCAGATACAGATATAGATATATCTAGGGGAGATCTGGCAAAAAGCACTCTACTGACGTGCATTTTGAGCCTGAACTGAAGACTTCCGAGATACGGCTCACTTGCGACAAATTCACGGCCCTCCCGGCGCCTCGGGGCTCTGAGGGCGATGCTCGGTCGTCTGCGGGGACGGGGGTACAGAAGTTGCGGAAGCACTCACTGACACTATGAGCCCCTAGAGGTACAGACGACGTCTCATTGCTCTCTGTATCCTCGTGCAGAGCTCCAGGCCACCCACAGCCAGCGTACCCAGGGATGCTTTGGCCCCTCCGTCCCTGGAGGCCGTCACCCGCTGGAAAGAGGTCAGTTGGGGGACACTGCAGACAGCCGTGGGTCTGATTTCGGCCTCCGTGCCTCTTGAGCTTTGCGATCACCTCTTTGAGCCTTTCATTTCTTCCTTTTCAATGTGTACACGGGGACCATTACGACCATCCCAGGCAGAAAGGTGAGGGAGAGGGAGGTGTCTGCTTCCGTCTCGAAGTCTGATTTCCAATGCGGAAAGCAGGAAGGAGCAGAGGCCTTAGGAAGGAGCCCCGGGGCCTCTGGGATGAAAAGAGATCCTGCTGAATTGTGGCTCTGGAACGCCCGGTGTCCACACTCCGGGAAGGTGGAGGTGCTGGGAGCGGCCTGCCTTCTCTGGTAGACCAGGGGTCCACACAGGTTTCCTTGAAAATCCACCATTTACATATATATGCATATAGATGAACATATATATGCATATATATGTATATGGTAGATCTGGCAAAAAGCTCTCTAGTGACGTCCATTTTGAGCCGGAACTGCAGACTTTCGAGTTACGGCTCACTGGCGGCAAATTCACGGCCCTCCCGGCGCCTCGGGGCTCTGAGGGCGATGCTCGGTCGTCTGCGGGTACGGGGGTACGGAAGTTGCGGAAGCACTCACTGACACTTTGAGCCCTAGAGGTACAAACGACGTCTCATTCCTCTCTGTATCCTCGTGCAGAGCTCCAGGCCACCCACAGACAGCGTACCCAGGGATGCTTTGGCCCCTCCGTCCCTGGAGGCCGTCGCCCGCTGGAAAGAGGTCAGTTGGGGACACTGCAGACAGCCGTGGGTCTGATTTCGGCCTCCGTGCCTCTTGAGCTTTGCGATCACCTCTTTGAGCCTTTCATTTCTTCATTTTGAATGCGTACACGGGGACCATTACCACCATCCCAGGCAGAAAGGTGAGGAAGAGGGAGGTGTCTGCTTCCGTCCTGAAGTCTGATTTCCAATGCGGAAAGCAGGAAGGAGCAGAGGCCTTAGGAAGGAGCCCCGGGGCCGCTGGCATGAAAAGAGATCATGCTGAATTGTGGTTCTGGAACGCCCGGTGTCCACACTCCGGGGAGGAGGAGGTGCTGGGAGCGGCCTGTCTTCTCTGGTAGACAAGGGTCCACACAGGTTTCCTTCGAAAATCCACCATATACATATATATGCATATAGATGAACATATATATGCATATATATGTATATGGTAGATCTGGCAAAAAACTCTCTAATGACGTCCATTTTGAGCCGGAACTGCAGACTTTCGAGATACGGCTCACTTGCGGCAAATTCACGGCCCTCCCGGCGCCTCGGGGCTCTGAGGGCGATGCTCGGTCGTCTGCGGGTAGTGGGGTTCAGAAGTTGCAGAAGCACTCACTGACACTTTGAGCCCCTAGAGGTACAAACGGCGTCTCATTGCTCTCTGTATCCTCAGGGTGCAGAGCTCCAGGCCACCCACAGACAGCGGACCCAGGGAGGCTTTGGCCCCTCCGTCCCTGGAGGCCGACACCCGCTGGAAAGAGGTCAGTTGGGGAC
The DNA here is from genome assembly GCF_902729225.1 of Pteropus medius. Taxonomy (NCBI): domain Eukaryota; kingdom Metazoa; phylum Chordata; class Mammalia; order Chiroptera; family Pteropodidae; genus Pteropus; species Pteropus medius. Next base: position 264 of record NW_024349361.1, on the reverse strand, counting down.
ACTGCAGACAGCTGTGGGTCTGATTTCGGCCTCCGGGCCTTATGAGCTTTGCGATCACCTCTTCGAGCCTTTCATTTCTTCATTTTGAATGCGTCCACGGGGACCATTACGACCATCCCTGGCAGAAAGGTGAGTGAGAGGGAGGTGTCTGCTTCCGCCCTGAAGTCTGATTTCCAATGCGGAAAGCAGGAAGGAGCAGAGGCCTTAGGAAGGAGCCCCGGGGCCTCTGGGATGAAAAGAGATCCTGTTGAATTGTGGCTCTGG
>NW_024349360.1:0-393 GCF_902729225.1 Pteropus medius | reverse complement strand
CGGGCAGCCGCCGGATGGGGAAAAGTTTCAGGTCTGCTAAACAGTGAGCCTCTCTGTGCCGCGAACTTCAGACTGAAGAGGGCGGACCCTGTGACACGCGCAGGGAATCGACAGGGACGCGGGAAGCCCGAGGCGTGGGATGCGTGTCGCCGTGATCGTGGCGATCGTGTCGCGGGCGTCTGCGTCTGTGCACACGCATCCGGCTGTGCACGTCAAGCGTGTGCACTTCCCTGTGTATCAGCTAGGCCTCAGCACAGCTGCGAAGAAAAGAAAGAAAACGAATGTGTTCAGAAGCGTGTTCAGTGTGAAAAACAACACTGTCAGAAGACGTGGCGTTTGTTTCTCTGCAGGGGGCGGCGAGGGGAGATGCAGACGCTGAGCTTCCTGACCAAT
>NW_024349359.1:0-5107 GCF_902729225.1 Pteropus medius | reverse complement strand
TACATATATATGCATATAGATGAATATATATATGCATATATATGTATATGGTAGCTTTGGCGAAAAGCTCTCTGGTGACGTCCATTTTGAGCCAGAATCGCAGACTTCCGAGAAAAGGCTCACTTGCGGCAAATGCACAGCCCTCCTGGGGCCTTGGGGCTCTGTGGGCGATGCTCGGTCATCTGCGGGTACTGGGGTACCGAAGTTGGAGGAGCACTCACTGACACTTTGAGCTCCTGGAGGCACAAACTACGTCTCATTCGTCTCTGTATGCTCTTGCAGGGTTCAGGGCCACCCACAGACAGCGTACCCAGGGATGCTTTGGCCCCTGCGTCCATGGCGGCCGTCACCCGCTGGAAAGAGTTCAGTTGGGGACACTGCAGACAGCTGTGGGTCTGAATTCGGCCTCCGTGCCTTAGGAGCTTTGCGATCAGCTCTTTGAGCCTTTCATTTCTTCATTTTGAATGCGTCCACGGGGACCATTACGACCATCCCAGGCAGAAAGGTGAGGGAGAGGGAGGTGTCTGCTTCCGTCCTGAAGTCTGATTTCCACTGCGAAAGCGGGAAGGAGCCGAGGCCTTAGGAAGGAGCCCCGGGGCCTCTGGGATGAAAAGAGATCATGCGGAATTGTGGCTCTGGACCGCCCGGTGTCCCCACTGCGGGGAGGTGGAGGTGCTAGGAGCGGCCTGTCTACTCTGGTAGACCAGGGGTCCACGCAGTTTTCCTTCGAAAATCCACCATATACATATATATGCATATAGATGAATATATATATGGATATATATGTATATGGTAGCTTTGGCAAAAAGCTCTCTGGTGACGTCCATTTTGAGCCAGAATCGCAGACTTCCGAGAAAAGGCTCACTTGCGGCAAATGCACAGCCCTCCGGGGCCTTGGGGCTCTGTGGGCGATGCTCGGTCATCTGCGGTACTGGGGTAGCGAAGTTGGAGGAGCACTCACTGACACTTTGAGCTCCTAGAGGTACAAAGTACGTTCCCCAAGCCTGTTCCCTGTATTCCTTCGAGCCCAGGGCCACCCATGACAGCGTACCCAGGAATGTTTTGGCCCTCCGGCCCATATGCCGTCGCTCGCTGGATAGCGTTCAGTTGGGAGACACTGCAGACAGCTGTGGGTCTGAATTCGGCCTCCGTGCCTTAGGAGCTTTGCGATCAGCTCTTGAGCCTTTCATTTCTTCATTTGGAATGCGTCCACGGGGACCATTGCGACCATCCCAGGCAGAAAGGTGAGGGAGAGGGAGGTGTCTGCTTCCGTCCTGAAGTCTGATTTCCACTGCGGAAAGCGGGAAAGAGCCGAGGCCTTAGGAAGGAGCCCCCGGGCCTCTGGGATGAAAAGAGATCATGCTGAATTGTGGCTCTGGAACGCCCGGTGTCCACACTGCGGGGAGGTGGAGGTGCTAAGAGCGGCCTGTCTTCTGTGGTAGACCAGGGGTCCACGAAGTTTTCCTTCGAAAAACCACCATATACATATATATGCATATAGATGAACATATATATGCATATATATGTATATGGTAGCTTTGGCAAAAAGCTCTCTGGTGACGTCCATTTTGGCCAGAATCGCAGACTTCCGAGAAAAGGCTCACTTGCGGCAAATGCACAGCCCTCCCGGGGCCTTGGGGCTCTGTGGGCGATGCTCGGTCATCTGCGGGTACTGGGGTAGCGAAGTTGGAGGAGCACCCACTGACACTTTGAGCTCCTAGAGGTACAAACTACGTCTCATTCGTCTCTGTATCCTCTTGCAGGGTTCACGGCCACCCACAGACAGCGTAGCCAGGGATGCTTTGCCCCCTCCGTCCATGGGGGCCGTCACCCGCTGGAAAGAGGTCAGCTGGGAGACACCGCAGACAGCCGTGGGTCTGAATTCGGCCTCCGTGCCTTAGGAGCTTTGCGATCAGCTCTCTGAGCCTTTCATTTCTTCATTTTGAATGCGTCCACGGGGACCATCACGACCATCCCAGGCAGAAAGGTGAGGGCGAGGGAGGTGTCTGCTTCCGTCCCGAAGTCCGATTTCCACTGCGGAAAGCGGGAAGGAGCCGAGGCCTTAGGAAGGAGCCCCGGGGCCTCTGGGATGAAAAGAGATCATGCTGAATTGTGGCTCTGGAACGCCCGGTGTCCACACTGCAGGGAGGTGGAGGTGCGAGGAGCGGCCTGTCTTCTGTGGTAGAGCAGGGGTCCAGGCAGTTTTCCTTCGAAAATCCACCATATACATATATATGCATATAGATGAACATATATATGCATATATATGTATATGGTAGCTTTGGCAAAAAGCTCTCTGGTGACGTTCATTTTGAGCCAGAATCGCAGACTTCCGAGAAAAGGCTCACTTGCGGCAAATGCACAGCCCTCCCGGGGCCTTGGGGCTCTGTGGGCGATGCTCGGTCATCTGCGGGTACTGGGGTAGCGAAGTTGGAGGAGCACTCACTGACACTTTGAGCTCCCAGAGGTACAAAGTACGTCTCATTCGTCTCTGTATCCTCTTGCAGGGTTCACGGCCACCCACAGACAGCGTAGCCAGGGATGCTTTGGCCCCTCCGTCCATGGGGGCCGTCACCCGCTGGAAAGAGGTCAGCTGGGAGACACTGCAGACAGCTGTGGGTCTGAATTCGGCCTCCGTGTCTTAGGAGCTTTGCGATCAGCTCTTTGAGCCTTTCATTTCTTCATTTTGAATGCGTCCACGGGGACCATTACGACCATCCCAGGCAGAAAGGTGAGGGAGAGGGAGGTGTCTGCTTCCGTCCTGAAGTCTGATTTCCAATGCGGAAAGCAGGAAGGAGCAGAGGCCTTAGGAAGGAGCCCCTGGGCCTCTGGGATGAAAGAGAAAATGCGAATTGGTGGGTTTGAACTACTCGTGTCCACACTGGCGTGGGAGGTGAAGGTGCTAGCAGCGGCCTGTCTTCTGTGGTAGACCAGGGGTCCACGCAGGTTTCCTTCGAAAATCCACCATATACATATATATGCATATAGATATATGCATATATATGTATATGGTAGCTTTGGCGAAAAGCTCTCTGGTGACGTCCATTTTGAGCCAGAATCGCAGACTTCCGAGAAAAGGCTCACTTGCGGCAAATGCACAGCCCTCCTGGGGCCTTGGGGCTCTGTGGGCGATGCTCGGTCATCTGCGGGTACTGGGGTAGCGAAGTTGGAGGAGCACTCACTGACACTTTGAGCTCCTAGAGGTACAAACTACGTCTCATTCGTCTCTGTATCCTCTCGCAGGGTTCAGGGCCACCCACAGACAGCGTACCCAGGGATGCTATGGCCCGTCCGTCCATGGCGGCCGTCGCCCGCTGGATAGCGTTCAGTTGGGAGACACTGCAGACAGCTGTGGGTCTGAATTCGGCCTCCGTGCCTTAGGAGCTTTGCGATCAGCTCTTTGAGCCTATCATTTCTTCATTTGGAATGCGTCCACGGGGACCATTGCAACCATCCCAGGCAGAAAGGTGAGGGAGAGGGAGGTGTCTGCTTCCGGCCCTGAAGTCTGATTTCCACTGGCGTGAAAGCCGGGAAGGAGCCGGAGTGTCTTTAGAAGGAGCCCCGGGGCCTCTGGGATGAAAAGAGATCATGCGGAATTGTGGCTCTGGAACGCCCGGTGTCCACACTGCGGGGAGGTGGAGGTGCTAGGAGCGGTCTGTCTACTCTGGTAGACCAGGGGTCCACGCAGTTTTCCTTCGAAAATCCACCATATACATATATATGCATATAGATGAATATATATATGCATATATATGTATATGGTAGCTTTGGCAAAAAGCTCTCTGGTGACGTGCATTTTGAGCCAGAATCGCAGACTTCCGAGAAAAGGCTCACTTGCGGCAAATGCACAGCCCTCCCGGGGCCTTGGGGCTCTGTGGGCTATGCTCGGTCATCTGCGGTGACTGGGGTACCGAAGTTGGAGGAGCACTCACTGACACTTTGAGCTCCTAGAGGTACAAACTACGTCCCATTCGTCTCTGTATGCTCTTGCAGGGTTCAGGGCCACCCACAGACAGCGTACCCAAGGATGCTTTGGCCTCTCCGTCCATGGCGGCCGTCACCCGCTGGAAAGAGTTCAGTTGGGAGACACTGCAGACAGCTGTGGGTCTGAATTCGGCCTCCGTGCCTTAGGAGCTTTGCGATCAGCTCTTTGAGCCTTTCATTTCTTCATTTGGAATGTGTCCACGGGGACCATTACGACCATCCCAGGCAGAAAGGTGAGGGAGAGGGAGGTGTCTGCTTCCGTCCTGAAGTCTGATTTCACTGCGGAAAGCGGGAAGGAGCCGAGGCCTTAGGAAGGAGCCCCGGGGCCTCTGGGATGAAAAGAGATCATGCGGAATTGTGGCTCTGGAACGCCCGGTGTCCCCACTGCAGGGAGGTGGAGGTGCTAGGAGCGGCCTGTCTTCTGTGGTAGACCAGGGGTCCACGCAGGTTTCCTTCGAAAATCCACCATATACACATATATGCATATAGATGAACATATATATGCATATATGTGTATATGGTAGCTTTGGCAAAAAGCTCTCTGGTGACGTCCATTTCGAGCCAGAAACGCAGACTTCCGAGGAAAGGCTCACTTGCGGCAAATGCACAGCCCTCCTGGGGCCTTGGGGCTCTGTGGGCGATGCTCGGTCATCTGCGGGTACTGGGGTAGCGAAGTTGGAGGAGCACTCACTGACACTTTGAGCTCCTAGAGGTCCAACCACGCCTCATCTGCCTCTGTATCCCTCTCGCAGGGTTCAGGGCCACCCACACAGCGTGGCCAGGGATGCTTTGGCCCCTCCGTCCATGGGGGCCGTCACCCGCTGGAAAGAGGTCAGCTGGGAGACACTGCAGACAGCTGTGGGTCTGAATTCGGCCTCCGTGCCTTAGGAGCTTTGGCATCAGCTCTCTGAGCCTTTCATTTCTTCATTTTGAATGCGTCCACGGGGACCATCACGACCATCCCAGGCAGAAAGGTGAGGGCGAGGGAGGTGTCTGCTTCCGTCCTGAAGTCTGATTTCCACCGCGGAAAGCGGGAAGGAGCCGAGGCCTTAGGAAGGAGCCCCGGGGCCTCTGGGATGAAAAGAGATCATGCTGAATTGTGGCTCTGGAACGCCCGGTGTCC
>NW_024349358.1:0-357 GCF_902729225.1 Pteropus medius | reverse complement strand
CAGGGCTGGTCTGCGCTGACATTAAGGAATGGGTGTCGTTCAGTCTGTTGGGGTGCTGGTGTCATTGCGCGTCTATAGGAGGTGTTCTTACTTAGCTCTGGGGGCGGTGGGGGGGCGCCCTGCGGGAAACTCCCAGCGTTTCTGGGGCTCTCCACTGTCCCCGACCAGCCAGCCCCCCTGACCCCAGACAGGCAGAACTAGAGAGCGCCTGGCCCAGCCCTTCCCACTGTGCAGCTGGGGAACCGAGGTTCAGAAGGCCATGTGGATGCCCAAGGTCATAGCGAACCCCTGCCATTCCATAATGCATCTCCCATCCACTAACTCTTTGCCATTTATTCACCAATATATCGCTTTACT
>NW_024349357.1:0-325 GCF_902729225.1 Pteropus medius | reverse complement strand
TTTTTTTTTTTTTTTTTTTTTTTTTTTTTTTTTTTTTTTTTTTTTTTTTTTTTTTTTTTTTTTTTTACTTACAAATCTAACTTATAATATTCAGATGTTCTCTTTTTTTTATGTGTTAAAGAAAATTCAGTTTCCAACAGAATTTGTACATTTCTTCTGAGATGTTAGATATATAGCCAAAGTTGTTCAAAACACCTTTCCCTCCTTTATCATCTTTTTGAGCTCTGTGGAATCTGTAGAGATAGTCCTTTTTTAATTCTCAGTGTTGGTATTTTGTGATTTTCCTCTTTATGATAAATTGTTCTTGGAATTTACTGTTTTTGTT
>NW_024349356.1:0-537 GCF_902729225.1 Pteropus medius | reverse complement strand
GCTGGTCTCCCTGAGCTTGTCAGGTTTAGTATATGACCCTTTTGTCCACAAATCGAAACTTGGCATTCTAAAACAGTGACCAAGCTAGACAGTGCAGCCAGTTAATTTTTCTCAGACATTTCTTTCTCTTTTTCTCTACCAACTGCATTTTTTTTTTTTAAAGAATGAAGGGCATCTTATCACTAAATTATAAATGTGTAAAACACTTTCTTAGAGTGTATTGCTTTGCGATCAAAATTTATTCAAGGTATCCAGTCTACAAGGATCCAGTCTACCTTTTTCCATCAGTAGAAAGGTATCCAGTCTACCTTTTTCCATCATCAGTAGAAAGACAGCACAGAGAAGCAGTAAAGACACCTAAAAGTACATCTAGAAATCAGGGGGAAATGTTTTTGAATTCTAGAAAATGAAAATAAGGAATGAGAAGGGTAGGATGCCTAGGCTAGTCTTATGACTGTTGACCACATCCTATATGCAAAATCAGTTCATCTTGATCAAATGTCTTGTGCCCAGATGACTGAGCTTGGGGGGTGGGAG
>NW_024349355.1:0-1474 GCF_902729225.1 Pteropus medius | reverse complement strand
TTTCAGGGTGGATGTGGCATGAGAAGGGGTGTCTGTCGTCTTGCCTGTCTGTGTAGTGGCTGCAGTGGAGGACGGTGTTTCTGAGCTCGTGGCTGTCGTGTACGAAACCGTTATAGTGGATGCCACGGTGGATTCGGCGTTTGTGTGGATTGGTGTAGGGCTTGTTACAGGTGAGCTGGGACTCAGTGTCTGAGTGGTCATGGTACTGCTGCTGTCTGTGGAGCCTGCAGATGTCACTAGACTGCTTGTAGGGAGGGATGGAATTGGACTGCTCTGGGTTACTGTGAGTCTGTTTTCTTGAGTAGGCGTGCTGACTGAGATTGTAGTCACACTGAGTGTTGTTTTCGCATTGGTGGTGGTAGGGAATGATGTGAAGATACTTGTGGGGGTTCCCGACATACTGGAAGGAATGAGTGTTGAGGTGAGTTCATTCATATCAGTCGGATACCCAGTGGTACCTGTGTATGTGGGAGTAGTTGTTTGCCTAGTGGTGGTAGGGATTTCTGTGCTAACATAAGATGGGATACTGGTCATTGATGTCCGCACGGTGCCAGGAGTAGAGGAAACTGGCCTCAGTGTAGATGAGGATGTAATGGTGGTGGAGTAGCTGTTTGAAGAGGTGACGGCCAGAGTACGTTGTGTTCTGGCCGGGGAGGAGGTTGTTGCCATGTCAGTGGTAGAAGTCATGACCCTTTCCGTAGTGTGATCAGCAGAGGACGTTGCTGTGATCGAGGTGACAGATGGCGAAGTGTCAGTGTGAGTGCCAATCTCTGTCGTGCTCATGCTGACATGAGTAGTGGGATAAACAGGGCTGGACATTGACATCATAGAAGGGAGTGAGGTGATCAAGGTGGACACGGGGGTTGTGGTTGTCATCCTAGTGTGACCAGGCTGTGTGGTAGAGAAATGTGGAGAGGTCAGAGGCACACTTGTGGTTGATGTCAAGGTAAGGGTGGTCACTGGAATAGAAGTGATAGAAGTGGGGGAACTGACAGCGTTTGTGGGAGTTGTCGAAAATGTCAGTGGAAGAGTAGACATTAGCTCTGTTGTGAGAGACTCTGCAGAGGAATCACTGGTGTGACTAGCGGTGGTTTTCAGGGTGGTTGTGGCATGAGAAGGTGTGTCTGTCATCTTGCCTGTCTGTGTAGTGGCTGCAGTGGAGGACGGTGTTTCTGTGCTTGTGGCTGTCGTGTACGAAACTGTTATAGTGGATGCCACGGTGGTTTCGGCGTTTGTGTGGAGTGATGTAGGGCTCATTGCAGGTGAGGTGGGACTCAGTGTCTGAGTGGCCATGGTACTGCTGCTGGCTGTGGAGCCTGCAGATGTCACTAGACTGTTTGTAGTGAGCGATGGAGTTGGACTGCTCTGGGTGACTGTGAGTGTGTTTGCTTGAGTAGGCATGCTGACTGTGGTTGTAGTCACACTGAGTGTTGTTTTCGCATTGGTGGTGGTAGGGAAAGATGTGAAGATATTT
>NW_024349354.1:0-7792 GCF_902729225.1 Pteropus medius | reverse complement strand
GAACCCTGCAAGAGGATACAGAGACGAATGAGACGTAGTTTGTACCTCTTGGAGCTCAAAGTGTGAGTGAGTGCTCCTCCAACTTCGCTACCCCAGTACCCGCAGATGACCGAGCATCGCCCACAGAGCCCCAAGGCCCCGGGAGGGCTGTGCATTTGCCGCAAGTGAGCCTTTTCTTTGAAGTCTGCGATTCTGGCTCGAAATGGACGTCACCAGAGAGCTTTTTGCCAAAGCTACCATATACATATATATGCATATATATGTTCATCTATATGTATATATATGTATATGGTGGATTTTCGAAGGAAACCTGCCTGGACCCCTGCTCTACCACAGGAGACAGGCCGCTCCTCGCACCTCCACCTCCCCGCAGTGTGGACACCGGGCGTTCCACAGCCACAATTCAGCATGATCTCTTTTCATCCCAGAGGCCCCGGGCTCCTTCCGAAGGCCTCGGCTCCTTCCCGCTTTCCTCAGTGGAAATCAGACTTCAGGACGGAAGCAGACACCTCCCTCGCCCTCACCTTTCTGCCTGGGATGGTCGCGATGGTCCCCGTGGACGCATTCAAAATGAAGAAATGAAAGGCTCAGAGAGCTGATCGCAAAGCTCCCAAGGCACGGAGGCCGAATTCAGACCCACAGCTGTCTGCAGTGTCTCCCAGCTGACCTCTTTCCAGCGGGTGACGGCCCCATGGACGGAGGGGCCAAAGCATCCCTGGCTACGCTGTCTGTGGGTGGCCGTGAACCCTGCAAGAGGATACAGAGACGAATGAGACGTAGTTTGTACCTCTAGGAGCTCAAAGTGTTACTGAGTGCTCCTCCAACTTCGCTACCCCAGTACCCGCAGATGACCGAGCATCGCCCACAGAGCCCCAAGGCCCCGGGAGGGCTGTGCATTTGCCGCAAGTGAGCCTTTTCTCGGAAGTCTGCCATTCTGGCTCGAAATGGACGTCACCAGAGAGCTTTTTGCCAAAGCTACCATATACATATATATGCATATATATGTTCATCTATATGCATATATATGTATATGGTGGATTTTCGAAGGAAACCTGCCTGGACCCCTGCTCTACCACAGAAGACAGGCTGCTCCTCGCAACTCCACCTCCCCGCAGTGTGGACACCGGGCGTTCCAGAGCCACAATTCAGCATGATCTCTTTTCATCCCAGAGGCCCCGGGGCTCCTTCCTAAGGCCTCGGCTCCTTCCCGCTTTCCGCAGTGAAATCAGACTTCAGGACGGAAGCAGACACCTCCCTCGCCCTCACCTTTCTGCCTGGGATGGTCGTGATGGTCCCCGTGGACGCATTCAAAATGAAGAAATGAAAGGCTCAGAGAGCTGATCGCAAAGTTCCTAAGGCACGGAGGCCGAATTCAGACCCACAGCTGTCTGCAGTGTCTCCCAGCTGACCTCTTTCCAGCGGGTGACGGCCCCCATGGACGGAGGGGCCAAAGCATCCCTGGCTACGCTGTCTGTGGGTGGCCGTGAACCCTGCAAGAGGACACAGAGACGAATGAGACGTAGTTTGTACCTCTAGGAGCTCAAAGTGTCAGTGAGTGCTCCTCCAACTTCGCTACCCCAGTACCCGCAGATGACCTAGCATCGCCCACAGAGCCCCAAGGCCCCGGGAGGGCTGTGCATTTGCCGCAAGTGAGCCTTTTCTCGGAAGTCTGCTATTCTGGCTCGAAATGGACGTCACCAGAGAGCTTTTCGCCAAAGCTACCATATACATATATATGCATATATATATTCATCTATATGCATATATATGTATATCGTGGATTTTCGAAGGAAACCTGCGTGGACCCCTGGTCTACCACAGAAGACAGGCCGCTCCTAGCACCTCCACCTCCCCGCAGTGTGGACACTGGGTGTTCCAGAGCCACAATTCAGCATGATCTCTTTTCATCCCAGAGGCCCCGGGGCTCCTTCCTAAGGCCTCGGCTCCTTCCCGCTTTCCGCAGTGGAAATCAGACTTCAGGACGGAAGCAGACACCTCCCTCGCCCTCACCTTTCTGCTGGGATGGTCGTGATGGTCCCCGTGGACGCATTCAAATGAAGAAATGAAAGGCTCAGAGAGCTGATCGCAAAGCTCCTAAGGCACGGAGGCCGAATTCAGACCCACAGCTGTCTGCAGTGTCTCCCAACTGAACTCTTTCCAGCGGGTGACGGCCGCCATGGACGCAGGGGCCAAAGCATCCCTGGGTATGCTGTCTGTGGGTGGCCCTGAACCCTGCAAGAGCATACAGAGACGAATGGGACGTAGTTTGTACGTCTAGGAGCTCAAAGTGTCAGTTAGTGCTCCTCCAACTTCGGTACCCCAGTCCCCGCAGATGACCGAGCATCGCCCACAGAGCCCCAAGGCCCCGGGAGGGCTGTGCATTTGCCGCAAGTGAGCCTTTTCTCGGAAGTCTGCGATTCTGGCTCAAAATGGACGTCACCAGAGAGCTTTTTGCCAAAGCTACCATATACATATATATGCATATATGTGTTCATCTATATGCATATATATGTATATGGTGGATTTTCGAAGGAAACCTGCGTGGACCCCTGCTCTACCACAGAAGACAGGCCGCTCCTCGCACCTCCACCTCCCCGCAGTGTGGACACCGGGCGTTCCAGAGCCACAATTCAGCATGATCTCTTTTCATCCCAGAGGCCCCGGGGCTCCTTCCTAAGGCCTCGGCTCCTTCCCGCTTTCCGCAGTGGAATCAGACTTCAGGACGGAAGCAGACACCTCCCTCTCCCTCACCTTTCTGCCTGGGAAGGTCGTAATGGTCCCCGTGGACGGATTCAAAATGAAGAAATGAAAGGCTCAAAGAGCTGATCGCAAAGCTCCTAAGGCACGGAGGCCGAATTCAGACCCACAGCTGTCTGCAGTGTCTCCCAACTGAACTCTTTCCAGTGGGTGACGGCCGCCATGGACGCAGGGGCCAAAGCATCCCTGGGTACGCTGTCTGTGGGTGGCCCTGAACCCTGCAAGAGCATACAGAGACGAATGGGACGTAGCTTGTACCTCTAGGAGCTCAAAGTGTCAGTGAGTGCTCCTCCAACTTCGGTACCCCAGTCCCCGCAGATGACCGAGCATCGCCCACAGAGCCCCAAGGCCCCGGGAGGGCTGTGCATTTGCCGCAAGTGAGCCTTTCTCGGAAGTCTGCGATTCTGGCTCAAAATGGACGTCACCAGAGAGCTTTTCGCCAAAGCTACCATATACATATATATGCATATATATATTCATCTATATGCATATATATGTATATGGTGGATTTTCAAAGGAAACCTGCGTGGAACCCTGGTCTACCACAGAAGACAGGCCGCTCCTAGCACCTCCACCTCCCCGCAGTGTGGACACCGGGCGTTCCAGAGCCACAATTCAGCACGATCTCTTTTCATCCCAGAGGCCGCGGGGCTCCTTCCTAAGGCCTCGGCTCCTTCCCGCTTTCCGCAGTGGAAATCAGACTTCAGGACGGAAGCAGACACCTCCCTCTCCTCACCTTTCTGCCTGGGATGGTCGTAATGGTCCCCGTGGACGCATTCAAAATGAAGAAATGAAAGGCTCAAAGAGCTGATCGCAAAGCTCCTAAGGCACGGAGGCCGAATTCAGACCCACAGCTGTCTGCAGTGTCTCCCAATTGAACTCTTTCCAGCGGGTGACGGCCGCCATGCACGCAGGGGCCAAAGCATCCCTGGGTACGCTGTCTGTGGGTGGCCCTGAACCCTGCAAGAACATACAGAGACGAATGAGACGTACTTTGTACCTCTAGGAGCTCAAAGTGTCAGTGAGTGCTCCTCCAACTTCGGTACCCCAGTATCCGCAGATGACCGAGCATCGCCCACAGAGCCCCAAGGCCCCGGGAGGGCTGTGCATTTGTCGCAAGTGAGCCTTTTCTCGGAAGTCTGCGATTCTGGCTCAAAAGGGACGTCACCAGAGAGCTTTTTTGTGAAATAGGTGTTAATTCATATACATATATATATACCATTCACATGCATATATGTATATGGTGGATTTTCTCAAGGAAACCCATGCAGACCCGGTGGTTCACAGAAGATTGTGGTCAGCCTCCTCCTAGCAGTTCTCCACCTCCCGCAGCAGTGTGACATCAAGGTTCCAGAGCCACAATTCAGCATGATCTCTTTTCATCCCAGAGGCCCCGGGGCTCCTTCCTAAGGCCTCTGCTCCTTCCTGCTTTCCGCATTGGAAATCAGACTTCAGGACGGAAGCAGACACCCTCCTCTCCCTCACCTTTCTGCCTGGGATGGTCGTAATGGTCCCCGTGGACGCATTCAAAATGAAGAAATGAAAGGCTCAAAGAGCTGATCGCAAAGCTCCAAAGGCACAGAGGCCGAATTCAGACCCACAGCTGTCTGTAGTGTCTCCCAACTGAACTGTTTCCAGCGGGTGACGGCCGCCATGGACGCAGGGGCCAAAGCATCCCTGGGTACGCTGTCTGTGGGTGGCCCTGAACCCTGCAAGAGCATACAGAGACGAATGGGACGTAGTTTGTACCTCTAGGAGCTCAGTGTCAGTGAGTGCTCCTCCAACTTCGGTACCCCAGTCCCGGCAGATGACCGAGCATCGCCCACAGAGCCCCAAGGCCCCGGGAGGGCTGTGCATTTGCCGCAAGTGAGCCTTTTCTCGGAAGTCTGCGATTCTGGCTCAAATGGACGTCACCAGAGAGCTTTTTGCCAAAGCTACCATATACATATATATGCATATATATGTTCATCTATAAGCATATATATGTATATGGTGGATTTTCGAAGGAAACCTGCGTGGACACCTGGTCTACCACAGAAGACAGGCCGCTCCTTGCACCTCCACCTCCCCGCAGTGTGGACACCGGGCGTTCCAGAGCCACAATTCAGCATGATCTCTTTTCATCCCAGAGGCCCCTGGGCTCCTTCCTAAGGCCTCTGCTCCTTCCCGCTTTCCGCAGTGGAAATCAGACTTCAGGACGGAAGCAGACACCTCCCTCGCCCTCACCTTTCTGCCTGGGATGGTCGTGATGGTCCCCGTGGACGCATTCAAAATGAAGAAATGAAAGGCTCAGAGAGCTGATCGCAAAGCTCCTAAGGCACGGAGGCCGAATTCAGACCCACAGTTGTCTGCAGTGTCTCCCAGCTGACCTCTTTCCAGCGGGTGACGGCCCCCATGGACGGAGGGGCCAAAGCATCCCTGGCTACGCTGTGTGTGGGTGGCCCTGAACCCTGCAAGAGGATACAGAGACGAATGAGACGTAGTTTGTACCTCTAGGAGCTCAAAGTGTCAGTGAGTGCTCCTCCAACTTCGCTACCCCAGTACCCGCAGATGACCGAGCATCGCCCACAGAGCCCCAAGGCCCCTGGAGGGCTGTGCATTTGCCGCTAGTGAGCCTTTTCTCGGAAGTCTGCGATTCTGGCTCGAAATGGACGTCACCAGAGAGCTTTTTGCCAAAGCTACCATATACATATATATGCATATATCTGTTCATCTATATGCATATATATGTATATGGTGGATTTTCGAAGGAAACCTGTGTGGACCCTGGTCTACCAGAGAAGACAGGCCGCTCCCAGCACCTCCACCTCCCCGGAGTGTGGACACCGGGCGTTCCAGAGCCACAATTCAGCATGATCTCTTTTCATCCCAGAGGCCCCGGGCTCCTTCCTAAGGCCTCGGCTCCTTCCCGCTTTCCGCAGTGGAAATCAGACTTCAGGACGGAAGCAGACACCTCCCTCTCCCTCACCTTTCTGCCTGGGATGGTCGTAATGGTCCCCGTGGACGCATTCAAAATGAAGAAATGAAAGGCTCCAAGAGCTGATATCAAAGCTCCTAAGGCACGGAGGCCGAATTCAGACCCACAGCTGTCTGCAGTGTCTCCAACTGAACTCTTTCCAGCGGGTGACGGCCGCCATGGACGCAGGGGCCAAAGCATCCCTGGGTACGCTGTCTGTGGGTGGCCCTGAACCCTGCAAGAGCATACACAGACGAATGAGACGTAGTTTGTACCTCTAGGAGCTCAAAGTGTCAGTGAGTGCTCCTCCAACTTCGGTACCCCAGGACCCGCAGATGACCGAGCATCGCCTACAGAGCCCCAAGGCCCGGGGAGGGCTGTGCATTTGCCGCAAGTCAGCCTTTTCTAGGAAGTCTGCGATTCTGGCTCGAAATGGACGTCACCAGAGAGCTTTTTGCCAAAGCTACCATATACATATATATGCATATATATGTTCATCTACATGCATATATATGTATATGGTGGATTTTCGAAGGAAACCTGCCTGGACCCCTGCTCTACCACAGAAGACAGGCCGCTCCTCGCACCTCCACCTCCCCGCAGTGTGGACACCGGGCGTTCCAGAGCCACACCAGCATGATCTCTTTTCATCCCAGAGGCCCCGGGGCTCCTTCCTAAGGCCTCGGCTCCTTCCCGCTTTCCGCAGTGGAAATCAGACTTCAGGACGGAAGCAGACACCTCCTCTCCCTCACCTTTCTGCCCGGGATGGTCGTAATGGTCCCCGTGGACGCATTCAAAATGAAGAAATGAAAGGCTCAAAGAGCTGATCGCAAAGCTCCTAAGGCACTTGGGAGAGTCGGACCAGACCCACAGCGTCTGCAGTGCTCCCACTGAACTCTTCCAGCTGGTGATCTGCCGCCATGGACGCAGGGGGCCAAAGCATCCCTGGGTAATGCTGTCTGTGGTTGGGTTCCCTGAACCCTGCAAGAGCATACAGAGACGAATGGGACGGCACGCCGTTTGTACTCTAGGAGCTCAAAGTGTCAGTGAGTGCCCTTCCAACTTCGGTACCCCAGTCTCCGCAGAAGACCGAGCATTGCCCACAGAGCCCCAAGGCCCCGGGAGGGCTGTGCATTTCCCACAAGTGAGCCTTTTCTCGGAAGTCTGCGATTCTGGCTCAAAATGGACGTCACCAGAGAGCTTTTTGCCAAAGCTACCATATACATATATGTTCATCTATATGCATATATATGTATATGGTGGATTTTCGAAGGAAACCTGCGTGGACCCCTGGTCTACCACAGAAGACAGGCCGCTCCTAGCACCTCCACCTCCCCGCAGTGTGGACACCGGGCGTTCCAGAGCCACAATTCAGCATGATCTCTTTTCATCCCAGAGGCCCCGGGGCTCCTTCCTAAGGCCTCGGCTCCTTCCCGCTTTCCGCAGTGGAAATCAGACTTCAGGACGGAGCAGACACCTCCCTCTCCCTCACCTTTCTGCCTGGGATGGTCGTAATGGTCCCCGTGGACGCATTCAAAATGAAGAAATGAAAGGCTCAAAGAGCTGATCGCAAAGCTCCTAAGGCACGGAGGCTGAATTCAGACCCACAGCTGTCTGCAGTGTCTCCCAGCTGACCTCTTTCCAGCGGGTGACGGCCCCCATGGACGGAGGGACCAAATCATCCCTGGCTACGCTGTCTGTGGTTGGCCGTGAACCCTGCAAGAGGATACAGAGACGAATGAGACGTAGTTTGTACCTCTAGGAGCTCAAAGTGTCAGTGAGTGCTCCTCCAACTTCGCTACCCCAGTACCCGCAGATGACCGAGCATCGCCCACAGAGCCCCAAGGCCCCGGAGGGCTGTGCATTTGCCGCAAGTGAGCCTTTTCTCGGAAGTCTGCGATTCTGGCTCGAAATGGACGTCACCAGAGAGCTTTTTGCCAAAGCTACCATATACATATATATGCATATATATGTTCATCTATATGCATATATATGTATATGGTGGATTTTCGAAGGAAACCTGCGTGGACCCCCGGTCTACCACAGAAGACAGGCCGCTCCTAGCACCTCCACCTCCCC
>NW_024349353.1:0-962 GCF_902729225.1 Pteropus medius | reverse complement strand
AGCCTTTTTCAATTTAAGGAGTTTTACAGGCTTGAGAACCTTGAGGAGTAGGCCCTATCTGTGCCTCACACAAAACCTTTTTTATATGTGCTTCTAGCAACTATCAAGCATGTGAACAGCGGATGAAAATCTCATGGGAGGGGTTCATGCAGGATTCCCAACACTTAGTAGATGCTGGATTTCTGTCTTCCCTGTGAGCATTTGACTCTCTAGGAAGGTCTAGGGCATGATTTGCCAATCATGAACATCCATGGGGTTCCGACTCCCACTGATCTGCCCTGGCTTTCTGACTGAATGGATTCTCAGGACAGTGTCTGGATAATTTTCTAGACCTCTTTTTGACGTCTTCACCAAATTTCATTCTTGATCTTCATAGCTCATTTCCTGAACCTTCACTGGGAAGCTGGCTGAGGCCCTGTGTAGGTCTGATCCTCTCCACATTATGCCCCACATCCTTACCCAGGTCCATTATTGGTGGGATCATTGCTGGATGCCTGTATCATATTTTCTCTGCATCTGGGTTGCTTTTACCTTTTACTGCAGAGGGCTAAAATGTCCCCTGCTTGCCCTGTGCCTGATGTGCCTGTAGGAATTCTCCCTTGAGCTGTGGAAGTTCCAGAGATAATTGCATCCAGTGGGGCAGGCGAGCCACGTGTATATGCTGCATGAACCTTGCTGAAGGTGTTCCTCCAATTGCTCCAGAATCTCAGGGTTGATCACATCCTCAAAAGCAAGGGAGACTGGCCTGGGAGTATGAGAGGCCTCATTGTCCTGGGAAAGGTTGGGATTGAGTTGGCTAAAAGCCGCTTGAGATTTTTCTCACCAGAAAGGTAAACATCTTTCCCTTTCTAATTGCTTTTTCCAAAAGTGAGGTTCCAGGTCTTGAATTGAAAATGGGATAAAAGTTTGTGCCTTATCGTGGGATGTAGGACAAGATACCCCAGAGGTCCTTGCTTACGGGT
>NW_024349352.1:0-466 GCF_902729225.1 Pteropus medius | reverse complement strand
ATGCTAAAATTCATATGGTGCCACAACAGACCCCGAAGAGCCAGATCAATACTGAGAAAAAGGAACAAAGCTGGCAGCATGGCACGTCCCGATTTCAAATCATACTACAAAGCTAGAGTGTGTGTGGTTTTTTGAGAACCTTTCCATTATTGCATGTAAGTTATCTAATTTGATGGCATTAAGTTGTTCATAATATTCCCATATAACTGTTTTAAATTCTGTTGGGTCAATAATGATGACCAATTTCTTATTCCTGATTTTGGTAATCTGTCTTTTTCTTGATTAGTCTAGCTAAGTATTTGTCAATTTTCTTGATCTTTCAAAAACCAACTTCTGGGCTCACTCATTTTCTGTTTGTGTCTCTTCTATGTGATTGATTTCTCCTCTACTCTTTATTTTCTTTCTTCTGCTTGCTTTGGGTTTAGCCTCCCTCCTCACCACCCTCCCTTTTGTCCGTCTGTCCGTC
>NW_024349351.1:0-484 GCF_902729225.1 Pteropus medius | reverse complement strand
GGTCGTTGGACGTCCGCAGAGTCCCTCGCGGCTCTTTCTCCAGTGCCCCGCCTGTTTCCTTAGCGCCCCGCAGTCTCTCGCAGTTCTCCGCTCAGCTCCTCAAGTTCCTTCCCGGGCTTCATGCCAGGTCCCCTCGCGGCTCCGGAGTCAGGCGCCACGCAGCTGCACGCGCCCCGTTTCCTGCGGTTCCGCACGCGGCCTGCCACGCAGCTCTGCACGCGCTGCCCCAAAGGCGGCCGCTCCTCACGTGGCTCCTCGCAGTGGCTCGCACGGGTCGCTCACAGGCCCCCGTCCCGCTCCCGTCTCGCACGCCTCCCCTCACAGCGCCTCACACGCTCCACACGCTTCCTCCCGGGTCCCCACGTGGTCCACACGGAGGCGGTCACGGTTTCTCGCACTCCGTCACGGTCCCCGCACACGGTTCCGCCAGTTCCTCACAGCCCCCCACGTTCCCTCGTCATTCAGCACAGCTCCTCCCAGTCCC
>NW_024349350.1:0-736 GCF_902729225.1 Pteropus medius | reverse complement strand
GATGCTCGGTCACCTGCGGGTACTGGGGTACCGAAGTTGGAGGAGCACTCACTGACACTTTGAGCTCCTAGAGGTACAAACTACGTCCCATTCGTCTCTGTATGCTCTTGCAGGGTTCAGGGCCACCCACAGACTGTGTACCCAGGGATGCTTTGGCCCCTGCGTCCATGGCGGCCGTCACCCGCTGGAAAGAGTTCAGTTGGGAGACACTGCAGACAGCTGTGGGTCTGAATTCGGCCTCCGAGCCTTAGGAGGTTTGCGATCAGCTCTTTGAGCCTTTCATTTCTTCATTTTGAATGCGTCCACGGGGACCATTACGACCATCCCAGGCAGAAAGGTGAGGGAGAGGGAGGGGTCTGCTTCTGTCCTCAAGTCTGATTTTCACTGCGGAAAGCGGGAAGGAGCCGAGGCCTTAGGAAGGAGCCCCGGCCCTCTGGGATGAAAAGAGATCATGCTGAATTGTGGCTCTGGAACGCCCGGTGTCCACACTGCGGGGAGGTGGAGGTGCTATGAGCGGCCTGTCTGCTGTGGTAGACCAGGGGTCCACGCAGGTTTCCTTCGAAAATCTACCATATACATATATATGCATATAGATGAACATATATATGCATGTATATGAATATGGTAGCTTTGGCAAAAATCTCTCTGGTGACGTCCATTTTGAGCCAGAATCGCAGACTTCCGAGAAAAGGCTCACTTGTGGCAAATGCACAGCCCTCCCGGGGCCTTGGAGCTC
>NW_024349349.1:0-506 GCF_902729225.1 Pteropus medius | reverse complement strand
GCATGGAGGAGACGATCGCTAACTTTAAAAATTTATAAATTCATAAATACGAGGTAAGCTCCACCAAGTCCTAGTTTCTGCATATCTAAAATGGGTTAATACCAAGGAATATCTATTCTGTGGGGCCACAGCAAAGATGAAACGAGGCAATATGTACAAAGCCCTTGGCTTAATACAAATCAATAAAAATTGTACAGCTACAACTATTACTATGCTTACTACTAATGAGTGGCTTCACCAGTTACTAGTTCTGTGACCTTGGGCAATTTTATTTAACTTCCTCACATTTCAGGTTTTCCATCTGTAAAGCTGGATAACAAAAATTCTTAAAGAAAAAGATCAAATGAGTTAATATGTAGAAAGTGTTTGGAGTTAATATATAGAAAGTGTTTGGAGTTAATATGTAGAAAGTGTTTGGAGTTAATATGTAGAAAGTGTTTGGAACAATGCTGGCACACAGTTAGAGTTTGATAAATGTTATTTGCTAGTAATGATTATTATTTTGC
>NW_024349348.1:0-674 GCF_902729225.1 Pteropus medius | reverse complement strand
ATCCTGGCTGTCTGTCCAATAGCTACAGACACTGCTGGTGGCTGAGACACATTAGAAGAGGCCACAGAACCTGTAAGAGAAGAGAGGAGAGGTGAGTGTGAGTGTGAGGGTCTCATTCCCAGAGGGTACACACCCTGCAGCATTCCCCGTGCTGAGCTGAAAATGAGATACAGGTTGCTCCCTGGTTTCCCTTAATGCCGAGTCTAGGCAGAAGCACCTGTACAGAGAGTGAGCAGGGGGAGCAGAAGGGTCCAGGCCATAGTGGAGACACCCCAGCCTCTGCCTATGTGCCCTTAGCTGGGATGTGGCACCCAGGCTGCCCTTATACTCTGTAAGATGGGGTCCTCATGCAAATCCACTTCCTGGGAGGCAGATGTAGATGGGGGCGGGCTCATAACAACCGTAGCACAGAAGCCTGGAAACAGATACAGAAATGAGGCTGGATGCATCAGAGTCAAAACAAATGTCCCTCAGGACTGTGCTTTGAGGGGAATATCAGGCAAGGGAATCCCTGAGTGCCCTGAGACACTCTGACCAGTGGGGGAATCCAGGGGCCAGCGGTAGAAGGTAACCCAGTCCGTGGTGGGGAGGGGTTTCCAGGCTCTCTGCACTGCGGCCGCCCTGCTGGGACTGGCCGCTCCAAGCTCTAGTGTTATCCTCTCTGCTTGCAGCTC
>NW_024349347.1:0-412 GCF_902729225.1 Pteropus medius | reverse complement strand
GCGGAAAGCGGGAAGGAGCCGAGGCCTTAGGAAGGAGCCCCGGGGCCTCTGGGATGAGAAGAGATCATGCGGAATTGTGGCTCTGGAACGCCCGGTGTCCCCACTGCGGGGAGGTGGAGGTGCTAGGAGCGGCCTGTCTTCTGTGGTAGACCAGGGGTCCACGCAGGTTTCCTTCGAAAATCCACCATATACACGTATATGCATATAGATGAACATATATATGCATATACGTGTATATGGTAGCTTTGGCAAAAAGCTCTCTGGTGACGTCCATTTCGAGCCAGAATAGCAGACTTCCGAGAAAAGGCTCACTTGCGGCAAATGCACAGCCCTCCCGGGGCCTTGGGGCTCTGTGGGCGATGCTCGGTCTTATGCGGAGACTGGGGTACGGAAGTTGGAGGAGCACTCACTG
>NW_024349346.1:0-760 GCF_902729225.1 Pteropus medius | reverse complement strand
ATTTATCTTATTATATATAGATATATCTCATGATTAGCTTATTGATCATAGCATAATAAGAGATTAGCATGCATTCACCCAGATGTGCTATCCTCCAATACATGTAATACATCTTCGTGAGCATATGTGAAAAGTATACGTTCAGGCTATTTTTTAGGATTTTTGAGGAGCAAAAAGACAATTTTTTTTTTCATTTTCCATACCTTTTTGGTTCTTTAGAGACACATATGTCCTTTTTGTTTTACTATCAGGTTTTAGAAATAATTTTTGAATATGAAAGTAATGTATTGAATGTTTTTAAGTTAATTGTTCCTTTTGAGAGCCCTGTCTCTCTATTTCTCATTTCAAGCATTTTATTTACTATCCTTATTTTGTTTGAACTGAGTGGCTAAGGTATATAAACATAGAGAAGAACTCTAAGTATCCTGTTGCAGAACAGAAAAATAGGGCCTTAAATGGTAATTCTAGACTGGCAAGATGAATAAACATGATCCAGTCTCTTGTTGTACACTCTGGAGTGTTGAATTCTCCTATTAGAGAGAATTATCATGGAGTGTTGAATTCTCCTATTAGAGAGAATTATCATCTCCTACTAGCCAGAATTATCATGAAGGGAAGCCTAACTTCCAGGATGTGCTTAATTTCCTAAGTGGGGCCGTAGTCAAGAGGTTTCTCAGGGGACAGGATCAAATAATGAGATCTCTAGGAGTTTAAAGGCTTTTGGTGGGTTGCATTGGTACATTTGTTCATTGGAAATTTT
>NW_024349345.1:0-436 GCF_902729225.1 Pteropus medius | reverse complement strand
GAAACCTGCGTGGACCCCTGGTCTACCACAGAAGACAGGCCGCTGCTAGCACCTCCACCTCCCCGCAGTGTGGACACCGGGCGTTCCAGAGCGACAATTCAGGATGATCTCTTTTCATCCCAGAGGCCCCGATGCTCTTTCCTCAGGCACGGCTCCTTCCCGATTTCCGCAGTGGAAATCAGACTTCAGGACGGAAGCAGACACCTCCCTCTCCCTCACCTTTCAGCCTGGGATGGTCGTAATTGTCCCCGTGGACGCATTCAAAATGAAGAAATGAAAGGCTCAAAGAGCTGATCGCAAAGCTCCTAGGGCACGGAGGCCGATTTCAGACCCACAGCTGTCTGCAGTGTCTCCCAACTGAACTCTTTCCAGCGGGTGACGTCCGCCATGGACGGAGGGGCCAAAGCATCCCCGTGTACGCTGTCTGTGGGCGGCC
>NW_024349344.1:0-318 GCF_902729225.1 Pteropus medius | reverse complement strand
CGCACCCGGTCCACGGCCCGGGGTCACGGCCACCACCCGGGGTCACGGCCACCGGCCGCCGCCTCCCCGCGCAGGGGCGGGGGAGCATGCGCACGGGCGCGCACGGGCGCGCACACCCCGGTGGACTGGGGGGGCCCCGCCGCCCCCGCCCCTGGCCGGCCTTTGGGCCTTCGGGCTCCGAGGTGTCGTGGCGCCCAGCCCCCCCAGCGAGGGCCACGCGTAGCATCATCAGATTCTGCGGCCAAGGACCCAAAGGAGGGGGAGGCCGGGCGGAGGGCGGGGCGGTGTCACCTAACAGCCCCCGTGCCCGCCCCGCCG
>NW_024349343.1:0-11235 GCF_902729225.1 Pteropus medius | reverse complement strand
GGAGCTCTGCACGAGGATACAGAGAGGAATGAGACAAGTCGCTGTACCTCTAGGGGCTCAGTGTCAGTGAGTGCTTCTGCAACTTCTGTACCCCAGTACCCGCAGACGACCGAGCACCGCCCTCAGAGCCCCGAGGCGCCGGGAGGGCCGTGAATTTGCCGCAAGTGAGCCGTATCTCGAAAGTCTGCAGTTCCCGCTCAAAATGGACGTCATTAGAGAGCTTTTTGCCAGATCTACCATATACATATATATGCATATATATGTTCATCTATATGCATATATATGTATATGGTGGATTTTCGAAGGAAACCTGTGTGGACCCCTGGTCTACCGGAGAAGACAGGCCGCTCCTAGCACCTCCACCTCCTCGGAGTGTGGACACCGGGCGTTCCAGAGCCACAATTCAGCATGATCTCTTTTCATCCTAGAGGCCCCGGGGCTCCTTCCTAAGGCCTCTGCTCCTTCCTGCTTTCCGCATTGGAAATCAGACTTCAGGTCGGAAGCAGACACCTCCCTCTCCCTCACCTTTCTGCCTGGGATGGTCGTAATGGTCCCTGTGTACGCATTCAAAATGAAGAAATGAAAGGCTCAAAGAGGTGATCACGAAGCTCAAGAGGAACGGAGGCCGAAATCAGACCCACAGCTGTCTGCAGTGTCCCCCAACTGACCACTTTCCAGCGGGTGACGGCCTCCAGGGACGGAGGGGCCAAAGCATCCCTGGGTACGCTGGCTGTGGGTGGCCTGGAGCTCTGCACGAGGATACAGAGAGGAATGAGATGTCGTTTGTACCTCTAGGTGGTCAAAGTGTCAGTGAGTGCTTCCGCAACTTCCGTACCCCCGTACCCGCAGACGACCGAGCATCGCCCTCAGAGCCCTGAGGCGCCGGGAGGGCCTTGAATTTGCCGCAAGTGAGCCGTATCTCGGAAGTCTGCAGTTCCGGCTCAAAATGGACGTCAGTAGAGTGCTTTTTGCCAGAGCTCCCCTCGATATATCTATATCTATATCTCTATCTGAATCTATAGATATCTCTATATCTTATCTCTCTCTCTTTCTCTCTCCCTCTCACTCTCTCTCTCCATCTACCTATCTATCTATTTAGGTATCTATCTATTTCTCTAACTCTTTCTATATTTATATTCATATATATATATGTGTGTGTATATATATATATATATATATATATATATATATATATACACATATATGTATATATAGTGATTTTTATAACAAAAGGCTGTATTTTCCTTAGACGTTTGAGATAAGGCAGGCCGTTCCTAGCACCTCCACCTTCCCGGAGTGTGGACACCGGGCGTTCCCAAGCCACAATTCAGCAGTATATCTTTTCATCCCAGAGGCCCCGGGGCTCCTTCCTAAGGCCTCTGCTCCTTCCTGCTTTCCGCATTGGAAATCAGACTTCAGGACGGAAGCAGACACCTCCCTCTCCGCCACCTTTCTGCCTGGGATGGTCGTAATGGTCCCTGTGGACGCATTCAAAATGAAGAAATGAAAGGCTCGAAGAGGTGATCGCAAAGCTCATAAGGCCCGGAGGCCGAAATCAGACCCACAGCTGTCTGCAGTGTCCCCCAACTGACCTCTTCCAGCGGGTGACGGCCTCCAGGGACGGAGGGGCCAAAGCCTCCCTGGGTCCGCTGTCTGTGGGTGGCCTGGAGCTCTGCACAAGGATACAGAGAGGAATGAGATGCCGTTTGTACCTCTAGGGGCTCAAAGTGTCAGTGAGTGCTTCTGCAACTTCTGTACCCCAGTACCCGCAGACGACCGAGCATCGCCCTCAGCGCCCCGAGGCGCCGGGAGGGCCGTGAATTTGCCGCAAGTGAGCCGTATCTCGGAAGTCTGCAGTTCCGCCTCAAAATGGACGTCACTAGAGAGCTTTTTGCCAGATCTACCATATACATATATATGCATATATATGTTCATCTATATGCATATATATGTATATGGTGGATTTTCAAAGGAAACCTGGCTGGACCCCTGATCTAGCAGAGAAGGCAGGCCGCTCCCAGCACCTCCCCCTCCCCGGAGTGTGGACACCGGGCGTTCCAGAGCCACAATTCAGCAGGATCTCTTTTCATCCCAGAGGCCCCGGGGCTCCTTCCTAAGGCCTCTGCTCCTTCCTGCTTTCCGCATTGGAAATCTGACTTCGGGACGGAAGCAGACACCTCCCTCTCCCTCACCCTTCTGCCTGGGATGGTCGTAATGGTCCCCGTGTACGCATTGAAAAGGAAGAAATGAAAGGCTCAAAGAGGTGATCGCAAAGCTCAAGAGGCACGGAGGCCGAAATCAGACCCACGGCTGTCTGCGGTGTCCCCCAACTGACCTCTTTCCAGCGGGTGACGGCCTCCAGGGACAGAGGGGCCAAAGCATCCCTGGGTACGCTGTCTGTGGGTGGCCTGGAGCACTGCACGAGGATACAGAGAGGAATGAGACGTCGTTTGTACCTCTAGGGGCTCAAAGTGTCAGTGAGTGCTTCCGCAACTTCCGTACCCCCGTACCCGCAGACGACCGAGCATCGCCCTCAGAGCCCCGAGGCGCCGGGAAGTCCTTGAATTTGCCGCAAGTGAGCCGTATCTCGGAAGTCTGCAGTTCCGGCTCAAAATGGACGTCAGTAGAGTGCTTTTTGCCAGAGCTCCCCTCGATATATCTATATCTATATCTGTATCTAAATCTATAGATATCTCTATATCTCTATCTCTCTCTCTTTCTCTCTCCCTCTCACTCTCTCTCTCCATCTACCTATCTATCTATTTAGGTATCTATCTATTTCTCTAACTCTTTCTATATTTATATTCATATATATATATATGTGTATATATATATATACACATATATATATATATATATATATATAGTGATTTTTATAACAAAAGGCTGTATTTTCCTTAGACGTTTGAGATAAGACAGGTCGCTCCCAGCACCTCCACCTCCCCGGAGTGTGGACACCGGGCGTTCCAGGGCCACAATTCAGCAGGATCTCTTTTCATCCCAGAGGCCCCGGGGCTCCTTCCTAAGGCCTCTGCTCTTTCCTGCTTTCCGCATTGGAAATCAGACTTGTGACGGAAGCAGACACCTCCCTCTCCCTCACCTTTCTGCCTGGGATGGTCGTAATGGTCCCCGTGTACGCATTCAAAATGAAGAAATGAAAGGCTCAAAGAGGTGATCACCAAGCTCAAGAGGCACGGAGGCCGAAATCAGACCCACAGCTGTCTGCAGTGTCCCCCAACTGACCTCTTTCCAGCGGGTGACGGCCTCCAGGGACGGAGGGGCGAAAGCATCCCTGGGTACGCTGTCTGTGGGTGGCCTGGAGCTCTGCACGAGGATACAGAGAGCAATGAGACGTCGCTTGTACCTCTAGGGGCTCAAAGTGTCAGTGAGTGCTTCCGCAACTTCTGTACCCCCGTCCCCGCAGACGACCGAGCATCGCCCTCAGAGCCCCGAGGCGCCGGGAGGGCCGTGAATTTGCCGCAAGTGAGCCGTATCTCGGAAGTCTGCAGTTCCGGCTCAAAATGGACGTCACTAGAGAGTTTTTTGCCAGATCTACCATATACATATATATGCATATATATGTTCATCTATATGCATATATATGTATATGGTGGATTTTCGAAGGAAACCTGGCTGGACCCCTGGTCTACCAGAGAAGGCAGGCCCCTCCCAGCACCTCCACCTCCCCGGAGTGTGGACACCGGGCGTTCCAGAGCCACAATTCAGCAGGATCTCTTTTCATCCCAGAGGCCCCGGGGCTCCTTCCTAAGGCCTCTGCTCCTTCCTGCTTTCCGCATTGGAAATCAGACTTCAGGTCGGAAGCAGACACCTCCCTCTCCCTCACCTTTCTGCCTGGGATGGTCGTAATGGTCCCCGTGTACGCATTCAAAATGAAGAAATGAAAGGCTCAAAGAGGTGATCGCCAAGCTCAAGAGGCACGGAGGCCGAAATCAGACCCACAGCTGTCTGCAGTGTCCCCCAACTGACCTCTTTCCAGCGGGTGACGGCCTCCAGGGACGGAGGGGCCAAAGCATCCCTGGGTACGCTGTCTGTGGGTGGCCTGGAGCACTGCACGAGGATACAGAGAGGAATGAGACGTCGTTTGTACCTCTAGGGGCTCAAAGTGTCAGTGAGTGCTTCCGCAACTTCCGTACCCCCGTACCCGCAGACGACCGAGCATCGCCCTCAGAGCCCCGAGGCGCCGGGAGGGCCGTGAATTTGCCGCAAGTGAGCCGTATCTCGGAAGTCTGCAGTTCCGGCTCAAAATGGACGTCACTAGAGAGCTTTTTGCCAGATCTACCATATACATATATATGCATATATATGTTCATCTATATGCATATATATGTATATGGTGATTTTCGAAGGAAACCTGTGTGGACCCCTGGTCTACCAGAGAAGGCAGGCCGCTCCCAGCACCTCCACCTCCCCGGAGTGTGGACACCGGGCGTTCCAGAGCCACAATTCAGCAGGATCTCTTTTCATCCCAGAGGCCCCGGGGCTCCTTCCCAAGGCCTCTGCTCCTTCCTGCTTTCCGCATTGGAAATCAGACTTCAGGTCGGAAGCAGACACCTCCCTCTCCCTCACCTTTCTGCCTGGGATGGTCGTAATGGTCCCCGTGTACGCATTCAAAATGAAGAAATGAAAGGCTGAAAGAGGTGATCGCGAAGCTCAAGAGGCACGGAGGCCAAAATCAGACCCACAGCTGTCTGTAGTGTCCCCCAACTGACCACTTTCCAGCGGGTGACGGCCTCCAGGGACGGAGGGGCCAAAGCATCCCTGGGTACGCTGTCTGTGCGTGGCCTGGAGCTCTGCATGAGGATACAGAGAGCAATGAGACGTCGTTTGTACCTCTAGGGGCTCAAAGTGTCAGTGAGTGCTTCCGCAACTTCTGTACCCCCGTCCCCGCAGACGACCGAGCATCGCCCTCAGAGCCCCGAGGCGCCGGGAGGGCCGTGAATTTGCCGCAAGTGAGCCGTATCTCCGAAGTCTGCAGTTCCGGCTCAAAATGGACGTCAGTAGAGTGCTTTTTGCCAGAGCTCCCCTAGATATATCTATATCTATATCTGTATCTGAATCTATAGATATCTCTATATCTCTATCTCTCTCTCTATCTCTCTCCCTCTCACTCTCTCTCTCCATCTACCTATCTATCTATTTAGGTATCTATCTATTTCTCTAACTCTATCTATATTTATATTCATATATATAAGTGTGTATATATATATATATATATATATATATATATATATATATCTACACATATATATATATATAGTGATTTTTATAACAAAAGGTTGTATTTTCCTTAGACGTTTGAGATAAGACAGGCCGTTCCCAGCACCTCCACCTCCCCGGAGTGTGGACACCGGGTGTTCCAGAGCCACAATTCAGCAGGATCTCTTTTCATCCCAGAGGCTCCGGGGCTCCTTCCTAAGGCCTCTGCTCCTTCCTGCTTTCCGCATTGGAAATCAGACTTCAGGGCGGAAGCAGACACCTCCCTCTCCTCACCTTTCTGCCAGGGATGGTCGTAATGGTCCCCGTGGACGCATTCAAAATGAAGAAATGAAAGGCTCGAAGAGGTGATCGCAAAGCTCATAAGGCCCGGAGGCCGAAATCAGACCCACAGCTGTCTGCAGTGTCCCCCAACTAACCTCTTTCCAGCGGGTGACGGCCTCCAGGGACGGAGGGGCCAAAGCCTCCCTGGGTCCGCTGTCTGTGGGTGGCCTGGAGCTCTGCACGAGGATACAGAGAGAATGAGATCGCCGTTTGTACCTCTAGGGGCTCAAAGTGTCAGTGAGTGCTTCCGTACCCCATTGCACTGCATTCAAGAGATCTATCGAGCATCGCCCTCAGAGCCCCGAGGCGCCGGGAGGGCCGTGAATTTGCCGCAAGTGAGCCGTATCTCGGAAGTCTGCAGTTCCAGCTCAAAATGGACGTCACTAGAGAGCTTTTTGCCAGATCTACCATATACATATATATGCATATATATGTTCATCTATATGCATATATATGTATATGGTGGATTTTCGAAGGAAACCTGGCTGGACCCCTGGTCTACCAGAGAAGGCAGGTCGCTCCCAGCACCTCCACCTCCCCGGAGTGTGGACACCGGGCGTTCCAGAGCCACAATTCAGCAGGATCTCTTTTCATCCCAGAGGCCCTGGGGCTCCTTCCTAAGGCCTCTGCTCCTTCTTGCTTTCCGCATTGGAAATCAGACTTCAGGTCGGAAGCAGACACCTCCCTCTCCCTCACCTTTCTGCCTGGGATGGTCGTAATGGTCCCCGTGTACGCATTCAAAATGAAGAAATGAAAGGCTCAAAGAGGTGACCGCGAAGCTCAAGAGGCACGGAGGCCGAAATCAGACCCACAGCTGTCTGCAGTGTCCCCCAACTGACCTCTTTCCAGCGGGTGACGGCCTCCAGGGACGGAGGGGCCAAAGCATCCCTGGGCACGCTGTCTGTGGGTGGCCTGGAGCTCTGCACGAGGATACAGAGAGGAATGAGACGTCGTTTGTACCTCTGGGGGCTCAAAGTGTCAGTGAGTGCTTCCGCAACTTCCGTACCCCCGTACCCGCAGACGACCGAGCATCGCCCTCAGAGCCCCGAGGCGCCGGGAGGGCCGTGAATTTGCCGCAAGTGAGCCGTATCTCGGAAGTCTGCAGTTCCGGCTCAAAATGGACGTCACTAGAGAGCTTTTTGCCAGATCTACCATATACATATATATGCATATATGTGTTCATCTATATGCATATATATGTATATGGTGGATTTTCGAAGGAAACCTGTGTGGACCCTGGTCTACCAGAGAAGACACGCCGCTCCCAGCACCTCCACCTCCCCGGAGTGTGGACACCGGGCGTTCCAGAGCCACAATTCAGCAGGATCTCTTTCATCCCAGAGGCCCCGGGGCTCCTTCCTAAGGCCTCTGCTCCTTCCTGCTTTCCGCATTGGAAATCAGACTTCAGGTCGGAAGCAGACACCTCCCTCTCCCCCACCTTTCTGCCTGGGATGGTCGTAATGGTCCCCGTGTACGCATTCAAAATGAAGAAATGAAAGGCTCAAAGAGGTGATCGCTAAGCTCAAGAGGCACGGAGGCCGAAATCAGACCCACAGCTGTCTGCAGTGTCCCCCAACTGACCTCTTTCCAGCGGGTGACGGCCTCCAGGGACGGAGGGGACAAAGCATCCCTGGGCACGCTGTCTGTGGGTGGCCTGGAGCACTGCACGAGGATACAGAGAGGAATGAGACGTCGTTTGTACCTCTAGGGGCTCAAAGTGTCAGTGAGTGCTTCCGCAACTTCTGTACCCCCGTCCGCGCAGACGACCGAGCATCGCCTCAGAGCCCCGAGGCGCCGGGAGGGCCGTGAATTTGCCGCAAGTGAGCCGTATCTCGGAAGTCTGCAGTTCCGGCTCAAAATGGACGTCACTAGAGAGCTTTTGCCAGATCTACCATATACATATATATGCATATATATGTTCATCTATATGCATATATATGTATATGGTGGATTTTCGAAGGAAACCCGGCTGGACCCCTGGTCTACCAGAGAAGGCAGGCAGCTCCCAGCACCTCCACCTCCCCGGAGTGTGGACACCGGGCGTTCCAGAGCCACAATTCAGCAGGATCTCTTTTCATCCCAGAGGCCCCAGGGCTCCTTCCTAAGGCCTCTGCTCCTTCCTGCTTTCCGCATTGGAAATCAGACTTCAGGTCGGAAGCAGACACCTCCCTCTCCCTCACCTTTCTGCCTGGGATGGTCGTAATGGTCCCCGT
Organism: Pteropus medius; assembly: GCF_902729225.1. Classification (NCBI taxonomy): domain Eukaryota; kingdom Metazoa; phylum Chordata; class Mammalia; order Chiroptera; family Pteropodidae; genus Pteropus; species Pteropus medius. Next base: position 3,463 of record NW_024349343.1, on the reverse strand, counting down.
GTACGCATTCAAAATGAAGAAATGAAAGGCTCAAAGAGGTGATCGCGAAGCTCAAGAGGCACGGAGGCTGAAATCAGACCCACAGCTGTCTGCAGTGTCCCCCAACTGACCTCTTTCCAGCGGGTGACGGCCTCCAGGGACGGAGGGGCCAAAGCATCCCTGGGTACGCTGTCTGTGGTGGCCTGGAGCTCTGCACGAGGATACAGAGAGCAATGAGACGTCGTTTGTACCTCTAGGGGCTCAAAGTGTCAGTGAGTGCTTCCGCAACTTCTGTACCCCGTCCGCGCAGACGACCGAGCATCGCCCTCAGAGCCCCGAGGCGCCGGGAGGGCCGTGAATTTGCCGCAAGTGAGCCGTATCTCGGAAGTCTGCAGTTCCGGCTCAAAATGGACGTCAGTAGAGTGCTTTTTCCAGAGCTCCCCTAGATATATCTATATCTATATCTCTATCTGAATCTATAGATATCTCTATATCTCTATCTCTCTCTCTTTCTCTCTCCCTCTCACTCTCTCTCTCCATCTACCTATCTATCTATTTAGGTATCTATCTATTTCTCTAACTCTATCTATATTTATATTCATATATATATATATATATATATATATATATACACATATATATATATATATAGTGATTTTTATAACAAAAGGCTGTATTTTCCTTAGACGTTTGAGATAAGACAGGCCATTCCCAGCACCTCCACCTCCCCGGAGTGTGGACACCGGTCGTTCCAGAGCCACAATTCAGCAGGATCTCTTTTCATCCCAGAGGCCCCGGGGCTCCTTCCTAAGGCCTCTGCTCCTTCCTGCTTTCCGCATTGGAAATCAGACTTCAGGTCGGAAGCAGACACCTCCCTCTCCTCACCTTTCTGCCTGGGATGGTCGTAATGGTCCCCGTGTACGCATTCAAAATGAAGAAATGAAAGGCTCAAAGAGGTGATCGCCAAGCTCAAGAGGCACGGAGGCCGAAATCAGACCCACAGCTGTCTGCAGTGTCCCCCAACTGACCCCTTTCCAGCGGGTGACGGCCTCCAGGGACGGAGGGGCCAAAGCATCCCTGGGTACGCTGTCTGTGGGTGGCCTGGAGCACTGCACGAGGATACAGAGAGGAATGAGACGTCGTTTGTACCTCTAGGGGCTCAAAGTGTCAGTGAGTGCTTCCGCAACTTCTGTACCCCCGTCCGCGCAGACGACCGAGCATCGCCTCAGAGCCCCGAGGCGCCGGGAGGGCCGTGAATTTGCCGCAAGTGAGCCGTATCTCGGAAGTCTGCAGTTCCGGCTCAAATGGACGTCACTAGAGAGCTTTTTGCCAGATCTACCATATACATATATATGCATATATATGTTCATCTATATGCATATATATGTATATGGTGGATTTTCGAAAGAAACCTGGCTGGACCCCTGGTCTAGCAGAGAAGGCAGGCCGCTCCCAGCACCTCCACCTCCCCGGAGTGTGGACACCGGGCGTTCCAGAGCCACAATTCAGCAGGATCTCTTTTCATCCCAGAGGCCCCGGGCTCCTTCCTAAGGCCTCTGCTCCTTCCTGCTTTCCGCATTGGAAATCAGACTTCAGGTCGGAAGCAGACACCTCCCTCTCCCTCACCTTTCTGCCTGGGATGGTCGTAATGGTCCCGTGTACGCATTCAAAATGAAGAAATGAAAGGCTCAAAGAGGTGATCGCCAAGCTCAAGAGGCACGGAGGCCGAAATCAGACCCACAGCTGTCTGCAGTGTCCCCCAACTGCCCTCTTTCCAGCAGGTGACGGCCTCCAGGGACGGAGGGGACAAAGCATCCCTGGGTACGCTGTCTGTGGGTGGCCTGGAGCACTGCACGAGGATACAGAGAGGAATGAGGCGTCGTTTGTACCTCTAGGGGCTCAAAGTGTCAGTGAGTGCTTCCGCAACTTCCGTACCCCCGTACCCGCAGACGACCGAGCATCGCCCTCAGAGCCCCGAGGCGCCGGGAGGGCCGTGAATTTGCCGCAAGTGAGCCGTATCTCGAAAGTCTGCAGTTCCGGCTCAAAATGGACGTCACTAGAGCTTTTTGCCAGATCTACCATATACATATATATGCATATATATGTTCATCTATATGCATATATATGTATATGGTGGATTTTCGAAGGAAACCTGTGGACCCTGGTCTACCAGAGAAGACAGGCCGCTCCCAGCACCTCCACCTCCCCGGAGTGTGGACACCGGGCGATCCAGAGCCACAATTCAGCAGGATCTCTTTTCATCCCAGAGGCCCCGGGGCTCCTTCCTAAGGCCTCTGCTCCTTCCTGCTTTCCGCATTGGAAATCAGACTTCAGGTCTGAAGCAGACACCTCCCTCTCCCTCACCTTTCTGCCTGGGATGGTCGTAATGGTCCCCGTGTACGCATTCAAAATGAAGAAATGAAAGGCTCAAAGAGGTGATCGCCAAGCTCAAGAGGCACGGAGGCCGAAATCAGACCCACAGCTGTCTGCAGTGTCCCCAAACTGACCTCTTTCCAGCGGGTGACGGCCTCCAGGGACGGAGGGGACAAAGCATCCCTGGGTACGCTGTCTGTGGGTGGCCTGGAGCACTGCACGAGGATACAGAGAGGAATGAGACGTCGTTTGTACCTCTAGGGTCTCAAAGTGTCAGTGAGTGCTTCCGCAACTTCCGTACCCCCGTACCCGCAGACGACCGAGCATCGCCCTCAGAGCCCCGAGGCGCCGGGAGGGCCGTGAATTGCCGCAAGTGAGCCGTATCTCGAAAGTCTGCAGTTCCGGCTCAAAATGGACGTCACTAGAGAGCTTTTTGCCAGATCTACCATATACATATATATGCATATATATGTTCATCTATATGCATATATATGTATATGGTGGATTTTCGAAGGAAAGTGGCTGGACCCCTGGTCTAGCAGAGAAGGCAGGCGGCTCCTAGCACCTCCACCTCCCCGGAGTGTGGACACCGGGCGTTCCAGAGCCACAATTCAGCAGGATCTCTTTTCATCCCAGAGGCCCCGGGGCTCCTTCCTAAGGCCTCTGCTCCCTCCTGCTTTCCGCATTGGAAATCAGACTTCAGGACAGAAGCAGACACCTCCCTCTCCCTCACCTTTCTGCCTGGGATGGTCGTAATGGTCCCCGTGTACGCATTCAATATGAAGAAATGAAAGGCTCAAAGAGGTGATCGCGAAGCTCAAGAGGCACGGAGGCCGAAATCAGACCCACAGCTGTCTGCAGTGTCCCCCAACTGACCACTTTCCAGCGGGTGACGGCCTCCTTGGACGGAGGGGCCAAAGCATCCCTGGGTACGCTGTCTGTGGGTGGCCTGGAGCTCTGCACGAGGATACAGAGAGGAATGAGATGTCGTTTGTACCTCTAGGTGCTCAAAGTGTCAGTGAGTGCTTCCGCAACTTCCGTACCCCCGTACCCGCAGACGACCGAGCATCGCCCTCAGAGCCCCGAGGCGCCGGGAGGGCCGTGAATTTGC